>NC_045616.1:27310496-27646329 GCF_009829155.1 Mustela erminea | reverse complement strand
TATAAAGTCCTTATCTGGCTTTGGCATCACAGTAGTACTGGCTTCATGAAATGACTTTAGGAGTATTACTTCCTCTTCAGTTTTTTTTTGTTTTATTTTTTTAAGATTTTTTATTTATTTATTTGAAAGAGATAGAAAGCACACAAGCAGAAGGAGCAGCAGGCAGAGAGAGGGAGAAGGAGAAGCAGACTTCCCAGTGAGTAGGGAGTCCGATGTGGGACTCAATCCCAGGACCCTGGGATTGTGACCTGAGCTGAAGGCAGACGCTTAATGACTGAGCCACCCAGGCGCCCCTCCTCTTCAGTTTTTGGAAGAGTTTCAGAAGAACTGTATTCATTCCTCTTTTAGATGTTTAGTAGAATTCACCAGTAAAGCCATCGGGTCCTGTTATTTTGTGGTTGTTGTTGTCGTTGGGAAATTTTTCTTTGCTAATTCAATCTCCTTAGTAATTACAAGTCTATTAAGATTTTCTATTTCTTCCTGAATCAATCTTAGTAGGTTGTTTGTTTATATGACTTTATTTTTTCAGATTACACAATTTTTTGGCAATAATTGCCTACAAGAGTCTCTTACGAGCTTTTGTATTCCTGCAGTATTATCTGCAGTATCTCCTCTTTTGTTTCTAATTTTGAGTCTCCTCTTTTTTTCTTAGCCTAGCTAAGACTTTATCAATTTTATCCTTAAAAGAACAACTCTTCATTTTGTGATCTTTTCTGTTGTTCTAGTTTCTATTTCACTTAGCTCTGCTCTGATCTCATTATTTCCTTCTTTCTGCTAACTTTGAAGTTAGTTTTTTCTTCTTCTAGTTCTTTTTCTTTTACCTTGAACTATAAACTTTAGGTTCCTTTATATTAGGTCTTTATTCTTTTTTTTTTAAGATTTTATTTATTTATTCATGAGACAGAGGCAGATGGAGAAGTGGACTCAACACTTAGCAAGGAGCCAACAGAGCACTCAATCCTAGGACCTTGGGATCATGACCTGAGTGGAGAGCAGATACTTAACCATCTGAGCCACCCAGGCTCGCCTTTCTTTATTCTTAATATAGGCTCTTATCACTATAAATTTCTCTCTAAGAAGTATTTTTGTTATATTCATTAGTTTTGGCATGCTATGTGTCCGACAATTCTACCAAAAACTGTTAGCTATAACAAGCAAATTTAGTAAAGTTACAGGACACAAAAATCAACATACAAAATTCATGAACTTTCATATACTAACAATGAATGCTCTGAAAAAGAAATTATAAAAGCAATCCCATTTACAACAGGATCAAAAAGAATTAAATACTTGGAAATAAATTCAGCCAAGGAGGTGAAAGACCTATACACTGAAACATGTAAGACATTAATGGAAAAGATTGAAGAGGCGCAAATACAACAAAGATAGCTGATGTTCTTAAATTGGTAGAATTAGTATTGTTATAATGATTAAATAACCCAAAGTGATCTATGTATTCAACACAATCCTTATCAAAAATCCAAGGGCTTTTCTTACAGACAGAAAAAACAATGCTAAAATTCAGAGAGAACCACAAAAGACTCCAAATACCAAACCAATCCTAAGGAAGAACAAGGCTGAAGGCATCACACTTCCTGACTTCAAGCTATATTACACAACTCCAACAATCAAAACAACATGGTATTGACATAAAAAAAAAAAAGGACACATAAATCAACAGAACAAGATAGAGAACCCAGAAATCAATCCATACATATATGGTCAACTAATCTTTGACAAGGGCACCAAAAACATAAAATGGGTAAAGGATGGTCTCTTCAATAAATGGTGTTGGGACAACTAGACATCCACATGCAAAAGAATGAAAGTGGACCCCTATCTCACATCATTCACAAAAATTAACCCATAATGGGCCAAAGACTTAAATACAACACCTGAACCTCTAGGAGAAAACATAGAAAAAAATCTTCCTGACACTGGTCTCGGGAATGAATGTTTTAAATATAACACCAAAAGAATGGATAACAAAAGTAAAATGAACAGATAGGACTACATCAAACTAAAAGTCTGCTGTAGCAAAAGGAAACCTCCAATGAAATAAAATGGCAACCTATGGAATGAGAAAAAGTATTTGTGAATCATATGTCTGATAAGGAGTTAATGTCTAAAATATATATGGAACCCATACTACTCAATAGTAAATAATGTGATTAAGAAATAGGCAATGACCCGAATGTTTATAGCAGCAATGTCCACAATAGCCAAACTATGGAAAGAACCCAGATGTCCATCAACATATGAATGGATAAAGAAGAACTGTATATATACACAATGGAATACTATGCAGCCATCAAAAGAAATGAAATCTTGCCATTTGCAACGACGTGGATGGAACTAAAGGTATTATGCTGAGTGAAATAAGTCAATCAGAGAAAGACAATTATCATATGATCTCCATGATGTGAGGAATCTGAGAGGCAGAGTGGCGGGTTTGAGGGGTAGGGAAGGAAAAAATGAAACAAGATGGGATCAGGAAGGAGAAAAACCGTAAGAGACTCTTAATCTCATAAAACAAACAGAGGGTTGCTGGGGGGGTGGGGGGGTGGGGATAGGGTGGCTGGGTTATGTACATTGGGGAGGGTATGTGATATGGTGAGCGCTGTGAAGTATATAAGCCTGATGATTCACAGACCTGTACCCCTGGGGCAAATAATACAATATATGTTAATTAAAATAATTCAAAACAAAAACAAAACAAAAAAGAAACTGAATTTGTAGATAAAAAAGCCCAGATGGCTTCTCTGGTGAATTCCACCAAACACTTAAGTATGAAGTAATACTCACTCTACACAAATTTTTCTAAAAAATTTAAAGAGAATTACTTCCCAACTCAAAAAAAAAAAAATTTTTTTTTAAAAGAGAAAAAGAAATAGGCAATGATCTGAATAGCCATTTTTCCAAAGAAGATATACCAACAGGTATACAAAAAAAGGTCCTCAACATCACTAGTTATCATGCAAGTGCAAATCAAAACCACAATGAGATTATTACTTTATACCTGTTAGGACAGTTATTATCAAAAAGGTAAGAATTAACAAATGTTGGCGAGGATATGGAAAAAAGCAAATCCTTGTGTACTGTTAATGGAAATATAAATTAGTATAGTCATTATGGAAAATAGTAGGAAGGTTGCTCAAAAAATCAAAAACAGAAGTACCATATGATCCAGTAATCCTGTTTCTGGGTACATATCCAAAGGAAACTGAAATAAGTATCTCAGAGAGATATCTGCACTGCCATGCTCATGGAAGCACTATTTCCTAATACCCAAGATATGGAAACAAACTGTGTCTGTCATACATGAATGAAAAAAGAAAACAGGCTATATTCAATGGAACATTATTCAGCCATAAAAAAGGAAGTAAGTTCTGCCACTGGGACACCACAGATGAACCTCTAGAGCATTATACTAAGTGAAATACACTAGACATAAAGACAAATACTACAGGGAACTGCTAATTTGTAGAATCTAAAAATAAATAAATAAATAAACAAAAACAAAAAAGTCCAACTCATAGAAACAGAGTAGAATGGTGGATGACAGGCACCAAGAGAAATGGAAAAAAGTAGGTCAAAGGGCAAACTTGCAGTTATAAGATCAGTAAGTTCTGAGGCCTAATGTACAGCAGGGTGACTACAGTTAGTAATATTGTATTGTATTTTAATAGTACTGTATTGTATATTTAAAATTTGCTTAGAGTAGATAACTGTCCTTACCAACCATCCAAAAAAAAAAAAAAAGTAATTATGTAATGGAGTTGTTAATTAACTTGTGATAATTTTACAATGTACACAAAACATATTGTACACTTTACATAAAATTTTGTCAATTATGCCTCAGTAAAGCTAGAAAAAAATAAAATTAAAATTAGAAAAAAAAATTTAAATTTGACATAGGGGGCACTCAGGTGGGTCAGTTGGTTGAGCGTCCAACTCTTGATTTAGCTCAGGTCTTGATCTCTCAGTAGTGAGTTCAAGCCCTGCATGCACTGAGCTCCACGCTGGGCATGAAGCCTACTTACAATAAAATAATCTGAGATAGAATCAAAGAGAATAGTATATGCATATTATTTTTAATTATAGAAATACTACCTAAAGCATTTAAAATACTAAAATGCATTTAAAGCATTAAAAAAACATTTAAAGCATTAAAATGATAGGCTTTTAATTCTTCCTCAAGGGTTAAAAAAAGTGGTTTTATCTACTAAAAAATTCAAATATTAGAGATATGAGGAAGACACTATTATTTATACATCTTTCTCTTATTTTAATATTCTAGCATGCAGTCATTAATTTAATAAAAATATTAATTCTAACATGAATAAATAGACTTAGTCCTAATATAACTTAAAAATACTGTCAAAACCTAGCAAGAATATTTCAAGTTATTGAAAAGTAAAGTAGTAAGTGCCTATACAAATCATTTTTTGTTTTGGTTTGGTTTACTTTTACTTTGAATGAAAATAGAGTCCACTAGTACTGGAACTCTTAACCTGAAATCCCTGGACCTTCTGAGCATTTTCTTAAGACAGAATCCATAACTTTCAACAGATTGTAAGATTATATGACCCTAAAAAAGTTAAGAACGACTGAATAGTATATCATTTTCTCACTAAATTATAGATGCATTTTTAGAAACAATCTATCCTAAAAACTAACATCTCTATTTAAAAGCCAGCCTTGTTAGAAAAAAGTATTTAGGGCAGTTTACAATACACACAGTACAAACCAACTGAGAAAATTTTCAAGTTAGGAAATCAGGCAAGCAGCTAGGTCATGCTAGAAATATAACTACATAATACTAAATACAAAATGGATACCACATAGTTCAGTACCCATACTTAATAAATTTATTTTTCTGATTTCTAATAGTCAAGCAAAAACAGAAATATAAGCAGATACAAGATTCAGAATGTCCATTAAAGTCACCCCAGTTGCTAAAAACCCACAAATAATCATAGTACTATTATACCTACAGATACAGTAATACTAGTAAAAAAACATGTCTCTCAGAAGTTTTAAATTTAAACACTACAAGGAAGAAAATGGAAAAACACAACATAAAAACTTAAAAATCTGGCATCCAGAGAAATAAAAACTACTGAGAGAACAAGTATCATACAAATATGCCTAGCATACACCTTCTGATAAGGCAAATTAAATAATGATCCATATGGCCTAAGGATATTATTTTTTGCCTAAGGGTATTTTAACTTTTATTTAAAAGATATTACCCTTTTAACTGAAACCCTAAACTATCTATAACCAAAAGAATGGACAAGAATTTGGGGCGCCTAGGTGGCTCAGTGGGTTAAGCCACTGCCTTCGGCTCAGGTCATGATCCCAGGGTCCTGGGATCAAGTCCCGCGTTAGGCTCTCTGCTCAGCAAGGAGCCTGCTTCCTCCTCTCTCTGCCTGCCTCTCTGCCGACTTGTGATCTCTGTCAAATAAATAAATAAATTCTTTAAAAAAAAAAAAAAAGAATGGAAAGAATTTAGTTAACATGCATAAAGCTACATGAATGTGCATAAACACTAGCAAAATATTTACAAATTATGTTTGATTCTGCCACTATTTTCAGCACACTGACTTAAATACTTACATTTAAAAGATATAATTTATTAAAGGGATGTATTTTAAAATTATCCTCAAGAACTGATACACAAATACAAATAATCAATTGTTTTGCTTTTAAGAACAAATACAATTTTGCTGTAACATCCACTAAGAAAGATTTAAAAAAAAAAAAAAAAAGACCTGCTAAATACAGAAAACATCACACATAATCTGATTAGATGAACAGAAATGTAGGCCACTGGCATACTCCTAATTTGATGATCAATGATGAATCTTCAAAACATAAAATAGAAAATCAGATTCTCTAATCTTCATGGGCCAGTAATTTAATACATTACAGAGCCAACTGGCCTTCTTTAGATTGCAACCACATAAAACAGAGTAAGTAGTCTGAGAACATGTCAGTATAGTATGTTCTACCTCATAAAAAAACACCCAGAGCTAGCAAAAGCTTTCAAATATTAATGAGCCGTTCTAAATTTTTTAAAATGCTTATTAAAAATATTGCTGTAATACATATAGAATTGTTCCATGTATCTGTAATATTAAGTATGAAAATTTCTTGTGGTCATCTTTTCATGTTCAACATGTCTGTCAGTGTTTTTGCAAATACAAAATTAGAAATAATGGAAATTTTAAAATTAATTGTTTTTCATGTTACTTGTCACAGCATTGATTTCTCAATGCTTTATAACTTAAATGAAAAAGTCCACATTTAGTATATGTAATGACCCATTCAGCATTTCAAATGCCTTATTCAGTCTCTAAAAACTACATTACAATACATGTCTGCAGGCTTCTCCGAAATTTAAATGAGTAAGGATATTTGTGATGTGATGGCTACCGGCACATCACATGCTTCTATTAGCAGCAAGTGTCCCAGTTACTGGTTTCTGGCATGAGCTCAACTGTGGTTGTCTAAGAAAAGACTAAACACTTATTTTTAAAAGCTAAATCATTAACTGTAATGTCAAAAATGGAGATTAATTTCTGTAATTACATACTACAGAAACTTATTTTGTCTCAGAAAACATTTAGTAACTATCATCAACACTACAGTTTTGAAACCTGACTTCAGTGATGCCCCCTGTATATTCCTCTCAAGATCCAGGAAACTCTAGTCTAAAAATTGCCCCCAGTTCTATTAGAACAGGGTTTCGCAAAGTGTGGATCATAACCCTAAATCAGTGGGTTGTTCAACTAATATAAGAAGTCCTGAGCAGCACTTTTTTAAATGAAATAGTATTATACAGAAAAGAAAATGGGGGCGCCTGGGTGGCTCAGTGGGTTAAGCCGCTGCCTTCGGCTCAGGTCATGATCTCAGGGTCCTGGGATCGAGTCCCGCATCAGGCTCTCTGCTCAGCAGGGAGCCTGCTTCCTTCTCTCTCTCTCTGCCTGCCTCTCAGTGTACTTGTGATTTCTCTCTGTCAAATAAATAAATAAATAACCTTTAAAAAAAAAAAAAAAAAAAAAAGAAAAGAAAATGGAATACACAAAGGTCATAAAGATAGTTTTGTTCAGTGAGATTTTGTTTTTGTTCTTTTTATCAATGTGTATGATGTATCCACGGGTCACAATGGAAAATACATCTTTACAGGTTGTGATAAACAGATTTCTATGTACGGTCAGAGAAGATTTCTAAGTTTGAAAGCTGTAATAAATATGTAACAGCACAGGAGTATCAAACCATGCTAGGTTATAATCAGTTTTAAATGAGTCAAATTTTAAAGAGAAATTTTATTAAAGTCTAAATTTTCTTAATATACATAAACATTACTGAATATCTAATTCAGTAAATTTTCTAACTATCTAGTTGTGACTCTTTTCTAGTAACTAGGATATGACTATATCATAGATCTTCAAAATATCTTTTGTGCCTCCTCTCTTCATTTTCACAGATGAACTTATACTCTTATTGGTAATACATACCCCTTATCATAGCTAAGGAGTCTCAATGGTTGGAACAGGAAGGAAGTTTAATTTGAAAATATCCAGCCCCCTAAACATTTATTACATGTGCAGTCAGAGAAGCATAAAATACCCTCATCTCCTGCCCCTTTAAGCATCATGGGAATGAAAAATCAAGTAGAGGTCACAGTAAATTTCTATAAATGAAAAATTCACAAGATCAATCTCTATGAGCAGGTCACCTCACTGTAAAATTGCAAACACGGTTGCAAATCCCAATCATAGGAACAGTATTAAATTTAAACTCCAAGCCGTCAAGGAAAAGTCATGTTCTGTTTTGAGAAGACTCACTTGCATTCAACAAATACTTACTGAATATCTACCCTGTACCAACCACAATCCAAGGGTCTGGGGATATAGCAATGAACTTGTCCCAGAACAGGTCTCACCATGCCCTTTTAAGTCTATCTACTTCATGAATCCCATGGCACAACAGTATACTTTTTAAATCGATTAAAAAGGATATCCTTCTGTATCCAAGCAAAACTAAAAACAGTTGGTTCCCAGGAGTTATGTTCTATAAAGCTGCAGCAAATTCTGAAACAAGAACAATGGACCCATGCTCCTAGGGAAGATAAAGGGTTCAGTTCCTGCAAGCCTCTGGTCACAACATTGTCAGCAAACGATTAATATACAACCTTGTTCACGAATGTTTCTGTGTAAAGATGCTTTATTTTAATACATCTTGTTGAGTCATTAACATTGAACTCGGAGCCAACAGCATTAAAATTCACACCTGAAATAAGCCCATGTAACACACATTTTCTCAAGAAAGCATATCACACAGGTTTTTTGAGTATAGGGAACACTAGGAAGCACTTGCATACTACATTTGGGGGTCATTTTAAACAGCAAAATCACCCCCCAAATGGCATTATATAGGCCCCCCAAAAAAAACAAAACAAAAAGGCAGAGCATCACCTTGTTCAGTTTGGGGTGGGAACATGCATGTTGGATAATTCAAATTTTTTGCCACTCTGCACATGTGCATGTACATATCATGAGTGCCTGGGAAAGCACCAAGAATGTTGATCTGGAGGCTACAAATAAATTTCAGCAAGTACAGAAATCTGCAAATATAGAGTCTGTTAATAATGAGGATCAACCCTAATTGATGAGGGGAATTTCCTCTCTTTAAACATATTCCCGTCTAATAAGAAATGACAGAATTCAAGTATCATCATTATGCAACTCCTATAATGGAAGTAGGTAAGTATCACTTGCTGTTAACGTCACAAAAAAAAAAAAAAAAGATAACCTTTGAGCTTCCTGATGGAGGGAAAAAAAAAAAAAGTGAACCTAATGAAACCTCTACATTTTACAGCCAATTTACAGGAAAGACAAGACACAAAGCTTTTACTTCTCAAACTTAAGATAGCCCATTTATTTTATCTGATGTCCTGAAGGGGAGGAATAGTTTATTGAACTCTACCTCCCCATTATCTATTATAACACATAATACAGAGCAGACATTTATTTAATGTTTGTTGAATAAATGAGCAAATGAATGAATGAGTGAACAGACAATCTACCTCTTAGAAGTTTAGGAATGTGGGGCGCCTGGGTGGCTCAGTGGGTTAAGCCGCTGCCTTCGGCTCAGGTCATGATCTCAGGGTCCTGGGATCGAGTCCCGCATCGGGCTCTCTGCTCAGCAGGGAGCCTGCTTCCCCCTCTCTCTCTCTCTCTGCCTGCCTCTCCATCTACTTGTGATCTCTCTCTGTCAAATAAATAAATAAAATCTTTAAAAAAAAAAAAGAAGTTTAGGAATGTTAATTTATAAGATCATGTCTTTTTCAAGGAAAGAAGAAAAGAAAAAGGTATGGACAGACAGGCAATTTACAGCTCAAAGTGGGGTAACACCTCACGAATCAAAGGTCATTTATACTGTAGTCTCTAATCTCCAAAACGTAGCAATGAACCAGAAGGAAAAAAATGAATGTACTAAAAGAGGTCACAAAATGAATATTTTGCTAATTAAACAAAAAGAGCCCTTAAACTATATTTTACTTTAATCTTAAAATAATTCTAGTAAGTTTATTATTAGAAAATCAAACATAGCAGGAACAACTGAAGTGACTAGTAAAAATGTGACAGAAAACAAAGACAACCTTATACACCTTGATAAATTCTGACAATCTATGCATCACAGGACACTTTGTAACTGATGTGCAGAATGAGAACCCTGACTCAGCAGATCTGAACATGTTTAGAAAACACTGAGTAATCACTTAAAAAAAAATACTAAAATAAAAAACTTTAGTATAAATTCAGTCTTCTAATTTATCTAACAGGTCATTGACTGATAAAACCAGATAAATGAAAAAGTACTTCAGAAAAGTCAGTAGCTGCTTCATACATAGTTCTCCTTATGAAATTCTATTTTTCTTTTTAACTACAGTGCTAATTTCTAAATTTGTAAAAATATATATAATCATCGAGTGTAGGCAAAGGTCACAAAATTAAAAGGTTCACTCAAGAGTATCGACGTCTGAGGGACACCTGGCTGGCTCAGGCGGTTAAGTGTCAGCTCAGGTCATGATCCTAGGTTTCTGGGATTGAGCCCCACATTGGGGGGGGGGGTCCTTGCTCAGTGGGGAGCCTGCTTTTTCTACCCCTCCCCCTGCTGCTCTCTCTCTCTTTCTCTCTCTTTCTCTTTGACAAGTAAATAAAATCTTTAACAAAAAAATAGTATCAACGTTGGATAATTTTACTTAGGAAGCCAATCTTGTCAATTCTCATCATAGAAAGAACTTAATATTGTAACTGACAATAAATCATAGATAACCAAGTTAATTTCTACAAAATTCTATAATGAAATGTGCAACAAGTGATAGAAAAGCTTAAACTATCACTTCTCCAGACTAAGGATTTCTTTCTGCCTGGACCAAACCACAGGAATCTTTCTACAAATAAGTGCTGTAGCCAGAAGACAGAGACACAGAATTGAAAGACACTTTAAGTCCCATATGGCACCAGGGTTAAGGCCTAGTTTTTCTTTTCTTTTCTTCCTTTTTTTTTTTTTTTTTGAAAGATTTATTTATTTGAGAGACAGAAAGTATGGCGAAGGGGCAGAGAGAAAGGGAGAGTCTCAAGCCAACTCCACGCTGAGTGCAGAACCCAACCGATATGGGTATCGATCTCACAACCCTGAGATCAGGGCCTAAACCAAAACCAAGAGTCAGAAGCTTAACCGACTATACCACCCAGGTGCCTCAGGCCTGGTTTTTCTTACAGAGATCAGGGCTGGCTCATCTAAGCTAGAAAGAAAAGCTCCAAAACATCATGAAGATTGCATTCCCTAAAAACTGAGGTTCCCCTAAATCACTATCTATCTGATAAAGGTCTACAGCAATGAAAATATTATGTTCAGGCTAAATATTATTGCTATGGTGTTTTGATATGCAATCAAATTAACAAGCTATTATTAAAAAGTAATTCAATACAGGAGATTTAAAGTTCAGGAACTGCTTATTACTAGAACTCTTCAACATTACTGGTGTAACTACAAAACGGTATACAGCTGCTCAGGAAAAGTTTGGCAGCTTCTCATAAAGTTAAACATACACTTATCATATGACCAATAATTCCAATCCTAGGAACTTAACAAGTCAAATGAAATTTTCAATTCACCAAAAAGAAAAAAAAAAAAAACTGCACACAAAAATGTTCAGGGCAGCTTTATTCCTAACTGCCAAAAACTGGAAACAAATGCTTCAAATGGTTAATGGATAAACATGCCCAGGTACATCCATATAATGGAACAGTGCTCAGAAGCAAAAAGAAATGACTGACACATGCTTCACCGTGACTGAATCTCAAATACCCTATGCAAAGGGAAAGGAGCTAGATTCAAAAGCCCACATACCACACAGTTCCATTAATATGCTATTCTGAAAAAGGCAAACGTACAGAAACTGAGAAAAGATCAGGGGTTGCTAGGGGCTGGGAGGGGGAGAAGGGGTTTACTACAAAGGGGCAGAAGGAGGGCAATATTTGGACCTAACGGAATTGTTCTGTGCACTGATAGCAGGGGGGAGTGAACTTTAGTGTGCAAAAATGTAAAAACAGGAAAAAGAAAAAAACTTTATCTAATATAAAAAAAAAACCTTGCGACAAAATCATAATTAAGTGAAATGTTCCAAAAATTGAATACTTCCTTTAAATTTTCTGGCTAGCCCATAAATGCCTTTAATTTCAACTCTTACCATTTAAAAAAAGAAAACCTTTCTATAAAGTATTTCTCTACTTTTAAGCCTAAGTAGCTGTATCAGATCCTTGTGTTTATTAGGATATTTAAAGTAGGGCCAATTTATTTGTGTGAGATACCTCATACAACAATGAAGATGCCCACTAAATTGGTTTGGAATGAGCACAGTGCCTCAGGAGGTATTTAATCAAGGTTCTTCCATGTTAATTCTCCCTAATAAAAAAGATGAAATGATTAATCCATTCATTCAACAAACAAGTAATCACGAGAGGCCTATCATGTGCCAAATACAGGAAATGAAATGGCACACAGACACTCAATCCCTGACATCACACAGCATAAACAAACAATAATGTAAAGTATGATATGTACAAGAGAATTACAGCACTTTCCGAACACACAGCAAATGCACATAACCTATGTAAGCTCGAAATCTTCCATTAGTAACTACACTGTAAAATACTTACCATCTTGGTAAATTCAAAAACACAACGGAAAAAGCATGCACAACTGTGCTCACCACCCCATCACCCCCTCAGTGTTTAGGGAGGGAAACAAAGCAAAAGACCACGTACACAGAACACTAATAAGCAGTACAATATTCATTTCCCTATAATAAGGTCCTCTTCAGGGAAATTCCAAAATATGCAGATTTATTTGTCACCTTTCGCACCAGCAGGGCATTTTTTCCTGATTCAGAATACCATACATAATCCTGAACTTATCTTGTTAAGAAATATGATTTCAAAGGAGGGGAGGGTGGAGTAATAAAGAAAAGGAGAGAAAAGAAAAAAACAGAAAAGATGGTGGGGGGGGAGCCAGTTAAGTATATAGATCTTTGCAGTGAAGTCTTAAAAACAAATTAAGGAAGTTTAAGGAAACTAAAACAGAGGCATTACAACCACACCCCTGCTTCTTTCTGTAATGAAAAAGGAAGCCAAGAGCACTGCCTGCAGGTGCTTTGGTATGAAGTTACCATGTGCAGAGGTAAAATTATATAACCCCAAGGACTAAACAGAGTGTGTGATGAATACTCGGCTACACCAGCTACCCAAAACATTTTCCATCCCGAGCATCCTAATTACACAATGCTCCTGGGACCACACTGGGGCCCACAGGACCAGGGTTAATAACTTAGTGCCAAAAAAACAGAAAAGCTTTCAACAACTGTTAAACAAACACAGATTAAAATAAAGTGCCTCTTGGTATGTATGTATTTACAAGAGAAAAAAAGCACTAGGAATTTACTAGCATCTTAGTGAAACTCCATTTCAGAGGAATAAGATGCTAAGTAGTTTCAATGAAGAAACAAGAAGTAGAAGCAAATTAATGCAGTTTCCACAGGTCCCTTTCCAAAGTTCTTACAGCCAAGCATGTTCTGGAATCCTGAATTTTAGGGGATTTCTGACAGGTGATATAGTGTGTATGTACCACATAACTTGTAAAAAGGTTGTGATGACACACAGAAGTCTGGAAAAGGACATTATAATCAAATTTACTATTTCTGCAGTGAAACCAACAAATCTATGAAATAAAGACACAACAGTTCAACATAAGTTTTATGAAAAAATCAATTTATGCCAAACATACAAGAAAATATTTTTGGTTTCCAGAGCATTATGGATGTTAAAATTGTTGATAAGGAAACAGTACCCATTGCTCAGTCACTGTGTGTACAAAGTGTTACTGGAAGCCTTATAATCATGTGATTTTCTTGTGGAATTTTGGTGAACACAAAATAATTCTAAAAGTCTTCTCCAGGTTCACAAAGAACATGTCCTCTACAACTCCATCCACTTTAAAATTTCTTTACCACAAATTGTCCTTCTAGGGCAGTTTACAAAAGTCTAACCCTTGAAATTTACAGAGGAACTGCAAAACCCAATTTTGCCACCAATCAATGTTCCTTGAATGGAATTTAACATATTAAACTCATCATAAAATGGTCTGTCGGGGCACCTCGGTGGCTCAGTGGGTTGGGGCCTCTGCCTTCAGCTCGGTCTTGATCCCAGGGTGCTGGGATTGAGCCCCGCATCATCGCATCATCAGGCTCTCTGCTCAGCAGGGAGCCTGCTTCTCTCTCTGCCTGCCTCTATGCCTACTTGTGATCTCTGTCTGTCAAATAAATAAAATCTTTAAAAAAAAAAAAAAAAGGCCTGTTCTCATTGTACCACTACAGGCTGTAACTGGTAGGGGTGTTTGTGACCTAGGAAGTTACACCAAATATGGCACAAAAGAGGACGCTGACTATCATAAATGACAAGATACAAAAACCACAAAATCCTTTTATCATAGTACATCTACATGTATACAAACACTGACTAAATAAGTCATAGACAACATACTATATTACACAATGTACTATAACTGAAGTAAATTATTTCCACTTAGGGGAAAACAAAGATATTTCTCATTGACGATGGTATAAAAAAGAGTAAAGCAGTACGCATGCAGTTATACTAAACTATTAATGCCTCTTTCAACCTTATGTTCCAGGAAAATACAATACAGTGATATTATAAATATGATAAATATAAGCTATGACTAATAAACTTTTGATTAGCAACAATTCTTGTCTTCTTATACTTTAAAGATACAACTGTTTTTATCACTTAGGTTTCTTAAGATTCTCAGAGGCATCTGAGACGATGCTTTAATTTATTCTTGATAAACTTCCCTTTAACAAATATTCAAAACTTCAACAATCCTCTAATTTGGGGGCTGTATGTAGCAAAAACTGCTAATAACCAATGAATATAGTGGCTTCACTAAGGATTCTGGGTACGAAACTATTAAGAGAAGTCACTTTGTAAACCTGGTCCTCTTGCAAATGTTTCCTATACATTTCTTGTCTCACTTTGACACCCTTATCTCAATTAAAAAGAGAACTTGAAAGTTAAGAGCTAAGAGACATGTAAAAGGGGAAAGAGAAGAAATCAGACATTTCAACACACTGGAATCACTTACAATAACCCTAAAATATATCAGCACCCCACCCCCAGATTCAAATATCAATTATCAGGGGTAGAATCCCTTTACCCATCATGTTTTTTAAGGTCCCCAAAAAATGTTAATGTGAAGTCAGGGCTGAGAACCACCGGGATACACAGCCCTCCTCACAAACACTTTTCTCTTTTTTTTTTTTTTTTTAAAGATTTTATTTATTTATTTGACAGAGAGAGAGAGATAGAGATCACAAGTAGGCAGAGAGGCAGACAGAGAGAGGGGTGGAAGCAGGCTCCCTGCTAAACAGAGAGCCCCATGCGGGGCTCAATCCCAGGAGCCTGAGATCATGACCTGAGCCGAAGGCAGAGGCTTAACCCACTGAGTCACCAGGTGCCCCAAACACTCTTCTCTTATTTCTAGTCAGTGGTAGCTGACTTTATCTTTAAAACTACCCCTTTTTGTTCTCATTTACTCCATCACAGAAAAAAATTTACTAATCTTGAATTAGAAGATTTCAAACAAGTGCTTATAATAAAAGACATTTTGATTTATCTCACATTCTCATTCCCAATCCTCAGGATTTTATTTTTCATTCAGTCTTCACAAACAACTTCATCAGTACTTGGCAACTAAAATGTGTATCAACAGTGGAACATACAATAAACATACATATGACACATACTGTTATCAACCTGTAACAGATTATCAGAAAATACCCACACCCAAAGGAATGATTCTAAAGAGCTGACTACATTTGGATATTTCATGAACTATAAACTACTTTCAGAACTCAAATGTACAAAAGAATATGAGCTACAATATGCTCACATTCGTATGACAGAAAAAAGAACTCAGTACATCATCTACCATTTTTTTTTTACTATACTCATGATTACAGTTTATTATAGTAAAAAGATAAAAATTAAAATCAACAAAGGGAAAAAATGCATGGGTTGAAGTCCAGTGGAAACCAAGCCTTGAGTTTCCAGTATCCTTTCCCAGTGGAATCATATGCATGTAGTTAATTCTTCTTACACTAACTTGTATAAGTGTTACCAACCTGATGATATTACTGGTGTTACATAGATAATTACTGGTATTACACAGGGAAGCTCACCTGAACACTGATGTTCAGTGTTTTTTTTTTTTTAATATATAATATGTTTTTTTTTAATAATTTCTTATTTTTTATAAACATATATTTTTATCCCCAGGGGTACAGGTCTGTGAATCGCCAGATTTACACACGTCACAGCACTCATCTACCATTTTTTAAATGAAAATTGGTATTACAAGATTTCACATCTTTAAGATGTATACTTTTTTTGATTCACATTATTTTCAGATCTCTAGAACAAAAGAATATAAAATAATACCTTAAAAATATGCAACTGCAAATACCAGTTTCTGAAAATGTCACCAACGACTGACATCTACTAGTTTCACCTCCAAAACAATACTAGGTTATGTTTGCACTTCAAATCAGGATTTTATTAAAAGGTCTTGTAGCCACACATTTGAATACCATAAAACTAGAAGAATACCAGGAATTTTCCCTCTTCTTTACCTATAACATTACCTACTGTATTTGCCTGCCATCTGAAAGTATTCATTGCTGGAATATAAAATAAGTATTTCACAAAAACAGAAAAAATAGACATGACACAGACTGACTGTGAGGGAAAAAAACATTTTCACTTCCCTTTTTACTAAAGGAAACTCTGACTATGACTTTGACTCTAATACAGTGGCCTCTAATACACTGCCAAGTTTACCACCTGAAGTCAAAAACACACAAGTCTTAAAAATAGGTAACACAAAGAGAACTATTAAATACTCAGAAGTCCAGTACTTTCATACAGTACACTTGTATCAAAAGGTATTATATGGCCAATTTCAACTTAAAATTTTAAGGCAAATAGTTTTAAAAAGTAAAATTCTAAAAGTAAAGACAATTACAAAGCAGCTCTGCATTCCAGGCATACTTTACCCAAGGTAATATACAAACAAAAGCAGAAGTATGTTAAAATCTAAGTTGGTAAAAACATCCTACTCCAGGATTCTCTTCTTTTCTTCCTCCTTAAAAAAAAAAAAAAACTTTACTATTTTTCTTGATGGTAAATAATAATGATTAATTATAGCAGAAGATCCAAACAATATAGAGAAGAAGAAAAAGTGTAAAAATAAAAATCACCACGAATCTTGCTACTTACAAATAACTGTCATTAACATAAATACCCTTGCAGAGGATAGACAGATCTACTCTGTATATATACCAGTGCCACAATGACAATGAGAAGAATTGCAACAATTAAAATCCTGTGTGTGTGTTATACACATACACACACACACACACACACATATATATATATGCATGTATCTCAATGTATATGTGTAATACACACACACACATGCATTTTTTTACATACACTACAGGTACAAAAATCTTTAATATAACAACTTTCTTGAATTTGAACATACATAAATTGTTCCAAGCACTCATTCTGCTTCTGCATTTTCATTTAAACAGGCCAGGTTTGAGGTTACTTGTCTGTCTGTGTGTTGCTGTGCTTGAGGGAAGATTAAAAAATGTGTCAGTTTATTTGACTTAAAAAAAAAAAACAAAGAAACAAAAAAAACAATCTCTAGCTAAAATTTTCCAAACCCTGGAAATACGTACCTGTACTAACGACAGTTGGCTGACTGCTTTACAGAACTACCTCATGGTCCCAAGCAAAACTGTGAAGCAGACAAAACTTTAGGGCCTCCTATCTCTTGGGTCAGAAAGAGCACCATAGTAGCAATTAGGAAAGGAGAGTCCACCCACCAAGAGTGTGCTGTGAAAATTTCACTCAACCTTCCCATGATTTGTTTTATTTCAATTCCAAAATTCTGTGATTCTCCCCTGTCTCCCCATTCCCCCACCAATTTTTTGCTTCTCAAGATAGGTAAAAATTATCCTTTCCTATCTCACTAGGATCCCATGATTCAAAATAAACCCTTCCTCTGACTGACAAATTCCCATTTCCTCAACTCACTTATCGTCCTCTAAGTGAGAAGAAGAAAGATATCTGATGAGATCAAAGGCATGCACAATTTTTGGAAAGGAGGGAGGGCAACAACTCAGAAAAACATTCAAGTAAGTTTACAGGTACGAATTTTTAATTTTAAGTTATAATGGCTTTATGAGTTTCATGGAAAAAAGATATAATCTTACAACTTGAATAACTGCTTTTATTGATGCAAAGATAGTCAATAAAAAAACATTGTTTTAAGCTCCTAAAATATTCATCCCTGAGCATATTTAAGAGTGTAAAACAGAAGCAGCTTTCTAATCTTTCATCTACTACATCTGTACAACCCTTTAAAGTTCAAAGTGCATTTATATGCATTATTTATTTTCATTCTCAAAACAAGCAGATGTAGTGGTCACTATTGATTGCCTCTCTAACATCCATTTTCCCCATATTCTTCCCCCCCCCCCATATTCTTCCTTCCCACAGTTTTTTAAAATATCCTCCCTCCACAATGTAACTCAGGAAACCGTGACCCCATCCCCAACGGCAGGGGATGTATCCTGATTAACAGAAATCAACCATGATAACCCTATTCCCCTTGTCATGACTGGTTAGGAAATACACATGACCTAATTCTGGTCAATAAAACATGAAAGGAAAAGTATGCTGGTAAGCTTGTGCAAAACATTTCCTGGCCAATGCATGTCTGTCTAGATGTGATCTTGCTACCAGCCTGAGGATGAGTCCAACACAAAGAGGAGAGCAGAGCCAAAAAAATCAGAGGCAGACCAAAGCTCTGAAAAACTAGCCCTACCTCAATACTTCACTGTTCCATACCGGAAACTACTGCATTTCAGCATTAAGATGCAGAGACACCAAGATAAATAGCAAAACCTATCCATCTCTCCCTCCCCAACCTGGACCTCCTTTCCTATAACCTGCAAGTTTTCCTTCACACTTGAGCTCAGCTAGGCAAGACAGAAGGGCAGCTCCTGTAAGCTGCTAGACCAGCATGCTTTGAACCAAGCTCAACCGCTCCTGGTACACATCAAGCGTATGGCATTTCCTCTTCCAAGGGGCAATTTCCTCTACCAATTCACTCCAGTAGTCCCTACGCTGGTTGAGGAGATGCTGGGATTCTAAGGCGGCTCCTCTCTATATAAAAGCTGAAAGGTAGAACACAAAATCAGATCAAGGACCACATAGGAAAATATGTGAAAACCACAGGTTTATCACCTGACTAGATAATTAAATAATTCACCCTAAGGTATTAATGAATATAGCAGAAATACCAGAATTTATTTCTTTTTTATAAGAGGATGCTATTAAATCAATCTGTAAGGGTATAAAATAGATGGTATTTTAGAAGCAGATACTCTCTTTAATATATAATTAACCAAGAGTTTCTAAGATAACTAACTTAGAAAGGGGAATCATGGGGTGCCTGGGTGGGTCAGTCAGTTAAGCCTCTGACTCCTGGTTTCGGCTCAGGTTATGATCTCGGGGCTGTAACACTGAGCCCGAGTTGGGCTCTGTGCTCAGCACTGAGTCTGCTTGAGATTTTCTCTCTCCCTCACCCTCTGCCCTCCCCCTGCTCTCTCACACTCACTCTCTTTCTCTCCCTCGCTCTCTCAAATAAATTTTTAAAAACTTAAAGAAAAATAAAAAGACATGAAATGAGGTCATGAAAAAGTCCACATATCTTGAACATTTTCTTGCAACTAAAACATAAAAAAAATGTACATTCCCAAGACAGTATGATTGGTCTACAGACCAATCTCTTCTTTCTCTTCTTTCTTGCAAAAACCACACCTATTGTACATCACCTGTGATTTCCAGTTTCTGTTTTTTAAATATGGATGGACTTCTTACAAAACTTAGGCACAATCATTGCAGAATCGTTTTAGATTTTTAGGGTTTAATGAGGGTTCCCCTCATGGTTTAAAGTCTTCTCACCCACACCTATTTTAACTATAATTATTTTAGCTATTCACCTGTTTTCAAAGGAGCCAGAGGTTCTTATACAAATAACTTTTTGCCTCTATACTTCACTAAATAATGTTTCATTAAACTATAATTACAACATTAAGTACAAGTGCCATCAACGATTTGTTGAGGGTAAACACAAATAATTCTTGCTAAGTATAAAATAACTAGTGGGATTAAAAATTGAAAAACAAACTAGAGAATAGTCTACTGCCATTTAATACCACATAGGCATCAAGCAGTAAATGAATGAAGAATATCAATTTTTTGAGTGGGTTGAACAGGTGAGTTAAAACACAGTCTCCTCAAACAGGTGTTCCCAAGAGTCTTTGCTTATTCTGCCCACCAATCAACCTTCTGACAACTCATAGGTATCTTTTAAATTTTTTTTTAAGATTTTATTTATTTGACAGAGAGAGATCACAAATAGGCAGAGAGAGATGGGGGAGAAGCAGGCTCCCTGCTGAGCAGAGAACCTGATGCAGGACTTGATCTTAGGACCCTGAGACCACGACCTGGGCTGAAGGCAGAGGCTTAACACACTGAGCCACCCAGGCACCCAACTCATGAATATCTTAAGAAAAAGAGTAACCAAAAAAAAAAAAAAAAGAAAGAAAGAAAAAGAAAAAAGAAAGAAAGAAAGAAAAAGAAAAAGAGTTTCATGAGATTTTACTTACTTCCAGTGCAAGCTATAAAAAATGTGGATGTGATTTAGGCATATGTGGATATAATTCAGCTACAGACTTTCATTAAATTAAATTATAACTGTGTGATCTATTATTAGTCAAGAAAATGACCAAAGTGTGTGTCTTCTCTACCAAATACATAAACACTGCAGGCTCATTGTTAAGAATTCTTTCTTACAACAAAGATGATAGGCAAGGAGTGGTAAGTGAGAATATAACCAATCACTTACTATAGTTTAAGAACAAATCACTACACACCTTCCTAAGGTCCCATAATTGGAAGAAACTCTATGGTTTAGGAAACATTTATGGTTCTAAATCCCAGCTCTGAGAAGGGAGCTAGAAAAAACATGGCTAATAGCACCTTGAAAAATGTGTATAAAACTTATCTCTCCTTATATCTCTCTCTCATTCCTTATTTTCTGAGTAATGCAGAGCATCTTCCCAAGTCACTTTACACTCATAGATAATACACACTTGATTTCTACCTATTAAGAATCCCAAATATGGTTCTGTCTTATAGAACATCATCACAAAAGGATACCCTGAGTTAGCTTTAGTCACTAGAAACACACTGTCCATTCCTATGCAGTCTCTACAACTAAAAAACTACAGATACCCCCAAAATTGCCATTTCCAAAAAAGTTCCATCTTGAAGAACCAACACCCCAACATATACTAACAATACTAATCAGTACCACTAAGTGCCAACCTCTCAAGAAAACACAAAAAAGGAAGAGGATGGAAGATTAGGGAAAAAACAGGTATTTGTTGGTTTAAGACTCTGAAATCAGGAAAAAAAAACGACTTAAATAAGCACTGTGCTGTATCTTTAAAAGGTTGCTTAAACTCTAGTTGACTGTTTCCTATTGTCA
Source organism: Mustela erminea (assembly GCF_009829155.1). NCBI lineage: Eukaryota > Metazoa > Chordata > Mammalia > Carnivora > Mustelidae > Mustela > Mustela erminea. The sequence goes on along the minus strand of NC_045616.1, from coordinate 27,625,047 downwards.
AAAGCAAAGATTATACACCATATAACAAAAAAAAAGTTGTCTTGACAGTATCATCTTGGTCCCTTACAAAGCCGGCAGTTAATAAATTTTAATAAATATTAGTGTTTTAAATGGAAGGTTCATGATAATTCAGTTATGCTTGGGTTCACAAATTCAGTTTATGTATACCACATATATGTGTGTGTATATATGTATATATACCATATATATGTATATATCATATGTATGTGTGTATGTATATATATCATACATAGATGTATATATATCCTTTTTGGACATCTAAAAGGAACAGTTAGTAAAACCCATCAAAAACCTTCCCAAAAAGGTGAGTCTACTACATAGACATAAACACTATTATTGTTAAGGGTGGTATTTTTCTAAGTATTTCTTTGATAAGGATATAAAGTTTGGGGTAAAATTCTGTAAGGGTCATTTAATATTTAAGATAACTAAAAACCTTATACATATTATCTGGAACCATGAACACCTCCCATTTTACCATCCCACTGTCATGGCCAATTCTCCCTGTATGTGGATTCCTTATATTTCACTTTATCCATAGCAAATCTCACCTTCAAATGCATTCAGAATAATACAACTATATAATGGCCTGTGTTTTGTGTTGTTTAATATTGCAGCTTTCCCTCAATTTAGTTTTGAAATATTCTTTTAGGGAACCCTCTAAAACTTAAAGAACCACTTGTTCCCTTGTGAGAAACTCTGAATCAATAAAATACACCAGAAAAAAGAGCCTATTGCCAGTACAGAGAAGATTACAGAGGGGACAGAGAAATAAACAGAGAGCTTCCCATTTCTTCCAGAGGCTCCTTGTTACAGCCTGGATTCATTTCATATACCACCAATTACTAGACACACCCATATTCAAATTCAAGTACAGAAATATGACAAAGCCAGGTATGGTGTTGTAGATTATATACTTCTCTGCTTTCCTCCATCAGCATAAATGATAACACGTTGATTATTCTGTTACAGTTTGTTTCCTTGAACTTACTATCCTTATTTGCCTACCTACTTCCTAGAAGCATAAAATCTGGACATTTGGACCTTTATACCTCAAACTGACTCAGTTTTAAATACAAGGCATTCTGGACTTCCACGGCCCAATCTCCACCTATTTTCATAGTTTCCTCTCCCACAAAGACCTCCCAGCACAGCAGCCTCATGTGCAGTTCAACAAGCCCATAATACCCAACCAACACGCCTCTGCCCAAAAACTATCCCCCCCACACACCCCGTTTTGCCCATTCAAATATTTTAATGCCCAAATGGATTGTTACCAGATCTAAAGTCATTCATAACTCCCCAGTTAAAAATTAGTATCTCTCTCTCACACACACTCACACACACACACACAGCCCCCATGCTTCCATTCACCTCCAATAAATCCCACAGGTGTTTTGTGTTGCCATCATTTCCGTGCATGTCTGCTGCTCCCCCTTAAGACGGCTACTGGGTCTGAGTCATTTTCATATTCTAACCACTCTTCCATCCTCACCAGAGTAAAGTTCGTTTGCTGATGGTAAAAGTCCAGGTTGAACTGAACTACTCCTTGATTTTAATTCCTGCCTTTTTATTTGAAGGAATAAATGAATACCATGTGTTGAATATTTTGGTAAGAGTTATCACTTTGTAAATCTAACAAAGACAATGTCAATAATTACATAATGCATTAACTTCTGAGTTGATGAGTGGCAGAAGAGGTAAGTGAACACAATAAATCACCACTGAAGATTATCATTTTCTAAGATTCCCCCAAAAAAGTCTCATATATATCAATATTAACATTAACCTTTCTGTCCCCATTCTAATAGAAGTGTTAATAACTGATGCATATGCAGAACTGCAAGCTCTCTGGAAGCCGAAGTGTCTGTACATTCCAGAGAATCTATGTCAAAGCCATGCAATTTATTTGGTAATACCTCCTTTTAATGCCAATTAATGTGATTTTTACCTTACATGCAATAAAAAGGGCTAATATATACAAAGGATACTTTATCTTAGCTCAGAATATAGACAGGACAAAGTATGGTAAGAGTTATGAAATACACTAAGCAGAATCCTCCACCCTACCCCGAAAAAAGTTATGAAGAATGTCACCAACTGTATTTGATTTTTGGAGGAAAATGGTTTCTTAAACTGGCCTCCTATCTTTGTAACCCTAACTCATTCTTATAATTTGTATTATTTTTCCTCCACTTTTTATTTACAGGGAAAGCAAATATTCCTCAAAAATATATCCGTGGGTTTAAAAATTAAATTTTTTTTTAATTTTAAAAAGTATTCCAACTCAGATGTAGTTGAACATCTCTTACTGTGAGCAAATGCCATTCACTAGTAACTGCACAAGAAATAAATATTGACTTATTTTCTTAACCTATTAAAAATCAGAAGGTTTTTCATTTTCCAATTAAAGTCCACGTTTTAACACAAAAGGTTAAAAAGGGGTCACTTATTGGCCAGCCTCCGTACTCATTACAACAGAGTTACAACTAATTCGCACAGTGTAGCAACAGTAGCCATCTCCCACACACTCGCGCACATACACACACACACACACTCTCTCTCTCTCTCTCCCACCCATTAACTTTTCCTCCTTCCTTCGGAAAACTAGAATGATCCTAATACAGGCCTAACTACCCCCACCCCAGGAGCACACACACATCTCCATCACCGCCCCACGGAAAAGCAATGTGGTAGCTGTGGACCAAGAGCACCGACGCTTCGGTGTGTCACTTCCCCTGCATGTGGGATAAACAAACAAACCAGCACCTTAACAGTAGCCAGCAGAGAAAATGTGTTTCCCTCGACGAATGCCTTGGTTAAGTTTTAAGCTAAGTCAAAAGCTCTAACAAATAGGTAAATCCCAGCCCCCCCACACCCCCAACAGACACCCCAGTGGGAAGTTTCCCCCTGAAATGAATGTTGACCCCTGACACCTTCTTCCAGCAGCCAGATGCCTCCCTCCCTCCGACCCAAACCCCCACTCCGAGCGTAATTGTCTGGACACAATCAGGAGCCCCAGGGCTGCGCTCCCGACCTCAAAAACCCCTCCCCGCAGAAGCCCCCGCCTTCTCCCGGCTCGCCCACCTTCCCCGCGTCCCCACTCGCGCAGCACCGCTCGGCAACTTCTGCACCCGCCCGGCCCGCCGCCCGCGGCCCCCTCCCCAGCCGCCCAGCCCTCGGCGCCCTCACCCCCCCGGGCCGCGGCCCCTCCCGTCCTCTCTCCGCGCCGCCGGCCCGCCGGGGTCCTCGCCCACCCCTCCTCCTCCTCCACCTCCTCCTCCGCGGCCCCCCGCCTGCCGCGCCGCCCCCGCCTCACCCCAGCCCGGGACCCCAGCCCACCCAGCCCCACCCGGGAAGGAGGGAGCCGCGGCCGCGTTGAGGCTGCCGCGGGGCCGGGGCCGGCCGGCCGCGCGCCACCGCGGAGGGGGCTTTACCTCAGAGGCGCGGCCGCGAGCTGCGGGGTCGGTCCCGGGCGCGGGCGGCGCCCCCTGCTCCGTCAGTCAGCGGCGGCGGGGGCAGCCGCGGCGGCACATCACACCCGCCGGCGACCGGAGGAGGAAAGCGAGCCACGCAGGGAGGGAGCGAGCGAGGTAGGGGGGGAAGGAACGAGCGAGGGAGGGAACGCCGCTCGGCTCGGGCTCGCTCTCTGCACTACTGCCGGTGCCTCCTACCGCCGCCTCTGGCCGGAGAGTCGCCGCCCGGGCCGCTGCTGTCGCCACCGATGCAGCCGGGAATGAATGCACAGCGGCGCCTCGCTTATCCGGAGGTCAAACATCCTTCTGCCTCGGGCATCCGGATCGGCGCCGGACCCGGAAGTGAACACATGGAAAAAAAAAAATAAAAAAGGAAAGCGTCTCTCTAGCGGCGGCGGCCCCCAAGCTCCCGCATCAGCGAAAAGAGCCGAGCAGAGCCGAAGATTACAGCGGCCTGCTCGGATTGGCCAGCTCTCCGACCGGAAGAAAGGCGGTACGTTCATTGGCTGGCGAGGCCCATAAAAGCCAAGCCACTCCTCCATCCCCACCTCCGCGCGAGCCGTGCGTGAGGGGGAGCGTGGAGTAATAGTGGATACGGGTATGTTCCTCTGGGCGAGGCTAGGAGAGGCGAGGCTTGGCGAGGTGTCTGAGGGAGCACTGGAAGAAAACGCTCCCATGATTAAGGACAACTACTAAAAATTCCGCGGCTTGGGTGACCAAAGAGCCTAAGGGCGCCATTGTGCCAAGTGAGGTTCTGGAGGCTTCGCCGAGCACCGCCTCCAGGTGCAGAATTTTAGGGCCCTGGCCTAAGGGAGTGACCTCACCGGGTTGACATTTTTCCCCCCGCTTTTTGGGGACCTCGGTGCTGGAACAGGGATGCAGCTGCTTGGAACTCGGAGCCCTTGGCTCACGTTTGCATCCCATTTACGGTCTGCAGAGAGAGCTACGTTTGTGAGCTCAGGTTATCAGTCCGTGGAGTTGCATAATGGGATGGTTATTATCTTGATGTTTTAAATGAACCTCCGGAAGTTTCGAGAGGCCAGACCTCCCTCAGGTTATCAGGCTGTGGAACACAAAGTGGAACCGGTGTTTTCTCACTCCACGCGGCCGTCCCATCTGCCCACACAGAAAAGGCAGAAGATTTCCATGCTCTGTCTTTACAGATGGTTAAGTAGGAGGAAGATACGTCACTTGGAAAAACCGCTGTGGAAATCGATCCACCGTAAAGGCATTTGTAGAGGGCTCCAAAAATGTTCATTAATGGTTAATTATTACCTAATATTATGTCTGAATGTCTTTCAGAAGTCAGACATTAAGGTGTGCATGAAGAAAAATCACAGCCCAGTTTAAAAATTCATTTATGAAACGTTTTTATGCTTTGATACATTGTATCCAGAAATTTCAGTCTCTCCATCCCTCTTTTTCTATCAGGAAAAACACAGAAGTCTCCAGTGAAACAAACGCACTTGAAAATCATGGAGGATTTTTTTTTTTTCTTTCTCCGTACTATGCCAGACTGATGATAAGGTTAATGACTGAAGTTGAGAGGTATAGTTACAGGGAAAGATGCTGGTTTGGTTTTGTTTTTTAATTACAATAGGTTTTTTACATATTTTTTAACCTCTCTTTCCACACTCTTTTCTAAACTGACTGCTATTACTTGGTACAGATGATAAAAGTACTGCTTCTGTGTTTGCCACACCACCACCATTTTATTAGAGAGTAAGAAGCAACTAAGATTTTTTGCATGCTCAGACTAATTTGCCTCTCAAATTACATATCCCACAGTTTTGAGCTATCCCAGGGTCCAAAACCAGACAGGAAACGAAGTTAATCCTATCTCAATAAATGAAAGAAATGTCTGCCATACAGGGAACTGTAAATACTGTCATTGACAACCAACAAACCATTTTATACTCTCTGCCTCAAAAAAACTCAGTTTAGATTAAGAACACCTCCTACTGCCACTCGAAGTCTGATAAATGTTTAAGAAATATAGGTGTGTAAGTATATGGTCAAATCACATATTTAGATAGGGATAGGAGTAAAGGTTTGCATTTTTAAACACTTAACGATTCTTTTGCTAAACTGAGACCTAGATATTGCCATAGATTAAAACTGGCAAGTAACCTAGGTGTAAAGCCAATGAGATTTTCGTTTTATTCTTTTGTATGAAAAATTTGGCAATATGAAAATCACTTATGTTAGTGAATGAAAAACCACAGACATCTCAACAAAAATGAGTTTTGCAACATAATGTCTCAATATAAGTAGACCAATCACACTTCTTCATCTGCTATATTATACATCAAATACAGTTAATTTTTTATGTTTCCTATTACTGCCACTCTTCAGATACTTATAGTCTATTAATATTTTTCCTGTTTCCAAAGCAGTGTCACATTTCTTCCCCCAGAACTTTATTCTGTTGAATGTAGATCTCTGTTGACACAAATATCAGTCCCACCATTTAGGCATACAACAACTGTAACAATTTCTGTGAAAAACAGGATGAAACAGCCAACTTGAGTTTTGCCTATATATTTCTATTAAAATGGGAGGGAACTCCAAAATGACTTCAGTCTAAGACTACCATAAATTTCTTAGAAAAAACTCTGGATTTATCAAGTGGGAGTTTGAAGGGAAAAAAAAGGTAAAATTTCTGGGGGCCTTTAATTTCACAACTGAGAACAGTGTAAATATCCCAGTGTCTCCTTTACATGTTTTGATTCTTTTTCTCTTCCTCTCACTCTTCTTGCATGCTCACATTGGGTACCTAGCCTCACCTACACACACACTTCATGGAGAGAGTATAGAATTAAGGCCTTCAATTAGATTTTTAAACAGGAAAAGTATTCCATTTCCTTCATTAACACACTTGAAGTTTTACTGCTTATAAAAAAAAGGAAAGATGACTAGCTTTACTCTCTACAAAATATACCTACGTTCTCTCTCAAGCAAAGCATTTGTAGAACATGAAAAGAAAGCATATTGTTGGGCACCTGGGTAGACCAGTCAGTTAAGCATCCAACTCCTGATTTTGACTCAGGGCATTATCTCAGGGTCCGTAGATCAGGTCTCTGTGTTCAGAAGGAAGTCTGCTTCAGATTCTCTCTCTCCCTCTGCCTCGGTCCCTCTCCCGTGCATGCACTTCTCTCACACTCTATATCCAAAATAAAATCTTAAAAATAAAAATTAATTGTCAAAAAAATTTGATAATTCCAAGTTCCTAATGTATCCTTAAAGATTATGAGAGCACTAACACATAGGTTTGTACTACAGTCACTTACTGCCTATGCCTCATTCATACTATTAAAATAAGCCAAACTTATTTTGCACAAATTGATCAAGAAATAATCCCAAATACAAATAGGCACCCAAGATGAAACTAGCCCTTCTACTTGGGTGCAGTATATCAACTATGTGACCAGTCTGACTGAATTAAATACAAGCAGATATTTCCCAACTAACAATGTAACAACCAACACTTGTACAAATTCCATTTATATTATTCCATCTGAGTCTGACATTCTTGTGAACAAATATAGCAGCTGTTATCATTTTTCCATGTTAGGAATGAGGAATGATGGACTCAAAGAGATCAATTAACTTGCCCAAGATCATGTGACAATTGATAACCTGTTAAATATGAAATACAAAATTATGAGATTAAGATATTCATGAAACCCTTACAAAATAAAAATAAGAAACACGCATTCTCTTCTTCCAAATATTCTATTTAAGTGTAATGGGAAATCTAGGATGGTGATTTACTTATTGACAGAGGGTAGGGCCCAAGGCATTGGCAAACCACTTGTTCATTTTTAATATTATCCTTAAAGTAAACTACCTGGAAGAAAAATATAATTAAGAAAAAATAAATCCTCAAGCAGAAAAAGGAAGGATACAAAAGGGGACATTGTAACAGTAGCCAGAGCCTGGGAGCAGAAAAAAGTATTTTACTAAGACTGGGAAGAAAACCTCTTCCCCAAGCCAGCAGTCAAGGGGAGGGAAAGGAAGGATGCCAGGAGAAAGGGAGTTGAAGACAAGAGTCAAGTACAAGATCACAAAACTCTTCTAAAAGACTTTATTGTGGGACACCTGGGTGGCTCAGTTGGTTGGACGACTGCCTTCGGCTCAGGTCATGATCCTGGATTCCGGGGATCGAGTCCCGCATCGGGTTCCCAGCTCCATGGGGAGTCTGCTTCTCTCTCTGACCTTCTCCTCGCTCATGCTCTCTCTCACTGTCTCTCTCTCAAATAAATAAATAAAATATTTTAAAAAAATAAAAATAAAAATAAAAGACTTTATTGTATTTTATAGTAATAATCTTGAGTAATGTTTGGGCACCTGGGTGGCTCAGTCAGTTAAGCATCTGCCTTTAGCTCAGGACATGATCTCAGGGTCCTGGGATTGAGCCTCTATGGGGTTCTCCCCATGCTCCTCCCCCTCTCCCTGCCCCTCCCCCTGCTCATACTCACGCTCTTGCTCTCTCTCAAATAAATAAAATCTTGTAAAAACAATCCTAAGTAACGTTTAATAACAATCACATTTTAAGACTCCCTTGTTTTAGCTCAAGCTGACAAAACAAAATACCACAGATTGGGTGGCTTAAGCAACAGAAATGTATTTGCTTACCGTTCTGGAGGCCAGAAGTCTGAGATCAGGGTGCTAACATGGTCAGGTTCTGGTGAGAGCTCTCTTCCTAGCTTCCAGATGGCTGGCTGCCTTCTCATTGTGTGTTCATAGGACTTTCCTCAACGCCTGAGAGCTCTCTCTCTCTCTCTCTCTAGTTCTTCTTAAAAGGGCACTCATCCCATCATGAGGGCCCCACCTTCATGACCTCCTCTAAACCTAGGTATTTCCAAAAAAACTTATCTCTAAACACCATCACACTAGGGGTTAGGACATAAACATAAGAATGGGGGGGGGACATAATTCCGTCCATACCACTCCTTAAAGGAACACTTTCTACATAGATACCATCTATAAATGAAATAGAAGTTAAAGTTTAGACAAGATATTTATTACAGAAGACAAGTTGTGGGCAAAGAATTTTGAAACTTCATACAAGAAAAGAATGTATTCTTAAAAGAGAAGGAACCTCAATAAAGAAAACTGCCTAGAGAGGCAAGCTATAAACACCATGAAAAGTGTAAAAGAGTCTTGCCCAAAAAATAGGCTATATCTCTAGCTAAGCAATTTAATTTTTGTTTTTTTCCATTAGGTGTCCTGAATTTTGGCAGCTTTTAAACAAATGTGGCTATCTGAAGAATGCTTTTTGATAAATGAAAGAGTTAGCTAAAGCTGTGATTTTTTTTTCCTTCTCTCTCTCTTTGGCATTGGTTTTAAGAACAGCTTGAATTCTGGGTAATATGTGAATCTAAGGTTTAGAGATGGTTGTAATGACTGGCCCCTGCTCCACTTTCCATATCTTGGTTTTATTTTGGTTTTTTGTTTTTTGTGTTTTTGGCTCCCCCCAGTTATATTTTCCAATAATTACCTCAGGAGCCCATCCCACGCCATGAGGCAAATCTGACCAAGACCCAGTGTCTCACCAGCCCATGGGAATCATGCAGTCCCATGCCTGAAAATTCAGAGTGCCACTCTGGGTAAGTGTGTAGACGTCCAACTATGCCACTTCCCTGTTTCTCCCCACCCGCCCCCCCCCCCGTAATGTTTTCCCAGTTTATAGCCCTGAAGTCCTCCTCTGGTGTCTTCTGATTGAAACTATAGGCTTTCCCAGAACCCCATCCAATGTGAAAAATTGTACTCCAGCTTCAGTTCTGACTACGCCCTAGGTCCCTGGCGAGGGTCCTGCTAGGATGGAACTTCTCCAAATACCACACACTGACTGGGCTCACTGGAATACTCTAACCTTCTTCTGGAAAAGACCACATTAGTACCAAAGCTTGTCTAAGTCATGTCTGACCTTCATGTGCCCTTTGGACAGAGGATAGGAACAGAGAATTACCTTGTTGGGGTCAACATCTCTGTCTAATTATGTTTCTTTAGTCTCTGTCCTGCTTGGTCTTAATTCCATCTCTCTCTTCACCAAGCAGTACTGCTAAATTCCTGACATGTCTTCCTCCTCCCACCTGTTCCTATTACACTGTTGTTGCCATATCCGACAGAACAAGACCGCTGGGTCAACAGAAGTTAAAACTGATGTGGGAGGGTATCTTACTTGGAGCCTCCCTTCCTTGTACTTCTCATCCTCCTTTCTAGGATAATCACAGGATCAAACTGCTTTTCAGCCTCCTCCTAGCTTCCTTCATTGTGCAGTTTAAACCTCCTGAACCTCAGTTGGCTCATCTGTAAAATGAGTCACTACATCGGTGTGAGTCCTACATCACATTGTTATCAGGAACATTAAATGGTCTATCGGTTCTCTACTTACTGCAGTGTCTAACACAGAGGAAGCATGTGTGTTGTTAGCTATCCTGTAACCCTCAGGCACCTGTGTTTTCCAATCTAACATGAACTGTAATACAAAATATCAGGTCCCAGTCTGTTCCCTAGCTTTATTTTATTTTACTTTATTTTATTTTATTTTTGAGCTCTTATTTATTTACTCAGAGGGGAAGGGGCAGTGGGAGAGGAAGAGAATCTCAAGCAGGCTCCTCTCCCTGCTCTGGGGGAGCTCAACTCAGGGTTTGACTCCACAACCCTGAGATCATGACCTGAGCTGAAATCCAGAGTCAGAGGCTTAACCAATTGAGCCACCCAGGTGTCCTTGCTCTCTAGCCTTAAACGTCTAAGACATCATCAGTGGGATTGTGTCTGGCAGAAAAACATAATTGAAATTTGCCTCAGACTTTATTTCTCTTGATCTATCCTGTATGTTTGGATATTTAGAATAAAGTGGCTTTCCAGCACCTGTTTATCCCCCAGATTTACTTTTGATGAATTTTCTCCCTGTCCCTATAGTCCCTGACCAGGGGCTCTGCCTTCTTATAAGTGTAGTAGTAGGTGGGAGAGGAGTAATGGGGAACACATTGCTTAAACAATGTCAAATGGATGCACTCTCGCTGGGTTTGCACCTTGAGCAGAGGGCCATGGAATCTACAAACCTTGGGAATGGCACTCCATTCCAAGAGCAGCACCTTCACCGCACAGCTCCTGCCATACAATAGTGCTATGATCCTATATCCTAGCCTTTGGAGCATTTGCATTTGGGTTTTGTTTTATTGTTTTAAGATTTTATCCTTTGGAGCATTTTGGATTCTACCCCAACTAGGACCTCCAGCTTCCTGTCAACTCTGCAAGACTTCCCACCCCCAACTGCCTCTCGCACAACTGTTTTGCTTGCATTATACAGAGTGCATTTCTTTGTTTGCAACTGAAGAACCTTGATCACTAGGCTTTCATCCTGGCTTTTGGTTCAGCTCAGTGCTGTCCCGTGCTTGTCTCCTTTCTTGTGTGGCCTGGTTCTGTGTCCACAGGAACACTTGAATTCCAAGCCATGGTTCAGTCCTGCTTTGCTTCTTTGGCTTCTCCCTAATGTATATAATCTCTGTCTTGCTGTTGTTGTGAGGTTCCCTGACTTTAGGCTCATATTCTCCTGATGGACAAAGCCAGACACCCCCTTCTAAAATTTTGTATTTCCATGCAGCTGCCTTCTTTAGTCACCAGGAGCCCTACCTCAGCTTCCAAAGAAACCCTGCCAGTTGCAGACCTCACCCTTTGGGCTGTGACTTCAGGATTTATGTTTTGCCAGATATAACCGAGAAGAAACTTCAATCAAATGTCAGTACTCGCTGCTTTCTAGAACTGTGACTCTCATTCATATTAGTATATGTCAATTTATATTTATATGATCATAAAACCCAGTCTCTTCCTTTATCTCCTTTCCTTCCCATATATTACCTGTGTTCTCTTGATCTTGTTGTCTCAAATAGGCAAAGACAAATCAGCTTGGTCTCTTTACAACGGAACACATTCTGTCTCCTGAAGTTACTAGAGCTATTTTGGTACTTAGGGATGGAAGCAGCCCTTATTTTGCAAGCCACCTTATCAACTTAGTTCTGACCTTGGAATATTAAAGGAACCTATACATGCACTATTTGGGCTACAGTCCAGGGCCGCAGTCCTCAGTTTCCTCCTGCATGCCTTTAAACCAGACAACAATGCCTTATAGGAAATCTGTCAGTGGTGTTGAGTAGGCTACTGAATCATGATCAAGGTTGCAGAAAAAAAAAACAGAAACTGGCTTTAGAATTCATATCCAGATAATAGACAACCCAACTGTATGTGATTGTTAATGGTAACTGTTCATAATTATTATTATTATTATTATTGTTGTTGTTGTTAGTACTAAACTCAATAGACTAAAATACTGTCTACAGCAATAGAAATAATTATCCGGCAGTTACTGAGATGATGATTGGTCAATGGAGGGAAAGAAGTATGGTTTTTATCCTGCACATGTTAAATGTTTTTTTTTTAAAAGATTGTCATTCCAAGTAACTTTACAATATAGTAATTTGAGTATGTATCCCTCATGGGATATATCCTAAGGAAAAAAATTACAAAAAAACAAAAGTATGGGGGCACCTGGGTGGCTCAGACGGTTAAGCCTCTGCCTTCAGCTCAGGTCATGGTCTCAGGGTCCTGGGATCGAGCCCCGCATGGAGGTCTCTGATCAGTGGGGAGCCTGCTTCTCCTCTCTCTCTCTCTGCCTGCCTCTCTGCTTACTTGTGATCTCTCTCTCTCTCTGTCAAATAAATAAAATATTTTAAAAAAAAACACAAAAGTATGGTTTTTGTTTTGTGTTGCTTTGATTTTTCAGTAATCATGTTGCTGGTAGCAGTGTTATTGTTTTTCTGAAACCATTATATATGTACCATGGGATAAAGTAAAATGAGTAATTATGGCGTAATTTAATCCTGCCATCACTGATGTTGATACAGATGGGAAAAAAAGACCAACTGAACAGTCTTGTATCGTGAATTTGAAGTGCAGTTTCAAATACATTTGCCCAAGGTCCCACACACAAAAAATCCTCATGAACTCACAGGTATTTTCTGTAGGTAATTTCTTAGCTCAGTGCACGGAATAGGCTCAGAAACAAGCCCAACACAGTTGTAATGAACACCTCCGGTCCCCATGCTTTACAAATAGCAGAAACTTCGGAAGAAAGACAACCAGAAAACGGCATGCTGTTAGTTTCCAACCAATGCTGTAACGAATCTCCAGAAATTTAGGAGCTTCAAACAACACACATTTTAATGTTACAGGTCTAGAAGTCACAACCCTACAATGGTTCTCATGGAGCTAAAATCTCCGTGTTGGCAGGGCTGTGTTCCTTCTGAAGTCTTTCAAGGAGAATTCCTTTCCTTGTGTTTCCCAGATTCTAGAGGGAAATTCTTGGTATGCATTCCTTGGTAAGGCCCCATCACACCAAATTCTGCTTCTCCTCTCTCCCTCCTCTGCCTCTCACTCTCCTGTCTTCCTCTTTCACTGAGAAGAACTCCTGTGATTGTGTTCAGTCTACCAGGGATAATCCAGGATAAACTCCCTGTCTCAAAATTCTTAACTTAATCTTAATGCAAAGCCCGATTTGCCATGTGAGATCATATAGTCACAGGTTCTGGGGATTAAGGTATGAATGTGTTTGGAGGCCATTATTCTGCCTGCCACAAGGACCAAGTGAAATAGAAGGCTTTGAGAATTTTATATATTTTTTAATTTTTTTAATTTGAAGATAGGTGACACACAATGTTACATTAGTCCATTGTGTTGTAATTCAGCTCCTCTATACATTATGCTATCCTCATCACAAGTATGGCTACCATCTGGCAGCATATAGTACCGTTACAATATTACTGACTACATTCCCCATGCTGTTCCTTTCATTCCTGTGACTTATTCATTCCATAACTGGAAGCTTATGGATGCTTATAGACCTCCCAACCCCTCTCACCCATTTGCCCAACCCTCTCCCCACTTGCCTCTGACAACCATCAGTCTGTTCTCTCTATGTTTATTAGGCCTGATCCTACTTTTTTGTCTGTTTATTCATTTGTTTGGTTGAGTTTGAGTATTTGTTTTTAAAAGGTAGATCCTATCCCCGGTTGCTGAGTGTAAACACCCAGTACTTAGAAACATCACTCTTAGAATAATTTTGTCCCTATCGCCTCTAAGCCTTATGTAATAGTAACTGAGATGCAGTGAAATTAACAACTACTGAGTGCCTAAAGAATGTCAGGTACTTGCTAGAAAATAGCTCTTTTAATTATCATAGATAGGTGTCATTTTGTTCTTTTCATAGAGGAGAAAAGTAAGACTCAGAACAAGTTTAAGAAGAGTGTTCAGGTCACTCAGCGAGTAAATGGCAGAGCTAGGATTTGAATGCAGATACATCTGACTCCCGAATCCTTGTATTTATGCTGCCATTCCTGCTGTAAAAAGGGAGGTAAGTAAGGAGACCTGGTGCGTACCATCAGACCGAGGAATTAGTTACTAAAACTACTCCTCCAGATTGAAACTGGCAAAAGAATGAAGGAGGGAAGGAAGAAGGCACAGAAGGAGGAAGACAGGAAAGGAAAGAGGGATCCTGACTTAGTAATTTATACCACGCTGGTGTGGAGCAACTCTAAGGACATATAGGGGAGAGAAATGGAGAAGGACAGGCCAAGGGAAAAGGAAGACCTTTTGCTACGCACAGCTTCGAGAATCGTAGCACGTAGGCAGCACTCACAGGAAATAGCATCAGTCAGAGACTTACTATGGTTCGTCGTCATAGTGCTTCATCAACTCTTCTTCCAAATCTCGAGTCCCGGAGCATGAAAGGCTCCTTAAACCGAAGAATCAATATCCACTTGAGTACAGTTGGTTCACGGTATAGCACACTGGTCTTTTCGCCACGTATGTACACGATCGTTATGAATAATTAATTTTAGCAAAACCTTCTCCAACTTCTAACTGCTTCAAATTCTATATACCAGGTACTGTTTTCAACTAGTTTATCCTCAAGGACTCAGTAGGAAGTGACATTATTTGAAAGTTAGTGTTTGTTCCAATGTGCCCTGGTTAGACTTGGCTTTGATAAGATGATGTCAGCGTGTTAAAGGGCCTGCCATTAATTAGCAAGAGACATATTTATTTGGGAGTATAACTTTAAACTGTCTTGTTACATAATACTTACTGAAAATGAATCTGAAAAATTCTTTTGGAGGATTTTCTAAATTATATTCAGTCCTAATTTCTAGAGATGCTCTCAAATGTATCATTGTATGTAGGCAATATACATACAATGTATGTACATACAAGGTATGTAGGCAGATATACGTGGCTCACGGCCCCCCAAAACACACCTTCATAGTCTTGATTTCCCAAACCGCTCCTTTCTATTCCAGGGTTGCTTACATCAAGGGACACTATAAGGAACGGCCCTAGGAAATTCATTACAGTAATTACTATAAGAATATTTTTAAGGATGACGTTTGCTGTATCCCATCACATCTTCTACATGAGGACCCAAGGAACACATTTCTCAGTTACAAACCCAGGAGGAGCCAAGCTTCCTTTAAACAGCTAGTTGGCTTTCATCTTAAAGATGTCATGAATCAGGGGCACCTGGGTGGCTCAGTGGTTTAAAGCATCTGCCTTCCGCTCAGGTTATGATCCCAGGGTCCTAGGATCAAGCCCCACTTCAGGCTCTCTGCTTGGCTGGGAGCCTGCTTCCCTCCCTCTCTCTCTGCCTGTCTCTCTGCCTACTTGTGATCTCTGTCTGTCAAATAAATAAATAAAATTTAAAAAAAAAAAGATGTCATGAATCATTTCATTCTCATATTTACTTCTGGTGCTGATTTCTAGGAAGCCTAGAACCAGCTTGGTAACCTATTTCTAAATAGTCCATGTACCTTATGACAGGCATGTTGGTCAACCAATTCTGGAATAATCTTGTTTTATATATTCTTACTCCTCCCTGCCCTTTTTATTTTGTAATACTGTAAGTATTTGCATAAACTGCAGAGTGATAATGAAGCAGAGTATTGAATATACGTGAACAAATTTTCTACTTGTCTATTGGGCACATTCCATGAAAATACGAGTCTTATCCTTTTCCAGATCTGGAGAGTATACTTGGGTTAGTTTGACCTAGATAGGACACTCCTAAATTTCACACCAGGAGTCCCAGAGAGTACCTCAAGGAGAAATGCACTTATTTCCTGAAGGACCCAAAACCGAAATGCAGGGAAAGCTGCATGGCTGTCATTTAAGACAAATGTGCTATTAAATTAAAGTATTATTCACAGATAAAACAGTATTTCCAAATGTAGTCCCCAACAAGGAAACAATAGCAGGCAGTAATTTGCACAAGAATATTCTTTATATATTGCCTCAAAATCTGTAATAGCCGAAACTTATTTGTTTGGCAATGGTTAATGATTCTCCCAAGCAACTATCAACTGAACCAACACTAGTGATTGGAAAAAAAAAAGTGCAAGTACAAAATAACCCTCAACTCATTACACATTGAGTAAGTACAATACGGATCCTAAAAACAGCAAAGATACCACTGAGTATCTATTGAGTGCCAGCCATTCACCAAGTACTTACTTAATTTTCAAAACCCCAGTAAGTACGGACTTCTGTTAAGTGCATTTGAAAGTGAGGTATGTAAAGGCAAACAAACTACGGGAGAATTCTAGAAAAGGCCTGACGTAATTCAGTTTCCATCCATAGAAGATCTCTCCCCTGGCTCTGATGGGACGAGAGTGTATGGTCAGCCATTTTGAAGGCATTTTTAACAACGCACATACAACGTGCTGGCCAGGACCAGAGAGATAACAACGGAGGGACAGAGAGGGATTGGATTCAGAATATACAATGTGTGTGTGTGTTATGGCACACCATTTTTCTTTCTCAAATCCGATAAACTTTCATTAGGCTGAATGAAGGTTATCATGTCAAATGTTCAGAATTTGAAATGCCCCTGTCATTCCAGTCCATGCCAAGGGTTCTTTTCCTGATGATTTGATGCTACCCATGTGGGCTGTCTTCCAGCGAAGGGTTGTGATTTTGTTGTGGGGAGGGTGAGGGAAAAACTGCCTCCCTCCTCACTCTGTTCCTTTTCCGTAGATGCCACGTCAGTTCTCCATTGAACAGACAGTCATAATCACCGTATTGAAGAACACAGAGGAGCGAGTATTAGGGAGATCCCAACTCACAAATAGCCTAAAATCCAAAACCTCTCAGTTAGTTCTTCACTTTTCCCTTCTCCATGCCTCCCACCCTTCCCCCATCCGAATACCGAGTTTTCTTACTTAATGTAAACCATGCAGCAGGGACTCTAACACCCTGGAAAGTCTGAGGCGAAAATACGAGAATCGGCTTTAATCTTTGTCACGTCTTGGCCAAAGGCACATGACTCAAATGAATTTCTCGTGGGCTACCAAAAGTCTGCTGCTGAAAAATAAGACGTGTCTCTGAATGATCTAGCAGGAAGCTGTGGACACTCCAGTTCCACCAAAGTTTTAATCCTTACCCTCTTCTTGCTTCAAATGTATTTTCTCCCTCTATGATCTCTCCATTGTGGTCTCACTAATATGAGTTTCCCATATAACTCTCTACTGTCTGCAAGGAGATTATACATTTTGTGGATGCTCTAATGGGGCATTGAGACTGCCACCATGTCATTGGGCAAGCCCCAACAAGATCCAGGAGGGATTGGGCAGTCACAGAGGGTGTCACTCTGAGTTTGTAGCTCTCTGCATTCTAAATGTATGTGTGTGTCATACAATATGCCTTTATAATGTATACATATAATATGTGTTATATAGCATATGTATAATATATAGGTGTGTCTATGTATATAACATACAATAGAAAGATATCTGCTGTTTTGTTGTGGAGTATGGTTGTCTTTGTATTACCGCCCACCACCACCAGCCCAGCACAAATATACTTTTGGTGACATTGACTCCGTATTGCCTCATGTGAGCAAACTAATTGAACCACATTAACCTCCAAGAACTTCCTGGACCCATGTCCTTTTCAGAGTAAAGTTTTGTTGCTCTCTGGTGAAGTTAATGGGTTTTTTTCTACCTTTAATTCCTTCCCTTTCTACAAACTAGACTCCCAGATCACTTTAAAGCAGATCTTGGATTGGATTCTGAGAACTGGCTTCATAAAATCAGTGGAAGTAAAGCACAGGAAGTGAAGGGTACCTCTGTCTTTGGAGGCAAAGTCAGATCCAAGTGTTATGAAACGAATTCCACTTTAATCCCGCTTCTAGATCCTGAGCTAATCCCAAGGTCACTCTTTGTTTCAAATCACCTTCATTTTGAGCCTCTCTACATTAGAACAAATTCTCTATGACCATTTCTCCATGACTTCTTTAGTTACCTTCCCTGTTCCTCACAATAACACACTTCAATATACACACAAGCCACCCCACTAACTAGAGTTAGTTAGTTAGTTAGTTAGTTGTTAAGGGGACCCTTGACCGAAGTTGTGTCTCTAAATATCTTTAAGGTTAGGAGTAGGAGCAGCTTCCTGAAATTACCCATTTCTAGACATCAACCTCCCTAGCTTAACTGCCAGATCTTATAATACTTAAATATTTTTTTAATGCCTTCAGTAAATCACCTGTGTTTGAAGCCAGCTTTGCCTTTGGCACAATTCCTAGCCTTTTGATATTATAGTTTCTCTTGAGCTATTCACTACTTAAGTATCTGGTACTATTTTGTTGTTCTCTGCTTGCTTGGGAATACTCTACCCATACTAGAGCAGTAGCTCATGCCCTACACCCTTCTCCAGCCCAGATTTCCCAGTCCAAACCAAATTAGCCTGTATGCCCAACTTAGTGTACTTTGCCTTCAGAAACATGACATAGGGGGTGCCTGGGTGGCTCAGTGGGTTAAAGCCTCTGCTTTCAGCTCAGGTCATGATCTTAGTATTCTGGGATGGAGCCCCACATCGGGCTCTCTACAGAGCAGGGAGCCTGCTTCCTCCTCTCTCTCTGCCTGCTTCTCTGCCTACTTGTGATCTCTGTCTGTCACATAAATAAATAAAATCTTAAAAAAAAAAAAAAAGAAAGAAAGAAACATGACATAGTAGACATTTCCTAAAGTTCGCAATGGAAGACCTAAGTTTACCCATTCCAGCATTGGTGTGTGTAACCTTGGACAAGACACTAAATCCATTTGAGCTTCAGTTACCACACCTGTAAAATGAGACTAATCCTAAAACCTGCTTTCCAGGACTGTTGTAAAGATCGGATGGCAACAACCACATTGAGAACTCTGTCAACTATACAAGACTGTACACAAGCAATCCTCACTATCAAGTAGACTTTCTGGGTCCATCTCTCTATCTCACAGTGGCCTAATGATGACTGTAGCAGACTAGTTAAGAAGCTATTTTAAAAGCGGTAGGATTGGGGCGCCTGGGTGCCTCAGTGGGTTAAAGCCTCTGCCTTTGGCTCAGGTCATAATCCCAGGGTCCTGGGATTGAGCTCTGCATCTGGTGCTCTACTCAGCAGGGGGCCTGCTTCCCTTCCTCTCTCTCTGCCTGCCTCTCTGCCTACTTGTGATCTCTGTCTGTCAAATAAATAAACAAAATCTTTAAAAAAATAAAAAATAAAATAAAAGAGGTGGGACCTTCCTGGGTTCCTCCTCTCAAAATTACAAGTGTAAGAGACTACTTACTCAACCAATGTGAGTTGAATCTAGTGGTATGGTGATAGATGTTTAACTACTGGCTCTCTGAGGAGGACAAGGGAGCTATGATTTGCAGAATTTTCTAATTTCCGTGGTGTAAATATTCCCACCATGGCCAATGTCAAGCTATCAATGTGGTATCAAACATCTTACCAAATTCCTCGTTATCTGGCAATTGACTGTCCAGCACACCACCATTTCAGTCTGCCTTATTACCATACTAAGAATAACTCTTGGTATCAATAGAGGTCCTACAAAAAAAAAAAAACAAAAACAAAAACAAAAAAACCTCTGGGTATTGATGTTTGCCAAGAATAGCTTCTTTCCTTTATTCTTTATCACTTAGAAATCACAAAATACTCTTCTATAATAATAATCTTTCTGATGGCAAAACTCTTGCAAATGAAGACCTCCTTTTATTTTCCTCATTAGCAGAATTGTTCTTTGATGCTCAAGATACCATTTCATTCTAATTTAATTAACTCTCAAGGGTTTAAAGACCATGGAGTACATTTTGAAAAACTAACAGATAATACAATGACTTGAAGGTTGAAGTTTATAATCACACTCACCGTACCTATAAAGTTAGTACCAACTACAAAATATTTCATGGTAGTATGTATTTTTTTAAAATATTAACTATGATCTCTGTATTTTAGATAGTGAATATTGAAGTATCCCCTTGCATTTGCTTTGTCTTTCACGGGCTGATGGTTCTCTGATGGTTGATGTTATAACAAGATGATCACCATGGAGAGATTGCATTGGCAACATGCCCACTGCTTCAATTGCACACATGCTTCTGAGAATTGATGTGGTTTCCACTGACTCTTGGAGGTGGGAGTGCCAGGGGAATTCTGGCTGACTCAGACCATTTCCAAATTGAAGGGCTGTTAGGCATGTAATTTCTGGTCTGCTTACAGGTTTGGATTAACTTCACTAGATTCTCATACATTAATTTATTATTGTTGTTTTGGGACCCCTACTGCCATCTTAGACTTGCCCCTTGATTGGACTTAAATCCTTAAAGAATTTTCTGTAGATGAGGGATGAACTGGGGAAGATCATAAGCTCAGAACTAAGTTCAAATGGAAATCATACTACCACAATGCCATGAAAACCATATTGGTACACTGAGCCTTTTGGCATACCATCGGACGTAGGTTTATCTGTTTATGGTCTGAGCCATTTTATATATTTATCTTATACAGAAAAAAAGAATGTGAACACAAATTTATATTTTCATTTATTTCCTTTTGTCTTTCTTCCTATTTATACCAAGGGGGACAACAGAAGATAAGATATCTTATAAATCATCATACCAAAAAAATTCATGTTCAATGGTTGCTTGTAGGAGGCCTTTTGAAACTGTGCTGAAAGGACAAGTGATATTTTATGTATCTTGGAATGATTTATATTTTACATTTCTCACGATGACCTTAATTATTGTAAAAAGGATACAGTTGGCAGTGTAGAAGACTTAATGTCCCAGTGTATTGTATCAGGAATTGGTTCAGCACAAACATGGAAAATAGCTGTAGTATATGGCTAAAGTCTTCTTAAAATGAATGCTTTTATTAAAATTTATATTTTCTTGGGGCAACTGGGTGGCTCAGTTGCTTAAGCGTCCGACTCCTGATTTTGGCTCAGGTCATGATCTCAGGGTCCTGGGACTGAGCCCCACATCAGGCACCCCACTCATCAGGGAGTCTCCTTGAGATTCTCTTTCCCTCTACCCCTCCCCCTGTTTATTCATGCTATTTCTTTCTCTCAAATAAACAAATAAATCTTTAAGAAAATTATATTTTCTTAAGAACACAGAAGTTGAGTATAAGGGAAGATTGTTCCTTGTAAATTAAAAATATTTATAGGAATTTGAATTTATATGGGAATTTTTTTCCTTCAAAAAACCTCAAAATATTGCCAGACACTGACATTAGAATTGATACCAGCCAGCTTCCAGAGACTGCATTATCTCTGTCAGAGGCACCAAAGAACATATTTTAAAAGACATGAATTCCCCTAAATCTTAGGTATAGTGATAAATATTCTAATTACCTAGAAGAATCCCTTGCGGATGGATCATTTTTTTTTTACAGATTTTATTTATTTGAGAGAGAGAGCAGCAGCAGGGGAGGTAAGGGAGAAGACTCCCCTGCTAAACAGGGAGCCCAATCCTGTGGCTCCATCCCAGGACCCTTGGATCATGACCTGAGCTGAAGGCAGATGCATAACTGACTGAGCCCTGTAGGCATTCCTGGATGGATCATTTGTATAAAATTATCTCAGATTATTTTATTTTGTCCACATTTTTCAGAATCTGAAACTAGAGCAGTAATGTACACCTTACTGCTTCCCTTAATTGTCCTAAATTTATAAACTCTAAGCTTCGGTGTATAAAGCTGACTTTCTGTCTTTTTCTGTCTTTCTGAAATTTCTATTGAAACAATTAAAGATTCACATGCATTTATAAGATAAAATACAGAGAGACCCCTTGTGCTGTGTTTACTCCAATGATAACATTTTGCTCAATTATAGGATAATATCACAACCAGAATATTGACATTAATGAAACCCACCAATTTTATTCAGATTTCCTCTGCTTCCCTTGTAATCTGTTGGGTGTGTATGTGAACTTCTATACAATATTTTCACTTGTGCAAGTTTATATATCCACCACAGTTGTGGTAACTACACTACAAGGATCTCTACTTTCTTTTTTCTTTTTTTTTTAAGACTTTATTTGTTTATTTGAGAGAGAGACAGTGAGAGAGAGCATGTGAGGGAAGAAGGTCAGAGGGAGAAGCAGACTCCCCGTGGAGCTGGGATTCCGGGATCATGATCCAAGCCAAAGGCAGTCTCGCCCAACCAACTGAGCCACCCAGGTGCCCTCTACTTTCTTTTATTTTTATTTTTATTTTTAAAGATTTTATTTATTTATTTGAGAGAGAGGGAGAGAGAGAGAAAACAGGGGGAGGGGCAAAAGGGGAGGGAGAGAGAATCCCCAAGCAGACTCCCTGCTGAGTGTAGAGCCCAAAAGGGGTGGGAGGGAGCACTAAATTCCAAGGTCCTGACGTCATGACCTGAGCCGAAATCAAGTGTCAGAATGATTTGAGGAGAACTGATACGTTTACTCAACTGAGACTTCCATTCTATGAATATGGTATGTCTCTTATGTCTTCTTTGATTTTCTTTGTGGTCGTTTTAGAATTTTTAGCATTTTAGAATTTTCAGCATACAGATTCTGTACATGTCTTATTGTGTGCATATCTAAGAATTTCCTTTTCTTTGGAGCAATTATAAATGCTAATTGCATTAATAATTGGATTTTCTGCATATCTATTGTTAATATATAGAAATGTGTTTGATTTTGGGGTGTTGATCTTGTTCTCTTGGATCTTGCTGAACTCCCTTGATAGTTTGTGGAATTTTGTTTTGTAGATTTCTTAGGATTTTCTGTGTAGACAATCATGTTATCTGCCAATAGAGATCATTTTATTTCTTCCTTTCCAAAAGGTATGCCTTTTTTTTTCTTTTTCTTGCCTTATCACAGTGATTAGAACTTCCAGTACTATGTTGATTAAGATGGTGAGAGTGGGTGTCCTTACCTTGACATTAGTCTTCTACCATTAAGTTGTGATATTAGTTGCAGGTTTTGTATAGATGCTCTTTATCAGGTTCTGTTAATTACCTGCTATTCCTAACTTGCTGGACATTTTGATCATGAACAGGTATGAGATTTTGTAGTTAAATGCTTTTTCTGCGTCAACTGCTATGATGTTATGATTTCTCTTCTTTACCCTACTGATGTGGTAAATTATGTGGATTAATTCTTGGAATATTTAACCAGCCCTGTAAAACTGGAATAAATCCCTCTTGATCATGGTATATAATTTTTTTAACACACTGTTGGAATTTGTTTGCTAATATTTGATTAAAGATTTTTGCATCATAGAAACTATTAGTCTGTACATTTGCTGTTTCCTTGGTTTTTTGGTTTTGACATTGTCTGATTTTGGTATCAGGATAACACAAGTCTCATAAAATAAGTTGGGAAGCATCATCTCCTTTTCTTTTATCTGGAAGAGATTGTGTAAAATTGGTATGAATTCATCCTTAAAAGAGGTATCCGTACTGGTCACTCCCCACCCTGCCTCCCCCTGCTGCACTGGGTATTTCCGAATGAGGGAGGAGAGTTTTAGGCCTGTGGAGGACAGAGAGGTCTCCCAGATCAGTCTACTGGGTCTCTCTTGCTAGCTCTGCCTATCGACCTCAGTATCTCTCAATGGAAAAATATTGAAAAGGAGAATCCCAGACCCAGCAGAGAAAAACAGTACCTGCTCTGGTCTATCAGAGTTCCCAATCTGTTCCCCTTTACTGGTGATGTCAGGTTCATTTGATGTTGTTAGAGGGACTCCAGTGTAATCTGGGGGAAGGAATGAGCCCACCTGAGGGAGCTTCAATTTCTAGGCTGAAAGTCAAGAAACTCTGGGTCTGGGTGGCTTTCCTCTGTTGGGTAGAAGTACATGAGATGCCTTGAGATTATGTTGTTCCTACAGTCTGGGATCCCAAGCCACCTTTCTTCTAAACACATTTTATGTTTCTCCTTTGGTCATCTTTTGCATCATTTCCAAGGTTCATAGTTATACTTAGCAGGAACGAATGGGGAGAAGAGGTCTACACCACCTTGTCTTGTTTGAAAATGACCTTCATTTTAAACACAGATGCACAGGGACTGACTCAGTTCCAAAAGGTCTTGAATTACTTGAATTCTGCATAAGCGGGCAAGGATTTACTATGAAGATGAGGAAGACGAGGAGACAGAACCATTCATCATTGGAATTGACCTCAAGCTGATACAGCACAAATGAACAAAGAGGAAAAAACAAACCAACAACATGAAACAGGGAACAAAGGATTTTTCTTTGTAATAGCTGCTGGCCAGCTTGTCTTTTCTTGGTGTTTACCTCTCTGCTTCATGTTTTCAAGGTAAAGCAAAGTTGTTTATGTCTGATGTTGTAGGATGTAGCCTGTGAAAAATTTGTGAAACTTAGAGGGCAGCTGTAGTGTTCAATCAAATGGGAGATTCAAAAGGTTAGGCTCAAATGCTTAGGCAAGCACAGAACATTTTATCATCCATCAGCCCTAAATTGAATAAGACATGAGGGTAGTGATTAGCAGTAACATGTATTTATTCCTTCTGTTATTACTTTATCTTCCTTCTTTTCTTTTTCAATTATCATTCGTTGAAAAACCATCTTGCTTCCATGGATATTGTTTCCTACCTGGGAGAGAGCTATTTTAATTCCACACACTCATTATTGATTAATTTTTGCCTGTGAAAGTGAAACCAGATACTATTTATTGAAACTCCTTATTGAAATTTCACTTAAATAGGCCAACATTTGAGATCCTAAAAGAGAGTCACACATCATTTTGCTCAAGTGGCTTGCATTGAAATAACAGAGAAAATTATTTTAGGTATAGCTTGTGTCTTGTGCTTATTGTTTTTGAAGCCAGCCTAATTACCACTTTGGTGATATTTTCTAAATTTTTTATTGATGCATTCTTACTTACTTTTTAAAAAAGATTTATTTATTTGAGAGAGAGTGCACATATGGGGAGTGGGGCAGAAGGAAAGAGAGAAAGAATCTCAAGAAGACTCCCTACTAAGTGTGGAGCCCGATGGAGGGCTCGATCTCATGACCCCGAGATCATGACCTGAGACGTAACCAAGAGTCAACCGACTGAGCCACCCAGGCACCCTGCATTCTAACTTACTTTTAAGGCCCACCCAATTCAGGGTTGGTGCCCCCATGTGCAGAGAATGACATAGCAGAAGAAAATTACTATGATCAAATTTGCAAAGTTAAACGACGCACATAGTTGTTATAATACCAATTCAGTGTGATGCTAGTGTAAGCACTTTAGATAGAATCATAACAATACACTCGGTAGTATTTCCCAAACTATCAAGGAACGAATCTAACTCACTACAAAAGCCAACTGAATTTTAAGTAATATTTACTGATGAGTATTACTACTCTTAAGAAAATGCTTATAATAGCAACTGTATTTGGGCTCTAAAAATAGTACTCTCCTACTCCAAAAACACTAGCAGCAGCATAGTTTCAACTGGAAATCTTGAAAAGAATGCTTCTGTGTTGCGAAATATCCACAGATTCTTTAGAACTGTGTTAAATTTATTTAAATAGAACATGTTTGAAGTTGTGCTGTACTTACTTCAGAGTTCTTCTGAATCACAGAAGAGAAGAATGCTTGTATTTTTAAATATACCAAGAAAAGGGGCACCTGGGTGGCTCAGTGGGTTGAGCCTCTGCCTTTGGCTCGGGTCATGATCTCGGGGTCCTGGGATCGAGTCCTTCATCGGGTTCTCTGCTCGGCGGGGATCCTGCTTCCCCCTCTCTCTCTGCCTGCCTCTCTGCCTACTTGTGATCTCTGTCAAATAAATTAATTAAAAAGCCCTAACAGTTACAGGAATTTGTGAAGAATTAAAAAACATAGTTTAAACCTATCTAACACTGATTCTATGCTATTTGTAAGGTGTTTTTTTTTTTTAATATTTATTTATAGAGAGGTGGGGAGAGGGGCAAAGAGAGGGGAAGAGAATCTCAAGCATATTTCTCAATGAGTGTGGAGCCTGATACAAGGTTTGACCTCATGACCCTGAGATTATGATCTGAACCGAAACCAAGAGTCTGATACTAAACCAACTGAGCCACCAATGTGCCCTGATTTGTAAGTTTCTTTTTTTTTTTTTTTAAAGATTTTATTTATTTGACAGAGAGAGAGATCACAAGTAGGGTCAGAGAGAGAGAGAGAGAGTAGAGAGAGAGAGGAGGAAGCAGGCTCCCTGCCGAGCAGAGAGCCTGATGCGGGACTCGATCCCAGAACTCTGAGATCATGACCTGAACCAAAGGCAGAGGCTTAACCCACTGAGCCACCCAAGTGCCCCAGTACATTTCTAAAGAAATTATTAGACTGCTTTACTTATTATAGTCCTCATTAATATGTTCAGGTAACTTAGCATTATAGTCAAGTTTCTATATTCATGAATGATCTTTTTCAATTCTAAGTAATCTTTCTATTCCATATGAAAGAACCCAGTATCTATTTGCTTATACTTCTTTAGTGATAGCCAAGGACTTACTGAAAGACTAGTATATACTAGTTAGTATATATGAACTCCTTGAGAGCAGGGATCCAGTCTTACTTATTTGCATAAGTAAGTATGCTATGGTACTATGTCTTATATATAACAGTGTAATGGGTATTCACCATGTATTTACTAATTTAATTTTGTAAAGGAACTATCATTTCTCGAAGTAATACTTATATACATCGCCTTGTGCTAGACCATAATCTTCACAAAACCCACAAGAAATTCATATATTGGTTAGCAATCTTTTGGTGGCAAGTAACAGAACATAAACCAAGCCCAGGTTAGGTAACAAAAGGAATTTACGAGCTTGTATAACTCAAGAGTCCAGAGGTAGATGAGATTTTAGTATAGTTTCAAGACTCCTCTGGCTGAATTTCTCTATAGTTTTCTTACCTCTGTCTTGTGTGTCAAATTCAATTTCAGCTGACTTCCTTCTGGTAGTATATGGCTACAGTCATTCCAAGACTCATGTCAACACATGGCACCATATAATGGGGTAGAGAATGTCTCTGAGAGCAGAAGAGTTAGCACATCTCCCAGAAGCGCCCCCCCAATGTCTCTCCATAGAGCTGTAGCCTGTATTGGATGAAATGATTGGCTTGCACACATTAAACTCAACTCTTAGAGTTAAGATTGGGTTTCATCCTTGCCAGACTTCCACTAGCTGGGAAATAACAGGATTTTCCTAAAACAGCAGACCACAGAACGGAATGCTGGATAGGTAATCGACATATGTCCACTAGATGTGTTGTTAGCCCCAGTTAGTTTCGGAGAGTTCAATCCTTGTGTGACATGGAGAGTGGTTTAGAATTGGATTCTAATTCTGAAGCTCATGTTCTTGTCACTTCAAATTTCGTCGAGTGTTTGGGGGAAACTACCAGATAACATAAAATGTCATCTCTGTCCTAACTTTGGAAAACTGAAATGAAAATAGTTCTTTAAAAAAAAAATTAATTTATTTATTTGAGAAAGAGAGTGCGGTGGGAGGGCAGAGGGAGAGAGAAAAAATCTGAAGCACACTCGCCACTGAGCATGGAGTTTGACTCAAGGTTGATAACACAACCTTGAGATCATTACCTGAACCAAAATCAAGAGTCAGCCACTTAGCTGACTGACCACCCAGGTGCCCCTAAAACTAAAATCATTCTAAAATCCTAAGAAAAAATCTGATTTAAATAGAATGCCTTCTCCACCCCATCCCCTAACTCCCACCATCCTACTTCTACCTTCTCCAATACATGGGAACCTTTCCTGTCTTTTCAAACCCCACCAGGTGCTGTCATAGTTTTAAGGCAGTGGACCAGGCTCCAAAATGATCTCCCTGTCTTAACTTTCATTGAATGTCTATGTCTTTAGGTGTTAGAGGAAACAATCCAACAGTGATAATAACAATGCATTACCACTTCTGGGGATATTTGCAACATCTATCATGATACTTGGTGGGTACACCCTTCGCACTATTTGCCCGCAAGAATCTCTCCAGGAACAATTTCAAGGGGAAGAGATACCAAAATGTAGGTGAGAATTTTGTTGCAGACAAACCTTCCCAGAATCCCTGGGCTTAAACTCTGAAAGTGATTGCTTCTCTTATCTCCATGAATGAGTTTCCTGGGATGCCAAATTGTCTTTTCCCCAAGAGCACAGACTTTTTCCCAAGGATCTTGTCTTCTTCCAAGAGTATTCCCACTGGGGTCTCTTCCTGCCACACACCCATACATTTCCAAGCATTTTTGTATATTTAAAAATTGTTACTTGATTGATGTTTTTTGTGTGATCATGGTTTTATTTTCAGATGGTTCTTTTCTCTACTGCACTTACCCTAATAATAATTATCCTCCCTTAAAAAAGACTTCCACTGGTTGGCTCAGTGGGTTAAGCCCTGCCTTCAGCTCCACTCATGATCCCAGGGTCCTGGGATCAAGGGCCACGTCCAGTTCTCTGCTCAGAGAGGAGCCTGCTCCCCCCCGCACCCCGCCTCTCTGCCTACTAGTGATCTCTCTCTGTCAAATAAATAAATTTTTAAAATCTTAGGGAAAAAAAGACTTCTAGATTTAAATTGCCTTTGAATATGATTTTATCCTCCCCACCCCTCCAAAACCAATAGGTTTCACTTTCTTAAGGCCTTTAAACACAATAAGAACCCATGAGAGAAGGCTGACTGAATGCACAGTATGCCTAAAAAGCCCAGAGATTCACATTTTTCAGAGTAACACATTTTGGAATTCACCTATTAAAATGTCATCTAGCTGTCTCTTCCTCACATAAAGCCAACCACAGTTGAATTCTAAATTCAGGAACTGGAATGGAGTTGAGTGGTACAATTTTGTTTGTACCCAGGACTCCCCCAGTGGCTTTGGGGGAAAAAGGGAAGTTACAGTATCTCAAATCCTCAAACTGTGTCTGGTTGGATCTAGTTTGGGCTGGTGAGAGCTGGACCAGGAATTCTTTAGGACCCTTTTAAGCAAGCCAGAATTAGACTATGTGTTTTAGGTTACTAACCCTGGCTTTAAGGCATAAGGATGACGAGAAGTCTATGTTTAATTGTTTTACTCTCATAAGTGCTACGAACGTTTTCCTCTAGGCTGCAATCACAAGTATATTTGCCTCTTGGCTGCCTGCATATAGGACAGCCCTTCCCACCCCCTACCCATACATAGAAATACTGCTCTTTCAAAATTCTGAGCTGTTCAGCCACTGCAGAATCAACCCACACACAGTAACTGTTAAAGTACTTATTATGTCCTCCTTAGAATCTGATATGTTAAATTCTGTTTTTTTTTCCTAATTGAATGCAACGTTTTACATATTTACAGACCTTTTGCCTAAATTGGGTGTTTAAAGGGCCTTCATAATCTTTGCAAGACAATGTCACAATTGTTAGAATTTTGAGTAATTCTGATTGCTGGCAGAATGGGGTTTCTTTTAAGAAAAAAAAAAAAAAAGAAAACAAATGGTCTTATATAAGCCAGGGAATTTTAGCTATGGGTGGCAATTCACGTGGACTTAACAGTTTACACTGAAATTAACTACCTTCTGGGTGTGGTTCTGGCTGCCAATATTGTAGTGCATTCCCCACCCTCATACTGTCACAGCACCCTGGGGGTAGGGAACAACGAGGGGTGTAGGTGGACGCTGTAGGGGAAATTCGGTGTTCCCATTAAGAGCTCCTGCTCTCAGTTACTGGCTGAATATAAAGTATTCTCCCTGCCCACTCAATAAGCCTGAAACAGCCTGAAAGAGAGAATCAGAACTGGGTTGTAGCTAATGTTGGAATAACATTTGGGATACAGGCTAAGGGTTTTAAAATTTACACAAAAAGGCAATTTGACACCATTGTTTGTTTTTATGACTCACGTGTGCAATTTGATTATTGATTCTTTTTAGTATCAAAGCAGCAGTCTTAGAGCTAGGTTTTTTGCACATGTAATACTTAATTGCTATTTTTAGATCAAAGTGATGTTGAGAAAGCCTGGGTGGGCTGAATCCTGACTCTCCATCTGTCATGAAACAAACATGGATTGAGCACCTCCTAAGAAGTCAGTCACAGTGCTGCAGACAGGGAGATGACAACATAAAGGAAGCAAGAAAGATTTCTACATTTGAGGGGCTCGACCTAGGGTAAAGGAAGACATTTAAGCAAATAGTAAACATCTAGCGTAATAAATTCTATAATTGAGATGTGTGCACCAGCAAGGACTGACCCACAACAAAGATGATTTAGTAGGCCGGAGCAAACACTGGTATGAGATGGAGGGAGGTTTTTTTGTTTTGGGGCGGGGGAGTGGGGGGAGGGAGGTTTAACTGGGATCAGTGTTTCAGTGGTCCGGTTGAGGATGGATCATCTCCTGTTCTGATACCTTGAGTTCTGTATGTAACCTTGTAACTTAGGGGTGGGGTAATGAATCCTCAAATAATGCTCTGTGTATCTTTCTTTCCCTCATCAAGACCCCTAGGTCCCCACTGGGCTCTGCTTTAAGGCCAATCTTGTGTTTGTTTGAAAAGGATTTAAGGATTTCCAGTCCAACTACCTGTGAACATCCCACTTCGGGGCAAAGTGGTCTTAAACAGGTTGGTTAAAGCTATGGGAAGCAAGTATAAGAGGAAGGGCAGAGTGCTAGACACCCACTGGGAGCCATCAGATAAAAGGACACTTCCATCTATGAGTGCTAACTCTGCTATCGTCCAATTTAAACTTAGGAGGTTTGAGTTAAGGCTCAGAGAGGTGTGGTAATCTAAGACCAAACTAGCAATATTAGAGCTGAGGTTCTAACACAGTTTTTGTGCACTTAAACGTGGGGTGCACCCATTCTGACCAGCGAGGCAGAGAATTACCTTGAGAATGACATTTTTGTTGATTGTTTCCTTTGCCATGCAGAGGTTTCTTATTTTGATGTCATTCTAATAGTTTATTTTTGCTTTTATTTCCCTTGCCTGAGGAGACATCTAGAAAGAAGTTGCTACGACCAAGGTCAAAGGGGTTACTTCCTTTGTTCTTTTCCAGGATTTGTATGGTTTCCAGTTTCACGGTTAGGTCTTTAATCCATTTTGAATGTATTTTTGTGTATGGTGTAAGAAATAGTCCAGTTTCATTCTTTGGCATGTTGCTGTCCAGTTATCCCAACCATTTGTTGAAAAGACATTATTTTCCCCATTGGATAGTCGTTCTTGCTTTGATGAATCAAAATGATGTGGACAAAGAAGATATGGTATGTGTACATACGATGGAATATTACTCAGCTATAAGGAAGAGCGAAATCTTGCCATTTGCAATGACAGGGACAGAGCTACAGAGTATTATGGTACAGATACCTTATGATTTCATTCATATGTGGAATTTAAGGAACACAGTGAATGAGCAAAGGGGAAAAATAGAGAGAAGCAAACACACTTTTTTTTTAAAGATTTTATTTATTTATTTGACAGACAGAGATCACAAGGAGGCAGAGAGGCAGGCAGAGAGAGAGAGAGGAGGAAGCATGCTCCCCGCTGAGCAGAGAGCCTGATGTGGGGCTCCGTCCCAGGACTCTGGGATCATGACCTGAGCCGAAGGTAGAGGCTTTAACCCACTGAGCCACCTAGGTGCCCCAACAAAGACACTCTTAACTCTAGGGAACAAGGTGATAGTTACTAGCGGGGTGGTGGGTGGGGTGATGGAGGAAATTGTTCATGGGGATTAAGGAGCACATTCATGGGGTTAAGGAGCTCATCATTGTTATGATGAGCCCCTGGTGTTATATAGAAGTGTAGAATCACTATATTGTACATCTGAACCAAATATTAACATTATATGTTTACAAACTGAAATTTAAATAAAAACTTTAAAAAATAAAAATAATAAAACACCAATATCTAGTGAGGAAAAAAGACAGAGAGAATAACGTTGCATCCTGTTTCTTAAACCGAGTGGCTGGTCCTTTAGAGGTCATTCTTTGTTTGATATGTCTTTAAACTTTACATAAATTATCCTTAGGATTTTATATCTATTCAATATTGACTAAAATGAATTTAAGAGGCAGAATTAAATGGGAACACTGGATGAGCCAGACTGTATAAAAAGGTGTTTCTGTATTTTTTAAAAAGAGAGAGAATTTGGCAGACAATCAGTTGGCATCAGCAGGATCCCACCAGGAATATCCGAAGTATTCTGATGGAGGAAGCACCAAGCATGGTGCTGGAAAATCTAGAAGCAATCAGACAGAGAGCTCCTGGGAGTTTTCTGGTAGAGAACAGGGCAGCACATCCGGGTTTTATTCCTTCTCAGATCCAAGAAATAAGATGAGGTCATAGTCCCTAGAATTGGAATCTCAGTAATAAGATGGCAGAACCTCAGGAGTGAGGCAGAGCCTATGCGGAAAGTAAACCACAAGGCATAGCCTAATCAAATTAAGAACTCAACCCACCGTCCTCTCAGAGCTGAACTGGAGTTTTAAAAATCCCTTGTGTGGGGTAAACCTATAGTGGAAATGTTGGGGAAGAGTTGAGGACAGTGTCAAGAGTACAGGGCTATGAGGCTATGGGGACAGACAATGACTATGACAAGTCCTAGAATGCAAGGGGGAAAAGAATATGGCCGATAGGGGATCTGTTGGTTTTTTCCTGCCCTTCTGGTACTAGTTTCCTGTTTTCTTTGGAGATCCCTCCCATCTCCCATGAATAAAGTCATAGCAGTATGTCCCTCAAAGAACCTTGCCTGCCCTAGGTCCAGCTAGGCAAGCTATCCTCTCAATGTCTTTCTCTCTCAGCATTTAAATCTCAAAGGAAAGACAGAAGGGATGACAAATAATTGATACTGTTTCAATCCTGAGTCTGGACTTAAGTGGACACCCAGATCATCATCGGTGTTCCGATGCCAGTCCTTACTGAGATCTCTGTCTTAAGCATTTCCTGGATTTTGGAAATATCCATAGCCCTCTAGTGAATTGCTTCTCATTTATACTAGCTAAGGTCATTTCTGTTGCCTGCAACTGAAGTAGCATAAATGATTCAGCATTGAAGATGACAGCAAGATTCCCGTTCTTTTCCAAATCATCTTTCCCAAAGGTAGAGTCTGGATCAATGTCCCTGCAGTTTAAAGAATTCCCCCAAAGCCACCCTCTATCTGCAGACTGATATTTCTCTAGGAGCCTAGCAAGGCTAGATTCCTCCATCCCCCTCCTACCTCCCCACTTCCTGACAGCTAAAGAATACATTCTCCTAAGTCCAAAAATGCCTAGGGCTTGACCTAGTTCTCTATGGTCTCTTTAAAATTTAACACATTTCTAAGTTCATAGGTTTGCTAAATATTATTTTCTCATGCTCAAAGTTTGAAAGGAATGCCAGAACTAAAATAAATTCATTATCTTACATTTTTTTTTCAGTATGGAAATGGAGTGAAAATTATTGTGAACAGGTGAATAGTTTTACTTTAAATTAGATCAGGTTAAACATGGACATTTTATTACAAATGTGACCACGAAAATGATGTTTTTCTTATGGAAAAAAACTGAAGAGGAAAATAATTCTTTTTTTGTACGTAATGAAAGATTTAAAAAAAAAAAAAAGCACACCATTTAAGAATTTACAGACTTGTACAGACAAGATAATTTTCTTCCACGTCTTTGATTCAATCACAACATTTTCATTATAAAAACTCGGAAAGCCATAAATGGGGAAGATAGAACAATGAGCCTAAAACTACAAAGAGGAAACTGAAGTTATTCATAATCACTCTCACAGGCAATCAATATGGTATTGACTTTCTATTCTTGCTACTCTTGCAGTAATGTCCTTGGCTTGAAACTCAACCTAAGCTAGGAAATATTAGCAAATAAAGCAACTCCAACCTAAGGAAATGTGAAGAGAAAACGAGACAGCAAAAGCCTGGATCTACTTCAAAGATGAAAATAACTGTCTGCTGTCAGTTAATTCTGCAGGTCAGAAAATCGTGCCAAGGTGACCCAGGCTAAGAGCAGGACCCATGTGAACGTGCAGGTTTGGCTCTGACTTACAGCTAAATACGACAGGAGTGTCGTAATGGCAGCACGTTTAGTCCCGAGGAGAAGTGACCGAGAGTGCCCAGGTCTGGATGGATTCTCATCACCAGTGCTACAAAATCTACTCCAAGTGCATGCCCCATGGACCATGAATCAATAGCATTATCTGAGGACAGGAGGAAAAGCAGAATCTCATTCAAATTTAAAAGGAATTGATCAAATTTGAAAAATTTTAAACTATCATGCATTAAAGCACAAACCATTTAAGAAGCCCTGGGGAAATTCATTCCAGAAGTGGAGCACAGTAATTTCTTACAAAATGGAACATGTTGGGGCTTACGTTGAGCAATTCACAGATAAAGATCAAAGTCCACATTTTCAACTGGGAAACCTGGATTCAAAATAAAGGAACATCAAATTGCAGAGTTTTGCTTGGTAAGTGGAAGTTCAGTAGTTTTTGAGCAAGTCAACAAAAAAGACTTCCCAAGGACAAATCTCTGTTTCTATTCTTGATCTTATAATATTGTTTTTCGCCGTCCTTAATCAAATCCTAGAGACCACACACACACACACACACACACACACACAAACACACCGAGCCAATATGGCAGAAGAGGAACGGTGTCTGCCTCTGAATCACCAAAGCAGTTGTAAGACATCTGCTGTTAAATACTTCTTTTCTTTAGTTTCTTTTGTAAAACATAGTTTCTGGGAAACATTTTCTGTGTTTCAAGGCTTACATCCAAAAGAGGCCACAATTATTTGACTTCAAAGGAACTAAGATGGGCCATTTGAAAAAAAAACCGGTCAAAGAACTTTTCAAAATAGAAACATGAAAAGATCATTCAGTTTTCTAGAGGGCAACATTTGGATCCTGAGTCACAGTTCCTATTCCCAAGGCGAAGTTTTTTGTAACCACATAGGAAATGTATATCTTGTTGCAAAATGGTAGAGTCCCATCCTAGGAAAGACTTGAGATCCAACTCCGCCTGGAAAGGGTGTAATCCACGTCAAAAAGGAAAAAGCCAACAGCACCACACCCAAACTGAAATCTGCAGTGTCCATATGGGTGGTTCCCTCTATTTCAGCATGCTCACTCTCTTGTCAAGCACCTCTTTTCAGAACCTTCCAGACTGGTGACAGAGTGATTTCCTGAACTACGCCTACATGGACTTCCTTCTGCCAAAGCATGGAATAAGCCTGACAGCTCTTTTCCTTCCAGTCCACCTCTCCCGTATGCATGAGAAAACAAAAGCAGAAAAAACACCCTGAGCTTTGTAGGGACATTATTTTAATGAATTGCAATAACTCTCCTTTTCTAACATGGAATGATTAGCTCTTCAGATATTTTTCCATGCTGGAGTTTTATAAACTCATAGAATTACTGGGGGCTGGAAGTTACTTGCTAATTCACCAAATTCATTTCGTCACTTATTAATGAGGAAATCCTGCTCTAGAGCCAGAGGATAGATTGTGATTCCCTTCTCCTCCAAAGTGTGAAAATGATTCCTTTTTGCCACATTTGTGATTCCATTGGCATTGTTCTTTATTATCTTACTGTACACATTGGAATTATTCTTTTTGTCTAGGTAGTGAAAGCAAAACAGAAAAACAAAAGCTTTAGCTCTAAACCATACAATTGAATCTACAAGTTACCCAGATATACTGCCTTGGCCAAAACACATTTAAATGACTAAGTAGTATGTCTTCATTAATGCAGAAAGCCAAAGCTTTGTGTAAACTTTTAAAAATTAGGCTGTGGTCCTTTAAAACATGTGATAGTAATTAG
The DNA here is from genome assembly GCF_009829155.1 of Mustela erminea. Taxonomy (NCBI): domain Eukaryota; kingdom Metazoa; phylum Chordata; class Mammalia; order Carnivora; family Mustelidae; genus Mustela; species Mustela erminea. The sequence continues at coordinate 27,589,435 of NC_045616.1, read as the reverse complement.
ATGTCAAAATATAACTAAATGAGAGCAGTTCTGCCATTTTTGTGGTAGATCTGATATTGGTATCAGAGGCCATATAACCAAAGTTTTATGACCCTACATCACATCTTCTGGGCAGTCCAGAATATACCATCCTTTAAGTTGAACAGTTACTTAATGGGAATCCAGGCAGTCCAACACTCTCTGTTAGATATCATTTGATACTAATACCCTAATTGATAAGAAATTGTAAGATGAGTGAAAATAGGGAAATTTCTAGCAATAGATCCTTATGGAAAGGCAGAGAGTCTGGGACTGGTTATTTGGTATGCTTAGACTTAAAATCAAAGTAAGCAAGTATTAAGGCATGCCTCTCTGGCAACCTTTTCATTCAGATTGAATCAAATTGTCATCTGGATTGAAATTTCCACTGAAGATAATAAGACTTTGGGCGACCACACGGCTAATGCCATAGGACAGTCTAAAGAGCATGAGTTGAGGGATCCTATGTCTAGTGTCTCCTGGATATTGTAAGCTTCTTACACTAGCATAATTTTCTTCAGTGTGCCCATTTCACTCTCCAAAGTGTCCCAGTGTGGACCACAAATCTCAGGCTTAACCTAGGATTAGGAGATTGAGAAAAATTGGATGAAATGGTTGTTTCAGTTGGTTCCAGAAAGCTTAAGGTTAGTGAATGACAACAAACTCCTATAGCAGTGCTTACCCAAATTAATTAATTAATTAATAATTAATTAATTAAATAAACACACAAAACCTTTTATCTCTTTAAGTTGCTGGCCAGAATAAAATACAGCATCTGATCCAGTGGGTTGTTGAGTAATATCAGCGGAATCCTCAGCTCCTCTCGGTCTCTTGTGTGAAAAGTAGAGCCATGATTGAAAAAGATTGGATCTATGAGAATAGGAATAAAGAAATTTGGAAGGAATGGAATGTCTCAGAGGGTTGTCTCTCTCCTCTTTGGAAAAGCGCCTGTAAGAACCCTACCTGAGGAAGTTATCAAGCTAGAGAAATCTGAATCTGTGTGCTGACCTCCACCAACCCTGATCATCTCCAGGCCTATAATTAGAGTCCCTGGAGAAGAGCCCATGGAGGTTCTATTTGATTTCTATAACAACAGCAACACCCCTCTGGGCTTGAAGAGGCCTGTTTTCAGCTCCTACAGCAGTCTCAGCTTTTCCCCTAATTCTCAGACCTCAGTCTATACACAGGCATTCATTCCTAGCACATTGGGATGAGGCCCGATGCACTTAGGAAAGCACCTTGTAATAAGCTAGTGTGTTCTGGGATTTCCTTTCCTGCTTTCCACAAGGAAAGTGTTCATGTACCAGATTGACAGCGCAGTGGGGAAAACAAATACTGACACCTCTCAGGGATTGTTGGATTTTGGCTCTAAGCTTAACACTGATTTCTGGGAATGGGGAGAGACCATCCTCATTGGTGGGGTTCACTGGTTAGTGGGGAGGCTGAAAGAGCTCAGGTAGTGGGGGCGCCTGGGTGACTCAGTTTGTCAAGAATCCAACTCTTGGATTTAGGCTCAGGGTCATGATCTGAGGGTCCTGAGATCTACCTTCAACATCAGGCTCCATGGTGGGTGTGGAGTCTGCTTAAGACTCTTTCTCCTGGGGCACCTGGGTTGCTCAGTTGATTAAGCGTCTGCCTTCAGCTCAGATCATGATCCCAAGGTCCTGGGATCCAGCCCTGTGTCAGGCTCCAGGCTCATCGGGAGGCCTGCTTCTCCCATTCCCACTCCACCTACTTGTGTTTCCTCTCTTGCTGTCTCTCTCTCTCTGTCAAATAAATAAATAAAATCTTTTTTTTTAAATTTTATTTATTTATTTGACACACAGAGAGAGAGATCACAAGTAGGCAGAGAGGCAGACAGAGAGAGAGAGGAGGAAGCAGGCTCCTCGCTGAGCAGAGAGCCCGATGCGGGGCTCAATCCCAGGACCCTGGGACCATGACCTGAGCCGAAGGCAGAGGCTTTAACCCACTGAGCCACCCAGGCGCCCCAAATAAAATCTTTTTTTAAAGGAACTGGTTTTAACGATAGATTATATGGTTACCTTAGCTATTATGGTAGAAAAGACCAAGGAAAACTCTTCTAACTTCCTCTCCCCAACAGAAAGTGAATCAAAATCCATATCATATCCTCAGGAGGAGGCTGGGAAAGGTGGGGAGGAAATACAAAGTTAAATGCTACCTTCCAAGACTTAGAAGATGCACAGGTAGCTGGTTTGACCTATGCACACATCACCAGAGTCTCCCAAATGTTTCCTAAACATCCTTATCCAGCTGATTGTCATTGGCTGAATCCATTTTCCAAATTCTAATGGCCAATCCAGATATAATTTCTTTACTGAAGCAAATAAGGACAGTTTTTATTTTATATCTGTTGATTTCAAAAATGCTATTTCAATAAATAACATCAGAAGGTTCTTTTCACTTGGCAGGAGCACTAGTTTACTTATCTGGTCTCAGAAGTACAGTAGCTCTTTTTTTTTTCTTTAAGATTTTATTTATTTGAGAGAGAACATGAGAGAAAGGCCACGAGCAGAGAGGGGAGAGGTAGAGGGGAGAAGCAGACTTCCCACCAAGCAGGGAGCCCCATGTGTGTGGGGCTCGATCCCAGGGTCCTGAGATCATGGCCAGAGCCGAAGCCAGATGCTTAACCGACTAAGCCACCCAGGCGCTCCAGGCACACCGTAGCTCTTGACAACCCACAGTTGGCTGTTGGGTCCTTGATAGTCCCATCTTTTCACTGGGCATCATGTTGCTCTAATATATTATTGTTTCCTGTCAAAATACCGAGTAAAAGAATGTAGCAATGACTTGAGAGGGACCTCTCACCCATCTGAAGTCCATGGGGATCTCCTTGTCAATACGAAGGGCAAGTTAACATACCTCGCATCTGACAGTGATAGAGAAAAAGCATAACGCTCCATCAGCCTCACTGAATTTTGCAAGTAACGTATACTACAGGTGTGCTTCTTTGATTCATTTATAGGATGGCCCAAATGACTGCAAATTTTGAGTAAGACCCAGGATCTAAGAAGGCTAGGAAAGGTAAGTTTCACGGCAGGCTGCTCTACTATTTGACCTTTATTACCTAGTGAATGACTCAAAAGTCCCACAGCAGTTTGGAACGCTGTCTACACCCAATGAAAATTCCAATAAACTGGGGGTGCCTGGGTGGCTCAGTCGGTAAGCATCAGCCTTCTGTTCAGGTCATGATCTCAGGGACCTGAGGCAGAGCCCCGCATCGGGTTCCCTGCTTGATGGGAAGTCTGCTTCTCCCTCTTCCTCTGCCCCGCCCCACCTCTCAGCTCATGCTCTCTTTCTCTCTCTCTCTCTCTCTCAAATAAATAAATAATTTGGAAGGAAGGAGGGAAAAAGAGAAAGAAAGAGAGAGAGAGAGAGAGAGAAGGGGGGAGTGAGGGAGAGAGGAAGGAAAGATGTTTGAGCATAAGCACACCCTCTTTGGTGAGTAATAATTCTCCTTTTGAGAAACAGCTTTTGGCTTGTGATCAGTTCCTGGAGGGGTTGAACACCTGTCCTGATAAACTCCATTCATGAACCTCCCATTGTAAATGAGATGTTTGTGATAAAACCGGACATTCCTCGAGATACTCTATGCCTGCAATGAGATCATAAACCAAGTGGTTTACCGTGCATAGAACCTAAGCACAGGCTTGCCTACTCAGACTTCCCCTCCAAGGCTGGCCTGCCTGCTATTACTGCAGGCAGGAAGCCTCCATTGTGGGACCCAACTCTCATGAGACCAGAAAGGTGCTGGGCAGCCCATTGATTACATTTCTTCACGTTATGGACACTTATTTTGGATTGGATTTGCTTTTCCTGACTGTCATAAACCTGCAGTGTAGCACAGTCCATAGATGTACTGAACGCCTGACTCATTTGCAACTTCTCTTTCAAAGCATTGCTTTTAATATTATAATTTTTAGGGGCACCTGGGTGGCTCAGTGGGTTGGAGCCTCTGCCTTCGGCTCAGGTCATGATCCCAGGGTCCCGGGATTGAGCCCCGCATCGGGCTCTCTGCTCAGCAGGGAGCCTGCCTCCTCCTCTCTCTCTCTGCCTGTCTCTCTGCCTGCTTGTGATCTCTGTCTGTCATATATATATATATATATATATATATATATATATAGTAATTTTCAGTGAGATAAGGCATTATACTAATACCCGTGGGATCACTGGTCACACATGTTACATCACTTCAAAGCAGTTTGACTTACAGACTAGCAGAAAGCCTATTGAATATTCAGTTATGTAGCTCAGGGAGAAACATCGTGCCAGTCCGGGGCAGTAATGTGTAGATGCGGTATGTCCTCTGAACCAGAGAGAAATAGTGATATAATATATGGGCCTGAGAACGAATGGGTGAAACTGCTCACTGTTAAATCCAATGGCACCTCTCACTATTAAATCTAATGGTCCACTTTTCCTTCCTGCATGGGGTTCCGCTGATTTTGAATTCTTTTTTTTTTTTTTAATTTATTTGACAGAGAGAGAGAGATCACAAGTAGGCAGAGAGGCAGAGAGAGAGGGGGAAGCAGGCTCCCAGCTGAGCAGAGAGCCTGATGCAGGGCTTGATCCCAGGACCCTGAGATCATGACCTGAACCCACTGAGCCACCCAGATGCCCCCTGATTTTGAATTCTTAGTACTCTAAGATTTCTTCTGCCAGGTAAACAATGGTGGTTCTGCTAAACTGAAAACAACTATGTCCTCTTAGCCACTTGTGACCCTTCATGCCATTGGGAGACAAATTCAAAAGGAGGTTATAGTCATGTCTGCCACACAGAAGTGATGGTCTTTTCAATATGGAATCATATACACGCTATGTCAAATATTTTTGGGCTTAAGGTAGTCAAGTGTCTTGTTCTAATAAGATCAGTGTATTGTAACAATTTTCTGACAGATGTCCCGAAAGCGTCTTGAAGAAAGATCATTTTTTCCTAATTTACACATAGATTAGGCGGTCCTGCTTACCGCGATGGTTAGGGGAATTGAGTCTACCAAAAGTTCATGTAGTTGCCACCAGATAAGAGGGCAAAGACATGTCAAGAAGCAACAACACAGGAGATAGTGGGATTGCCGTTCTGGTCACTCAGATCTTTTGTGGTGTTGGAGTTTTTCTGATAATCCCTCAAAGCATTGTGAAACTTGATGCTCTTTACAAGTCTGAAGAAATTGATATTGATAAGGACGGAGCATGAGGACAACTGCCTTCCTCGTTTCAGATAAATTCCTCAGGGCACCTGGGTAGTACAGTTAGTTAAGCATCCCACTCTTGGTTTTGGCTCTGGTGGTGACCTCAGAGTCATGAGATCGAGCCCTATGTTGGGCTATGTGCTCAGCAGGGAGTCTGCTTGAGATTCTCTCTCTCTCTCTCTCTCTCCCCATCTGCCCTTAACCCCTCAAAAAGATAAATATTTAAAAATATATAAGATAAATTCCTCAGATAAATCACCTTGAATGATTCTCAGGTGACCTGTATTTCTCAAGAGAAATTTCTGAAGAGAGTCTTGGTCTCTTGCCTGAATGGAAACCTCCAGGAAGAGGAAGATGGCTTCCTTGACTACCGTGACTTCTGTATCGGAAGGGATTGCACAATGGGGGATTCTATACAAATAAGGAGACTGAGGTGCTGGTCACCCTTTTTTAATCCCACAAAAAGGCAGTAAAAAATCAACTATCTAACATTTTTATAATTAGTATCTGGCATGTGTGTAAAAAAATTCTAACACCCTACAAGTAAAGTAAACAGAAACATTGTTTTAAACAAATCTATGGTGCTGGGAAAGCAATTTATATTTAAAACAAGTTTGTTTCAAGACAACACAATTCCTGCAGTGCAAAAGAATTTTGACAATTCCTTATAATTGACTGAAATGAGATTTAACTTTTGAGGGGTCAGAATATCATGTCATGCTAACAAATGCAGTGACAAGTTCACTGTCATATTTCCTTATGATACTGGAGGTGACCAATTATGTGACTTGTTCTTGAACATAGTCTCTGGAAATCTCCTGTTTATTTGCCTAGGTCCCACTGGGGGACTCAGGGTACAGGGCAAGGGCTTGCCTGCAGAAGCCTGCGAGGATTAGGAGGCTGAGCAGGGCAAGGTAAGGTGTTCCCCTTAAGCAGCCAGAAGCAACATAATCAAGGGGGTGAATAGAAGTCACGATGAAGAAAAAAGTTATGAAAGAGGTCAGCTGTTGGGAAAGCAGAAACAAATTTGAAAGCAGAAGGTTTAGGGGGAAAGCTTTCTGCCTAGAGTTCATACAGTACGTCGAAGTTGCTGTGTGATATGGGAACAGCCCAGAAAATGTTGAGGTCTTGCAAGACCAGGCACTAGTCAGAAGTCTTCTGGGCCAGAGCAGGGAGGCTGAATTTCAGGCCACAGCTTAGCATGGTAAAGCCTCTTAATCTCAGCCTGGGCATCAGGAATTAACAAAGCAAGTGGACTGGAGAGTCAAATACACTTTCACCTGCTCTGGTGCCCATAGCATAGTCACTGGAAGGCAGAACTCTGCCACTGGGGGATGCCTCCCATATCCCTTTCTGGGTCACTGGGCTACCTGTGACCATGAAGAAGAAAGGTGATCCCCCCGCCCCCGGCCTCCTCAAGTAACATGAGAACTCTCAGCACTCCTTCCACCTTTATTTAGAGAAAGAACTGGGCTGCTTACACGTAAAGGGGTTTCCTCCACACCAAGCAACTTGTCTTCCTCTTACGTGTTTGACAGATTAGAAATTGTTCCATGACATATGACACTGTTGGCTTTACATTGTCAAAATAGCTTCAAAATTCTCAAGAGAAAGGACAGTAATTCCAACGGACAATGCTATTTATAGTGTATATAAATAAATAAATATAGTGTATTTATAGTGTACAGTATAGTGTATGCAAAATTCCAACAATTCAGAAGAGAAGGGTAAGGATCCCAAATTCAGACCAGGTGCACAAAATATGTAACAACTTGAAACAAATGAGTGCTATTGTTTGGAAGTTTCTAAACAAAAGCATTTATTTATTTATTTATTTATTTATTTATTTATTTATTTGACAGAGAGAGAGAGAGATCATAAGTAGGCAGAGAGGCAGGCAGAGAGAGAGAGGAGGAAGCAGGCTCCCAGCTGAGCAGAGAGCCCGATGTGGGGCTTGATCCCAGGACCCTGAGACCATGACCTGAGCCAAAGGCAGCGGCTTAACCCAGTGAGCCACCCAGGTGCCCCTATTTATTATTATTTTTTTAAAGATTATTTAATTTTAGAGAAGACAGAGTGAGTGAAGGAAAGAGGCAGAGGAAGGGAAAGAGAGAAAATCTCAAGCAGACTCTGCTGATAATGGTGCCGTATATGGGCCTCAGCCTCACAACACTGAGATCATGACCTGAGCCTAAATTAAGAGTTGATTGCTAACCTACTGAGCCATCAATATGCTCCTAAACAAAACCGTTTAGGGCGCCTGGGTGGCTCAGTGGGTTGAGCCTCTGCCTTCCGCTCAGGTCATGATCTCAAGGTCCTGGGATCAAGTCCCGCATCGGGCTCTCTGCTCCTCGGGGAGCCTGTTTCCCCCTCTCTCTACCTGCCTCTCTGCCTGCTTGTGATCTCTGTCTTCAAATGAATAAATAAAATCTTTAAAAAAAAAAAACAACAAAACACCAAAACCTTTAAACAAAATTCAAGAATAGGAGCACCTGGCTGGCTCAGTTGGTAGAGCATGTCACTTTTGATCTCAAGGTTGTGGGTTCAAGCCCCACGTTGGGTATAGAGTTTACTTAAAAACAAAATTTTTTACAATTGGGAATAGCTTTATACACATGGTATTATTCCTTAAAGCCAATGTTATTTTCTGTAAAGTAATTTCTGAATTCTAAAACAGCTTACATTTTTCTAGTTTGCCATAGATTCATAAAGACCTTCTTTAAAAAAAAAAAAAAGATTTTATTTATTTATTTATTTGAGAAAAAGAGAGAGAGAATAAGCAGGAGGGACAGAGGGAAAGGGAGAGAGAATCTCAAGCCAACTTTGCCCTGAGCTCAGAGCTGGACACCAGGGCTCCATCTCATAACCCTGAGATCATGACCTGAGCCGAAACCAAGAGTCAGACCTTTAACGGACTTAGCCACCCAAGCGCTCTAATTCTTAAAGACCTTTTGACCTTTTAAATCTGAACCACTTAATGTTTGATAAACGCAAAAGCGTTATGTTCAATACTGTATTTCCATGGTATAGTTCTATATTTTATCATGTTCTCATTACATAGTTACCTGCACTTCAAGGTAACAAGTAGGCCAAATTAAACATAAAGGAACCCTTTACTGAAATTTCATTCCATGAAAACGGAAAGACATTACCAACTTCTAAACATAATGTATGGCAAGGGACAAAAACACTTTTTCAACATAATAATTGATACCTTATATAGTCAGTCAGTCCATATGTACTATCAATGAACAAAAGAGACTACAATACTTGCCCTCGTGGAACTGACATTATGGTTATCTTTGATTTCTTCCTTCCCTGTATTCCTGATATTTACCAGTTCACAAACTGTGTCATACTGATTACTGCATGATTTCTCAAATTCGTTCTTTTTTTTCCTGTTCCTCTAACCCCTGGATTGATTTAGACTTTCATAACTGTTTTTAATGTTTATTTACTTATCACCAGGTACTCTGTACACATTTATTATTTCAAAATATATTTTTTAAAGATTTTATTTATTTGACAGAGAGAGATCACAAGTAGGCAGAGAGGCAGGCAGAGAGACAGAGAGAGGGATGAGGAAGCCCGCTCCCTGCCTAGCAGAGAGCCCAATGCGGGACTCAATCCCAGGACCCTGAGGTCATGACCTGAGCTGAAGGCAGAGGCTTAACCCACTCAGCCACCCAGTCAGCCCTCAAAATATTTTTAAATGCTAAATGTTCTGAAGTATTCAAGCAGCAAAAAATGTCTCCCCCACATCTGTCTGTCTTCCCTCCCTTTTCTTAGAGGCAATCCCTCTTACCAGTGTTTTGGTATATCTGGACAGATACTCAATACATATGTTGGTATTTATTTGTATTTTATATAAACAGTAACATAATATATACTCAATTCTGTATGTTGGTTTTTAAAGTTAATATATTTAGAGGATCTTTCTGTATTAACCATCCTAGCCTCATTTTTTTTATTGCGTGATTACTGGACAGATGCCAACTCACATTTTGCTTAAATAGTCCCCTACTGTATTAGTCAGGATAGACTAGGTTATATTCCAGAAACAAATAATCCCTCAAGTCTCAGTGGTTTATTTCTTGCTTACAAAATATCTGTTGAGGTTCTGGGCAACTATCCAGGGCAAATGCCTTTCCATATGGCTACCCAGCGATCATTTGTTAGCATTTCCACCATCCTATAGCTGAACCATCGGGACCAAGTGTCCTCCATTGATGCAGAGGCAGAAGAGAGAGTCTAAATCCAGAAGTAAACCTTCATTGCTTCAGCCTAGAAGAGATGCACACACAGTTTTCATGCAACCGATTCTCCATGCAACCGGTATCTCATGGCCCCTCATCACTGCAATGACAGGAAGGAAGTAAAATTTTCCATTAAGCCAGGAGAGGAGAGCTGTCCATGCAATTAACTACAGATCCCTTGAAAAGCTATACTTGACAGCCATATTATTGGTCTGATAAGGAAGTACTTCACATAGTTCTCTGTTTAGTAAATAAATGTTAGCTAGCCAGCTTTCATAGAGAACTCATATCCATGGAGAGCAGAGCCAATCAATGAATAACATTTTGCAAGTATGAAATGGCGTGGTCAAACGGCATCATCGCCATCATCACAATCATCACTACGTTATCACCACATTTTCAGGAAAGGCAAAGGGAGAAGACACATGGCACACGTTTGAGGGATTATTTTAACACTGGGTTGGTTCATAAATGAGTAAATTACAAAGCCTTTCAGAAATTGTGAGCAATAAGAAAGATAAATGAGTATATCCGTGTTTCTAACATTCACAATAGGCAAAGGGTAGAAGCATCCTAAGTGCCCACCAGCAGACGAACGGCTAAACACAAGATATGGTCCATCCATGTAATAGGGTACTATTTAGCCTTAAAAAGTCAGGAAATTCTCACACATACTACAACATGGATGAACGCCGCATGAACTCATGGGTGACCTTGGACGAGGACATTACGCTGAGTGAAATAAGCCAGTCCCAAAGAAGCAACTACTGTATGACAAATGAAGTACCTACAAGAGTCAAATCCAAAGAGACAGAGAGTAGACTGGTGACTGCCAGGGTCTGGGGGTGGGGAGAGGTGGAGGGAACTGAGAGTTAGCGTTTATAGGTACAGAGTTTCAGTTTTGCAAGATGAAAAGAGTTCCGGAGGCGGGTTGCACAACAGTGAGGATGTACCTGATGCCACCAAATTGTACGCTTTAAAATGGCCAAGATGACAAATTTTATGTTGTGCTATTTTAACCGGTAAAGAAAAAAAGAAAAGAAAAGAAAAGAAAAGAAAGTTGAATGAGGAAATACCTTTAAGAAAAGGGCTGTAAAAATTTGGGAGGAAACTGAAAGGCTCTGATTCCTTAGAGGAACTTAGGAAGCCGTTGACAGGACAGTGGTGAGCGAGCAAGTTAGGAAACAGTTGTGGTCAGAGAACAAGAAATACGAGTTAATGATTTGGAATGTAAAATAGTTTCCGGGGGCGGTGACCGAGGTCTGGGGATCTGGCCCCAGGGGCAAGCCGGTGGGGAAGGCAAAGTGAAGGTGAAACTAATGGAAACATTTGCATGTCAAAGAACCAAGAAGCAGACGTTGGAAGAGACTTCCATCTGGGTGTTTAAACCACCCAGGAGGATGGCAGAGTGTGAGATAAAGAGGAAGACTGTGAGCAAGGGGTCAAAGTCTATGCGTGAGCAAATAGTTAAGAGATGTTGTTTTACTCTCTCAGCATTCCTAGACCATGTTTAATCTCTAGATATCCAGGATGCACCGAGCGAGCTGATGGAAGAGGACTTGTATAAATGAGAATGACAGCTAGCTGAGAGGAGAAATGTGGGCATCCCATGGACTTTGCAAGTTTGCAAGAGCAGCACATTCCTGTCCTCTGCAAAATCTGTCCGGGAAAGCACATTACAATCAGAAGCTGTTTAATGAACATGGAATGAGAGACCGAGAGCCATGGTGGTTGAGAAGGGAGGAGTGACAGTTGTAATGCCTAAATGCTTAATGACATCCCCCTATAATAACATGATTTTTCAGCCTCTGAGCTGTGGTCAATTGCCGTGGGGGTTGGGTATAGGAGTTGTAGGACTAGACTATCCCCTCTCCACTGGACATGCTGAGTGGGTATTGCCAAGTTTTTTCTCTGACGTCTCCTTTTTTTCTAGGCACTCATGCTGACTACCCAACTTTCAGTGACTCCTTTCTTCTATTAGAAAAACAATAGCATCAATTGATTGATGGGTAACTGGTAACAATAGGATAAAGGAGACATTCTGCCTCTGGAAATTAGGTTGGCATTTGCCGTGGGCTGAATATTTGTGTCTCCCCCCAAATTATATGCTGTAGTCCTATTCCCCTTTGATTCCCCTTTGTGATGGCATTTGGAGGGGGGTCTCCAGGATGTGATCAAGACCCTCAGGAAAGAGAAAGAGACATGGGATCTCTCTCTGAGTGTGTGCACCCAGGCAAGGCCAGGCAAGGACAAAACCAGGAAGAAGACACTCACCAAGAATCTGACCCCGCAGGCACCCCAGTTTCAGACTTTTATAAGTCTCTAGAACAGTGAGAAAGAAATGGTTTTTTTTTTTTAAAGATTTTATTTATTTATTTGAGAGAGACAGTGAGAGAGAGCATGAGCGAGGAGAAGGTCAGACAGAGAGAGAAGCAGACTCCCCGTGGAGCTGGGAGCCCGATGCGGGACTCGATTCTGGAACTCCGGGATCATGACCTGAGCCGAAGGCAGTTGTCCAACCAACTGAGCCACCCAGGCATCCCGAAATGTTTGTTTTTTAAGCCATCCTGTGTGTGGTACTTGTTGTAGCAGCCAGAACTCACTGAGACAGCCTTTTTCTGATACCATTCCTTGGGGTTACTTTCACAAGAACCTTGGGTTTGCCTTACTTCATAACAACACAATTATAATTTTGTCACTTTCAGCTTCTTAAAATTTCTTTTTTTTTTTAAGAGTTTATTTATTTATTTGACAGACAGAGATCACAAGTAGGCAGAGAGGCAGGCAGAGAGAGAGGAGGAAGCAGGCTCCCCGCCAAGCAGAGAGCCCGATGCGAGGCTCGATCCCAGGACCCTGAGATCATGACCTGAGCCGAAGGCAGAGGCTTTAACCCACTGAGCCACCCAGGCGCCCAGCTTCTTAAAATTTCTGATGCTTAGGCTGGCCTGTTGGCCATAGAATTACTTATCTAATTATTCTTTCATTAATTTGTTCATTTCAGCGAGCCATCCAAGCGAAAGGCACTCCCATAGTTATTGTATACGTTAAGATCCCAAGAATCCTAAACTGAGCTGTGTCCATTATGGAGAGACCTGAATTCCTAAAAGAATGATCTCTGATCTGGAGCAAGGACCACTCTAAGGAAAATGGGTTCTTAGTCTCAACTCTGGAGGAGTTGGATTTTACACAGGCATTTGTCCAGTTTTGAAAAACGATTTTTATTTACTGCATCTCACTTTTCATTGAATACTTAGGTGATGTAACCCTTTCAACTCTCTAGAGACCCATTCAGGATAGTTTCACATTAAGGAGAAAATAGTCTGTGGTATCCTAAGAATGACAAGGCTTTTCATTTACTTTTCTTAGCTCCAAACTTTCAGTGTATTTTCCCTTTCATAGTGGATAGCCCATTAAACTTGTAGATGGATAGGAATATGGTTATATAAAATCATGTCAAACTATTTAGATTTGGATTTTTAAGCTTAAAAACCACATTTTCCTTTTAAGAACAATCTGTATCAATTACCAAGTCATTAGAAAGTGTAAGAGAATATTAACAAGGAAAAATAAACTAGGCAGCAGCCATAATCCCCTTTTTAGTAAGGTTTAACATTTGGTTTCATGTCTTTCCAAATAATTTTTTCTCTGGTTGTGTCTCTCTTCAGACATTTATTATGTGTCAGTAAATACCTTTTCCATAGATGGAATCATACACACCATATTTGGTCACTTGTTATTTTTTCTGGATTGTAAAGCACTTTCTATGTTGATACATACAGATCCATATCTCTGGATAACGACTTCATGGTATTTCCTTGTACACATATACCATACTTTAATTGTTCCTCAAAAAATGGACAATTTTTTCCAAATTTTTTGCTCTTTTTAAATAACTCTTACGTGAACATCCTTATACCTATACTTTTTGCAATTCCTTCTTTGAACTTAATATCTAGGCATGGAATTTTTCCAAAGGATATACTTTCTCTACTTATTGCTAGACTGTACAGCGTTTCTTCTGTTTCACTCTCTGACTCCAAGTCCAGAAGAGTGCATCTTTTCCCAAACCCTCATCAATGAGGCATTATTCCTCTTTTTTCCCCCTGCCAATTGACAGACAAAAATGGATAATAATGTTGAACTTATGCTTGAATGTGTGTAGATTTGCCATTCTGGGAGACTTGAGAAAATAAGCCACACAAAAGAGACAGAGTTTAGTATTTTCTGGATGTTGGTCAATTTCTCCATTTTATTCCTTGCCCTGCATTTCCCTATTTTTGCTTTGTGGTTCATTAGGGGAGGAAAAAAAATTCATCTCTGCTGAAGCAGAATAGCAGTCCTTTTATTTCTCAAATTACCACCTAGGTTTGAAACCTTGGACTTACCCTCAGTCCTACCACCTATACTGGCATAATCACAAAGTAAAATAGACTCTTGACATGTCCCTTGCATCAAAACTTCCATCATCATAGTTGACAACATCTTTATTTTACCCATTTCCCAGGGTTTAGTTTATATACCACATCCTCCCTAACCACCCTTGCCATCTTTTCCTCAGGCTGAACTATGTATCTCACGCCTTATTGTGACATGGGTTCTTCCTGATAAAAGGAAGGATCTTTTCAAGTCCAGGTGTATCTAGTTATAGTGTCAGCTCCCTGAAAGAAATATGATTTCTTAGGTTTCTCTGAATCTTTGCAAATGCAACATCTTTCTTATCTTCACGGTTGCCCTCTGTAATAACCATACTCAAATGTGTTCCATGTGAAAGCAAATCACCCTATAACTTCATAGCCCCCTGCAGTAACCATTGTTTCTTTGTAACCAAATTAGAAAGTGGGCTAGGCTCTTCCTGATCCATGTCTTGTTCTCACACTCACTCCTCAGTACAACTGAACCAAGCTTCTGCTCCACCCACCCTCACCCAATTTTGAACAATCTCTTTTAAAGGCCAGGATTGGGTGTTTTACCAAACAAAACAAAAAGAAATTCAATTTATACTCCCCAGCTCAAAATGTCTCTTTGTTGTTAGAAAAATGGCTGAAATCTTTAGCACGATTAACAAGGACCCATCTGTCTTCCGTCTCACCTTATACTTATTTCTCTGTATTCCCGATACATCAACCATTTCTTATTTCCTTGAACATCACATTTCCTATCCATTTTCCTAACTGAAACTCCTTCTACATATAAGAACCTTAGCCTGAACAATAGCCACTTACTTTTAAGTCTTACTTTAAATATAGTTCAGGTTCTCCTGATAGGTGGTCTTACAGCATCCTGTTCTCATAACAACAATCTATCAAGAATGAAATTAATTCATTATTCGGATAGTTATTTAATGGATCTCTTCTCCACCAAACTATAAGGTCCATGAGGTGAGAGATCATGTCTGTCTTAGTCTTCTTTGTGTTTCCAACACCTAGCACAGTGACTGGCCCAGAAGACCTTCAATAAATGTCTGTTAAATGGAGTAACAGATTGCAGTAAGATGGAAGGAAGAGTGAATGCAGATGTAAGTAAGCCTGTAGATGACAAGTTGAGGAAACTGCTTTTGTGATTATGTTAGGAAATGAGAAAATCTGTGGGTGACTAAGAATTTGAAAGTGGGAGAGAGTATCAGAATCTTGAGGATAATGAGAAATGTATTGGAATAATATACGAAGAATTAGAGAGTTGGCTAAGTAACATAAATGTCTTTTTAGACTTTGTGAGGATTAAGGTTAACAATCATAACAATATGGCAACAGTAACCTGTCCAGTGCAGGAGCACTAGAGTGTAGGAGTGCACCCTAGTGTTGAAGCCTGAATGGGCCTGGTGAGGAGGGAGGACAGAAGAATAAAGGAAGTTTAGGCTATTGGGAAGAGAACGTTGAAAGTGTTGCAGTATAGTAACTCAGCTGTAGAGGGAAAGAAATAAAGTCAAAGGGTTGATTGTCGGGGAAAGATAAAAGCTTAAAAGACTAGAAGTCTAATGAAGCTTTAGAAAAATTTTGGTGAGAATATAGTTCAAGAAAAAACTGGAAAAAGAGGAAGCTTTGGTCACAGCACAGAATATTTAAATTAGTCATTCTGAAGGCCGAGTGCTTTCAGTTCATTAAAAGTTGCAAGGAATGACCGCAGGAGTGGGTGGTAAAGTGGTATTGGGAGGTCATGGAAGATGTGAGAGGTGGGTGATGGGCCATCCAGGATCACCTCGGATGGAAACCTAGCTCACAGTGGAGAGGAAGAGTGAGCGAGGTGCCAACAATTTCAGAGAACGGAAGGGAAATGACCAGGCTGTTGGAAATATGGTTCTGGAGGGTCCTATAGATGAATCTGTGAAAATATATGAAATTGCCTGAGGAGAGCTCAGAGCCCAAGAAAATGAAAAGTCAATATTTACAAAGCAAGGAAAGGAAGCCCGGTACATTAACAGCATGGGAAATCATGGCCAGATAGGGAAGAGGAAAACCAATACAACGCATATGAAGGTAAGGAAAGTGACAGTAATTGGGATGTGACTTGCATAGCTTAAGAATGAAGGGGGGAAAAAAGAGGCCAATGAAATCAATGGTTGAAAAGAGATAATGGTTATATTTGGCGATTAATAAGTTCTTGGTACACGTGGGGAGTTGTATAGTGAGTATCAGCCTCAAATCCAATATTTTAATTTTAGATCTTATTTCAGATCTTCTGAGAAATATAGTTATAAGGCATCAGATGAGAGGTTCTATCATTTTTTTTCCACATTGAAGCACCTGTCCCATTATAATTATACACTGGTTTTAAAATTTCTGCAAGGCTCTATCTTCTCTGCATAAGGCTGGTGATTTGTTCTGTTCCAGTCCCCACTACCTTCCTTTTTGTCAAAGCTTAAGCTATTCTCTTGACAGCACTGAAATTCAACAGCTTTCCTATTGAGAAATTGTCACAAATTATAAAGATGTGGTACTATAAATTTGGAAAAGCCACCATAGCATTATTAATATTTAGATAAATGTCTTTTGCTGGATATCTATGCTTGGCTCTATTAATTTTTTGCTGTGTGAGTGTGATCTGACTTGGAACAGGTACTGTGTTGTGAAGTATTTACTTGAAGACTTACTATATATTTATTTTTTTCATACTAGAAATAGAGTAACATATCAACCATTGTATCAACTGAGATAATCTTTTAAATTGTGTATGAAAGGCTTTTTACTTGAAAACACATGCTATCTAGAGAGCCTGGGTGGCTCATTTGAGTAAGTGTCTGCCTTCAGCTCAGATCACTATCTGAAGGTCCTGGGATCCCGCCAGGCATTGGGCTTCCTGCTCAGTGGAGAGTCTGCTTGTCCCTCTTCCTCTGCTCTTCCTACCCCCCACCCCACCCCGCTCATTCTCTCACTCTTTCCCTCCCTCAAAAACAAAAAACAAAAAACCTTAAAAAAAAAAGAAAGAAAGAAAGAAAAGAAAACACATGCCATCTGGACTATATAGTACTAATTTTTGGAAGCAAAAAATATATGTATAAAAATGCATAGAGAATAGTCCTCTTTCCACAGCCAACATGTGTGGAGTATGCGCGCGCACACACACACACACACACACACCCCCCTAGGCACTCTGGATATGATAGTGCCTAGGGCACAGACCATGCTGCTTCCAGAAGATGGCAGCCTACAGGAAAACCAAACATTAAACTAATAGAAGCGTGACGACTATTCTAAAGGCAGCAAAATCTGGGCTCTGGACATGTGTAACAGGGGATGGACACAAGCTACCATGTAATAGAGGTTTTTTTCTGGAAATCAAGAAAGATTACACATGATTTTCTATCTGTTCCCTTTGTTTGTTTGTTTGTTTCAAACTTTGAATTTAGAACAAGACTTGTGTTACCAGAAAAGACACAAAGTTCATTGAGTGAAAAAAGTCAAACAAAGCATTTTGGGTCTGCTTCATCTCTTCTAATCAACAACTTCAGAAATTTAAAGCTTATTTTAAGACACATGAAGATTTTAAACTAAGGCACATCCCATGGATGTGCTAGCTCTCATTAGTCTCATTAGTCTTTTTTTTTTTCCTGGATTAGTCAATGACAGATGCTGATCTTTTTTTTTTTTTTTGCTCCTAATCCTGAATGCTCTAAGAATACTTGGATTAAAGAAAAGATTCATGGCTGGCCTACCAAAATAAGCATGAATTAAGAAACCCAAAGATTTAAGGCCAAGTGTCATGCTCTGCTCATATAGAATCATGAACAGTTTTTACCTCAGTTTCTCCAAAGAAAGAAAGTCGTGACTAGGATGGACCACAGAGCCATATATAGGTAGGTCAGGAATCTATTTAAAATTACTGAAAACAATGCTCACATTTATTACCATTAAACCACAGAATTAAAGGACAGTTGGTGGAAAATTCAATGTCAGACTCTTCCTGGTTATAACTGTAGAGAGACAACTTTCATAACTATATATTATAACTTTTCCTTTCTGAATTCTGAAATGACCCATTTCATATTCTTATAAAGGAAAAAAGCATGTAGTTGAGAACCCCCCCCCCCAAAAAAATACCTGGAGTGTTTAACAACAACTTTATGCACACAGGGCACTCTATTAAGGAAAAAAGACTAATGAGAGCTAGCAGTTAAAAATATATACCCCCATAGCTCTCTCTCTCTCTCTGACAAATAAATAAATAAAATCTTTATATATATATATATATATATATATATATATATATATATATATCCCCATAGATTACCTGTACAAAACTCGCAGTACATTTCAAAAGGGATCAGAGAGTAAACGCACTCAACACTAAAAGCACTCCAAGCCTAACTGAATGTTCCTGATCTTGTAGACTCTTCAAGTTCATTATGATGAGCATCATTTACTGTAAATCTGTGAAAGTGTCAGATGATAGAAAGCTGAGTAGATACGCTTTTGTGTTACATACAAACCAGGGTGAGTCCTCATTTTTCAAAAGAGCCTGAGTTATTATCCCTTTGGTCCAGTATCTGGTATATTACTTGAATTAGTTGGTTTTGAAAGCTATAAAGGGACTACTTCAAGATACGGACATGATAATACACCAAGTTGTATGTGAGTTTCCTTTAAGGCAACTTTCAAAATTGAAATATGCTGAACCAAAGCATTACTAAAAATAAAGCTCAGTAGACAACATTATATTCTTTGGCTTATTCGAAAGATCTCAGTGATGAATGAAGTTTGGGCAAAATAGCAAGTGTTTCAGTGGAAAACAGCACAACAGGGATTGGGAGAGGGTTACGGCCTTGGCACCTCGTGAATGTCAACGATGCACTTAGGGAACCCTGTGCAAGAAGGCTAATAAATCACAGCCGACCATCATTAATAACGCATGACAGAAAGGGAAAGGGAATTTAGAAAGAGAAGGAAACGTAGGAGCAGCGCGAGCAAGATAGTCAGCAAAGCACGAAGTGAACTGTAATTAGAATTATTTACATTACCAGAGGACTTGGGAAAGGCTTTCTAGTGACGAGGTCAAGAAGTAACTAGGGGAATTGATAAGCATTTTGTCAGACTGTGAGTTTTTCATTTATTCCATTCCACTGTAAGTGTATGTGTATATGTGCACACAGGCCCCATTTAAAGGCACGTGGTATCATACTGGGCACCTACAATGTGGTCAAATTTTGACTTCCTTTAGATTCCTAAAGATACTATAATTCAAAACAAAAGGCAGCTAAAATATTGCCATCTGGTCTGTATTCATCCAAATCCCACTAGGGACCATTCGTCCCTAGTGATCTATGATACTATCTGTTACTTCTGGGTTACCCATATACGAAGAGCTGAAAACTCTTCCAATATCCCTTTGATGTTTCCAGTCAATGCTATTATCCTTATCAGTGGTGCTGAATTCACTGGGAGAAGTGTGCCATCCTAATTTTAAAGCACTCCATGGTTTATTCAACTGACCATCCCAACATGGTGTGCAAGTAGAACGATAGGGGAAGTAGATGGTGGTATTGTCAAGGTGATGATTTTGGAGGTCAAGGAAAGCTTCCTGCAGGAAGTGACCTGTAATACGACACCTCTAGGATGAGAGGTAGACAGGCAACGGTGGAGGAGGAATAGAGTAGAGAATATGATTCAAGGAGAGGGAATGTCATATGCACAAATTTAGAGTGACAGGGAGCACAGTAATCTGGAAAACAATTTAATTTATATTGAATGTAGATTTTGAGTTATGAAGAGACGATAGATAAGCCGAGAGACCCAATTAATCATAGAGCTGTGAGGTCCGAGAAGAGGCAAGAGCTTTAGCAGGGGGATGACATGATGAAGTCTGTACTAAATTGTAGTGACCCAGGTGAGAGTGGATGAAGGTACTCAGCAATGGTTGTACCTGCATTAGATGATGGTTGAATAGCGCTCCTGAAGGGGCTGGGAAGCTGTAAGAGGCAAAATTAACAATATGTACAGCTGATTTTCTCCCTTGAATTACAAGTCCCTGAAGGAATTTTTTTTTAAAGATTTTTATTTATTCATTTGATACAGAGAGAGAGATCACAAGTAGGCAGAGAGGCAGGCAGAGAGAGAGAGGGAAGCAGGCTCCCCGCCGAGCAGAGAGCCTGATGTGGGGCTCGATCCCAGGACCCTGAGATCATGACCCGAGCCGAAGGCAGAGGCTTAACCCACTGAGCCACCCAGGTGCCCCCCTGAAGGAATTTCTGATTGTTACCTTACCCCATATTATGTAGCCCGGAGTAAATATGCAATAAAAATTTGTTTAATAGATGAATAAATGAATGAATGAATAAATGAATGAATGAAACAAATTCAAATTTATTTTCCTTTGCAACCTAATTGGGGAGAGGAATTCTTATCTCTATTTTATTGTATTGGATTTTAACCATTGGCTCTGCCTGGAGTGTTTGGTTCCATCAAGCCACTCTGACTTTGGAAGGGAAATTAATATTGCTCAATTTTTAATGTGAAATTTTTTAAAAAGATTTTATTTATTTATTTGACACACAGAGAGAGAGAGAACACAAGCAAGGGGGAATGGGAGAGGGAGAAGCAGGGGCCCCACTGAGTAGGCAGCTCGATGCAGGGCTCCATCCCAGGACCCTGGGATCATGACATGAGCTGAAGGCAGACACTTAATGACTGAGCAACCCAGGCGCCCCAATGTGAAATTTTTAAAAAAAATATGGAAAAGTGGAAAGAATGGTACAATGAATAATCAGATATCATCTTGTTAACAATTTCATTATTTCCCAAGTTTGTGTGTGTGTGCGTACCCGCACATTGGTGTAGCATTTGAAAGTTACAGACATCACACTTCATGCCTCAATATTTCAGCTGTAACTTAAAAATAAGGATATTTTCATGTAAAAGTGTAATAGCCTATTGCTCCTAAGAAAATTAACAGTAATTCGCGAATATAATCATATTCAAATTTCTCCACTTACCCTAAAGATATCTCTTATATATTTTTTTTTTCCCAAATCAGGATCCAGTCCAATTTCACAGATGTACTTGGTTGTCAGGCATCTGGAAACGAGAGCTTCCTGTATAAAGAATAAAAGTGAATGAGTTATTGAACCCGAGGCAAAAGTGCTGAGGATAACTTACTATTCAGTAGGAAATATTGGGCAACCAGATTTGTTTCCTAATTTGAAGTACTTTCTTTTTTTGTAACCAGCAAGTTCAGTTGGCAAGGGCATTGTATTTATGAGTCCCAGGTCAAGGGCTCACTGTATGACTCTCCTACTCGATGGAGAGTGATCTCTGGGTGTGATCAGACCTCGTGCTGCATGCCCTAGGTTATCACTTGATAAAAGACTGGACTTTGCCACCAGCGGGAACTGAGTGAGTGTATACAGATGGTTAGGTGAAAAATCTCTTACTCCCTTAGGGGGAAAGAAACGCACTCAATAAATAAGAAATTATTCATTTGGTGGGACAACTTCATAGACAAAATAGCCCATGGGTTTAAGACGCTTCCACCATGCATGGAGTACTTTGCATGGAACTTCCCACTGACTCTGGGTCTGGGTACAGAGGATAAGCTGAGATAAATGCCAGACAGAGTTGGACATTAGTCTCTATCACCACACCTGCCAAATCATCAAAGCGTAGAATATATTAAGTGCAAATATGTGAGCTGACTTTCAAGGGCTAAGATTTTTTTTCCCTTTCACAATCCTTTTCCTCTCCCCCTCTTCCCTCTTTAGATTTAAAAAAAAACATTTTAGTTTTTTTTTTTTCTGTTGTTTCTTGTTTTTTGTTTTAGTTAGTCAAATTTAGGAATTTGACAGTGATGGACAGCCTAGTGGCACCGTAACCAGTCATTATTTAACCACCGTTTCCAGGCGTCCCCGGGAACTGAGTTAGAGAGGATGGATAACCAAAAGAGGAACATTAGCGATCTCTGAATGATGGGGGCAGTTCCCTTAAGGGCTTTCGTCTTCCTTTTATGGCTTATAAATAATATATTCTTTATTGGATCATAAAGCCTCATTTTATGTTAAAACAAGCATCCTGCTTTCTCTCTGCACTGCTGTTTAATGTAGTACCTGAAGTCCTAGCCTTAGCAATCAGACATCAAGAGAAATAAAAGGTGTGTGAATCAGGAGAGAAGTCAAATTCTACAGGTCTTTTTTTTTTTTTAAGATTTTATTTCTTTATTATTTATTTGAGAGAGAGAGAGTGAGAGAGAGCATGAGAGGCGAGAAGGTCAGAGGGAGAAGCAGACTCCCCATGAAGCTGGGAGCCCAATGCGGGACTCGATCCTGGGACTCCGGGACCGTGACCTGAGCCAAAGGCAGTTGCCCAACCAACTGAGCCACCCAGGTGCCCATACAGATCTTTTTTTTTTTTTTTTAATAATTTTTTACTTTTTAATTAACATATAATGTATGATTAGCCCCATGGTTACAGGTCTATGAATTGCCAGGTTTTCTACAGGTCTTTTTAAAAATAGAAGTGTTTGCAAGGTGGTGGTAGCGCCCGGGTAATGATGGGGCAGTAGTAGTGGTTTTGGAAAGCTCATGCAGGAATGATAGACCTTCTGACTTGTACTTGTCAGTTTTTGGTTTCAGCCTTGCACGACTGTTTGTACAGCCTGGCCTTGTTGGTAAGCTGGTGTTTCTCATCTTAATATCTTTCCCCAGCCTTCATTTCAGGCAAGCTGCCATGTTTGCAATTGCTCTATGCCAGGCTAACCCATCCCTCTACCTGACAATACACTTGAATGCCACAAAGTTAGAGGCTTAGGGAACCTCTGTGCAGATATGAGGGAAACACTGTACAAAGCATTCTTTCAACATCCCCAGATCACTGGAGTTAAAGGGGAGAAATGTACCTTATTGAAATACGGCAATAAATAGAGCTCCGGACCCAGACTACTAGAAATGCTTACGGACGTTGCCATTTTCCATGGAAGCTGAGTCAGAGATAAAACTCACAAAACTGGAAACACCACCAGATGGGACAGCAACTGAAGGTTAGCTCTGCTTCAGGATATATTAGCAACTGCAGCCATAAATTGTATGGCCGTATGTTCATGGTAGGAAGGATTAATGGCAGGACCCGGAATTCCTAATCACCAGTGTGTGGCAGATTAGTGGGAGGTGAAGAGAGGGACTTACAGCTTAGCCTTCAGAGTACCGTGTGTGGCCTGCTTCCAAGTGTACCTCTGCTAAGCTTGTAGAAACAGTGGGTATCTTTATTTGTACATAAACATTACCCATCAGGAATGAGCTGCAGAAAAAAAGTTTACTACTCCCCACTACTGTGAAAGCCTTCCTATTTTTTCCCCAGAGCTTTATGCATGTTAACTTTCCTTTCTTCCTTTTAATTTATATTCAATTAGCCAACATATAGAACATCATCGGTTTCAGATGTAGAATTCAGTAATTCATTGGTTGCTTATAAATTCCCTTTGTTTGCCATTGTGAATCTCAAAGAAAAAGCCTTCCAGATAACACTAAATCAGTCAATTGCCTCAACTGATAAAACACTGAACTGAGAACGTTTATAATAATTAATATTATGGAGAAATTTAGTACTTTTGATGGAAAGTTGTTTAAGGAAGTAGACACATGTGGGACTATCTTACCAGTGATGCACACATTTCAGACTTTTACTGTCCTTGTTCGGCAGCATGCTAAAATCACCAAAGCATATGGAAAACTTGTCTTTGTTTAGAAAATGTAGTTACTGAAAACAGCTTGGGAATCATCCCAAAGGGAGCATTAAAAAGAAATTTTCTCTACTGGTTGCTCAAAGAGGGCATCAGGATTTCACAAGCATCTTTGTATAATTATGTAGGGGGGAATTCAGAGTCCTGGTTGGAGCCTGAGGTAAGATTTGAGCCACCAAGCTCACTTGAGGAACTGCTGGATGGCACTTCCGTGCGTCCATCTGCAGGAGAGTTTCTCACTGAAGACAACGGAGGGTGTAGAGAACACAAGGGGATTTGGGCCTCAGTCATCACTAACCCCTCCCCCACCCAACAGCCAGGGCCCCAGGTGTGGAGCTTACAGAGAAAGAGGCAGAAGGCATGAGACCTAAAAGTAAATTCCCTGAGGCATACTCTCCCGAGGGCAGAACATGGTATCAGGAGGTTGGTTCCGGGTAAAACAGACCTTAGCTTTGGTGCAGTGGGAATCCAGGATTGGAAGCATCAAGAGATGGCACCTTGGGTCTGGCTAATCAGGCTACCACAGGGCCAAAAGCACATGAGTCAAATGATGCCCTTGGGTAGCTTAGGCCAGCATGGAAGAATATGTGTTTTTTGTGAGCTCACAGGAACCATTATTGGAAAGTTCCAGAAATAAACTGGTGAGACTTTAAGTGGTGCCAGAATTCTCTCAACAACAGGCAGGGGAATAAGCCAGTGCACTCACATGAATATTAGCTCATGTGCAATCATGACCAAAGACAACTGTATCAGTCTTACGAGATAGATACTATTGTTATCCCTGATTTCTTTTAGATGAGCATAGTACAGAGGCACAGAGAAGGTGAATGACTTGCCTGAGATCACACAGCAAGTAAGTGAGAGAGTCCCAGATCAGGCCCACCGAGGCAGTTAGACCCAGATCCCACTCCTGAGCCCTTTATCTCATTGTCTTATCATATTAGCCCACAGTCCAGGAACATTCAGGGAACATATGTGATTTTCTATTTTATTTTAGGAACATCCCCAAGCCCTTATAAATCTAAGTAAAAATTGTAATTTTTAAAAAATTAAAAAATTCTCTAATTTTTAGAGACTACTTCTATTACTATAAATTACTTGAGGTTGAAAGATTTCTAAATATAGTTTGATTTGAAAGATAAATGATTCTTTAACTCAGGGGTGGCTAATCAGTATATAAAAACACTGGTATTACTTACTTCTTAATTTGAGCTCTTTATCTAAATACTCATGAACAACCCTCAAATCACTGAAGCAAAATTTAAAATATAAAAAGTTTTGATGAGGAAGCTTGATGTGTGCGATGAACCTGAAGTGAGACAAAAGAAGTCCCAAACTGATTCTTTGGCCACATTTTTTTTTATCATTTTCACTTGAATTTCCTCTCTGAGAGGTCCTATTAGATGGCAAGAAAGGAAGGAAGCCCACCCCCCCCCCCCAAATCACCAGGAACATGTAAGCGGTGTTGATAGTAGTAAGCTAGGAAAAGATGGAAAGAAAGTAGAATAAGGCCAAACTCCAGGGACTAGGATGGCCAACCTTCCTCCCTTTGAATCATTCTGCCTTTAGAAAGAAGGATTATAACTTGAGGACAGGATGTGCGTCTGATGAGAGAAGGTTCTGCCTGATCATTAGGAACACTGGAGATGTCTTTCAGACACAGTTTTTGTTGTCTTGCGTTTTTGTTTTTGTTTTTGTTTGGAGTTCTGGTCTTTGAGAATTTAGCCTGTTGGGTGAAGACCATCTTCTTCAAACTTCTCATGGAGACTACATTTTATGTGTGTGTTAAGAACACTTAACATGGGGCGCCTGGGTGGCTCAGTGGGTTAAAGCCTCTGCCTTCGGCTCAGGTCATGATCCCGAGGTCCTGGGATTGAGTCCTGTATCAGGCTCTCTGCTCAGCAGGGGGCCTGCTTCTCTCTTTCTCTCTTTCTCTCTCTGTCTGCCTCTCTGCCTACTTGTGCTCTCTCTCTGTCTAATAAATAAATAAAATCTTTAAAAAAATCTAAAAAAAAAAGGACACTTAACATGAGATCGATTCTCTTCATAAACCTTGGAGTACCCAATACCGTATTGTTCATTATAGAGGCTAGGCAGATCTCTGGAGCTTACTCATTTAGCGTAACTGAAACTTTGTATCCTTTGAATATCAACTCCTCATTTTCCCCTACCCTCCAGCCTCTCACAACCACTATTGAAGCTTCTGCCTCTACAAGTTAGACTATTTTAGATACCTCCTATAAGTGGAATCAGGCCTTATTTCACCTAACAGAATGTCCTCCAGGTTTGTCCACATTATCACAAATGGCAGGATTTCCTCTTTTTTTTTTTTTTTAAGGCTAAATAATTTCCATTGTACGTATATGTCACATTTCTTTGTCCATTCATCTGTCAAAAACAGTGTGGTCCTGGCATAAAGACAGTCCATTGGAACAGAATAGAGAGCCCAGAAATAAGCCCACACATACAGAGTCAACTGACCTTGGGCAAGACTGCCAAGAACATACAATGGCCTACTTTCTGTTTAAGTTTGACTGCAGACTTAAGTGACAGCAGCCAAAGTGAGTTTACGTTGCTTTCTGGCTTCCTATGATGGGCAAAGGATTCAGGGGCAGAAAACCTGGTCTGGGACCAAAGTCCACATTCAGTTTGAGCCCCTGTTCAGAGGACCATGAACCGGGGCAGAGACCAAAAGGGAGATAAATACAAACAAATTTACAGTGTATTAATCCGTTTTAATGTGCTCAGTGCCAAATTGCTGAGTTCTAAGTACCTCCCTTATTAAATGATGACAGCATCATATATCCTACTTCCCACAGTTGTTTTAAGATTAAATGAAATGATGTACATGTAAGTTCCTGGAAAACTATAAAAATCTTTTGTTTTTCAAAAGGGGCTATTGAAATATATTATTTTATTATTAATTAATAATTTTGATTATCTTTTTAAAAAAGATTTTATTTTTTTACCAGTGAGAGAGAGAGTGTGAGTGGGCTGGAGGGGTGGTGGACAGAGGCAGAAAGAGAAGCAGGCTCCCTGCTGAGCAGGGAGCCCAAGGAGGGATTTGATCCCAGGACTCTGGGATCATGACCTGAGCCAAAGGCTGATGCTTAACCAACCGAGCCATCCAGGCCCCTCCCAATAAGGGGGATTGTCTTAATGAAATAAGATTCTCTATGAGTAGCAGAAGCAGGTTTTCAAACATATTTTAGAAAGTAAAGTTCTTACAACACTACCACTCTCTGCACTCCCAGTCAAGCCAGGTGACCTTTTGTTTATGTAGTTTTTATTCTTTCCTAGATTTTGAGAATCTTGAATTCAGGGAATATTGGATTTATCTTTATTCTCAATTCGTGTCACTCAAAGAAGTATGTGACACAGACAAATGACAACCCAGTCAATCAGGGATTCATTAATAGACCCCTTGGTGTTTCTATGAGAAGCAAGTATGATGGAATTTTCATGAAATGAAAAGTGTAGGGTTTTTGTTTTTTTAAGATTTTATGTATTTATTTAACAGACAGAGATCACAAGTAGGCAGAGAGGCAGGCAGAGAGAGAGGGGGAAGCAGTCTCCCTGCTGAGCAGAGAGCCCTGGGGCTCGATCCCAGGACCCTGGGATCATGATCTGAGCCAAAGGCAGAGGCCTTAACCCGCTGAGCCACCCAGGTGCCCGAAAAGTGTAGGTTCTTAAATAATTTAGAAGAGGGCAAAAGTTTTGGATTATTTGTTAAAATACCAAATTAAATTAAATTATTCAATTCTGGTTTAATATTAAGTGGTTTCAGTGTCCAACATGGGCCTTGAACCCGTGATCCCGAGCTTGAAAGGCTCTAGGGCTCTAAAGGCTCTACGGGCTGAGCCAGCCCAGGTGCCCTCAATTCTGGTTTAATATACATCAAGGAACATAAATTCTTTCACCCTACTAGGATGCCTTTAGTTAAACTAAAACGCTATTGCTAATGGCACCCTAATGACCTGTAAGCATTAATGAATACTGCCTCATTTACACTGGAGGCTAACCCACTTGTCAGATGATTCTGCCCAGAACTACGGGCATGAGAAGGGTAGATCCCTGCAGGAACAACTGAGCATCGGCGCAGTGCCCCAGGATGGAAGATACTGGAAAATACCTCTGAGAGGAAAGAGAAGTGGGTCCTAATCCTGACTCTTCCACCAGCCAGCTGTATGACCTTGGCCCCTAGGGCTTGTTCCCTAATCTGGAAACCAGTAGTGGCTCTCAACCAAGAAAAACAAAGACACAGCCGAGGTGGCACGCCTGCATCTCTGAACACATTCTAAGACGTTATCATACTGAGAGAAAGTACAAAACCTTCCCCAAGAAAATTTTGTATTTTGCTTTTGTTTCTGTTGTTCTTGTCATGGTAGGGCCCGGGGGCGTGTGCATTTATTCCTCGTGAAATGTGGAGAACGACCAGAACTCCCTAACGCATCTTCCACATTACAGCTCCGCGATCCAAGTCAACTGCTGGATATTTGTGTGGAAGGAGACAAAGCTGGCCATGAGCCAGAACTGGTTCTAGTTATCAAGCCAAAGCCTGCCCCTCAAAATAATGAGCTTTTGAAGAGGCTAAAACTGTTTTTATTCTTACAGGGAGCAGCCTGCTTATAATGAAAGAGCAACTGACTTCAAGAGTCAAAGCTAATATCCACATCATATGAATCTGCCATAGACAATTACGGTTGCAAAAATTAGAAAGGATTGTCATAATTTTCCCCTTCGAGTTTAACCATTTGTGACAGGTAATCTCTTCAAGGTCACCTCCTGTATTTTATTTTGTGTTTTTTTTTTAAAAAAAAATTATTTATTTATTTGACAGAGAGAGAGAGAGATCACAAGTAAGCAGAGAGGCAGGCAGAGAGAGAAGGGGAAGCAGGCTCCCTGCTGAGCAGAGAGCCCAATGAGGGTCTCGATCTTAGGACCCTGGGACCCTGGGACCCTGGGACCCTGGGACAGTGACCTGAGCCAAAGGCAGAGGCTTAACCCACTGAGCCACCCAGGGGCCCCACCCACTGTATTTTAAAGGATTACACTTATTCTGAATAAGAGGCTAAATGCTTTTTGGGGGGGATGGGGAATTTAAAAAGATATAATTCTCATTTTCTAGATTTCATTGAGGAAAAGAGAATAAGACCATATGTTCCAATTAGCATAAAGAGACAATAAAGGTCTTCTCCACTGCCCTCTCAGATCTCCGATAGGAGACATTATGTCTGGGACAAGTTATCAAGGGAGCATCAGAACTATTTTGTAGCATGACATAAACAAAAACTCAGCAAGCAGAAGGGAGAAGAAAACTGTAACCATGACAGTAATAATGAAACAATGTAGCATTTCACTAACCTTTCAAACCTTTCAGAAGTGGCTCTGAACTAGTGAGTCATTTTGCTGGGTAAAAAGAGAATCAGAATATTTCCTAACAGTTCTAAAGGCAAGAAAAACAGAAATCATGAGAACTTGCAATGATAAAAATATTTAAAATATCAAGGGAAAAAGAGCCAGTATTTGAAAGGGCACGACCTGAAAATAAATAAATAAATAAATATGTATATATATATATATATATATATATATATACATATACATATGTGTGTATATATCTTCTGTCATTATATATTACATATATTACATTTTATAACAAATCTGTCTTTATCGTGAAGTAGACTAGCCTGGGTAATAAATTCTACCTAGCTCTAATTTGTATGAATTAATGAATCTAATGAGTAATGAATTCTTCATGGAAGGACAAGATTCCTAGAAGGAAACAATTTATCTATGGGCTAATGTTTTCAGGACTGGCAATTTCGTTCTATACACTTGTTTGGAAATAATCCTCTGTGGGTCTTTCACATTTCTGCATGTATTATAAGCAAGGTATTGACTGCCTTTTATTCTGGTTAGTCTCAAAGATACTTGTAGAGAGAACACACTTGGAAAATAGAGAAAGTGTTGCCCTTTGGAGAAAAGGGCAGGTTTCTTTATAATCCAGAAGGGAGGGATAGTATCCGCTACTGGAGCAGTGAACGGGCAGGCATGCATCATATCTGGTGTAACAAAGAGAACCCCTCCCTCTAGGGTGAAGGACAGGCATGCTTACTGCCCATTTTAGAAGATGCTGGCTCTCTAGGCTCAGGGTCTTTCTCTCGCAAATCAGTCAGCTGTGTGTTACAGCTGTCACCAGGCCCTCTTCATGTTGTCCTATGGGAGATGGGGCTCGGGGAACCTGCACAGAATGCTGACACATGACTACGGCTACTGCTGACCTTCAGCTCTGACCTGGGGACTCAAGTGGTGTCTACCAGCAACCATGACAGTGCAGCAGCTAACTTGGGAACTAGCAAGTGGAGTAAAAATCTCAGAACCGTCAAAGTTCTTGACAGTACTCACATGGCTGATTATTTTGG
The DNA here is from genome assembly GCF_009829155.1 of Mustela erminea. NCBI lineage: Eukaryota > Metazoa > Chordata > Mammalia > Carnivora > Mustelidae > Mustela > Mustela erminea. The sequence goes on along the minus strand of NC_045616.1, from coordinate 27,559,372 downwards.
AAACATAGTGGTCTCTTCTCTGGAGTTTGGGTATGTAATGAAAAATTTCATGTGTTTAAAATAGATTTTTCAGGACATGTAGTTTACAGACGAGATACAGGTGTCTGCATAAAATCAGACTGACCATGCCAATAGGCTCTTGCAGATTTAGAAATTCTATGCTGTCTGGCTGTGTAGAATCAATGCAGTTTAAGGGCTAACAAAACTCCTTTGAGTCTGGGACATAGTCTATAAGGCTGATTTGTCCATTTGTATAAAAAATATTTCCAAGCAGATCAAAAGTTTGCTGGAAGAGGGAAGAGCCATGTCCCTTCTATATGCACATCAGGTGTAACAATTACAGAGATAATGAGGGGTTCTCAAGGGTCAGTGTGGTCAAGTCTGACACATGCATGAGCACTTTAGGTTTGATTTCAGGTTGACCATCCATGGCCACTAGTTGAGGTCTCCCTCTTGTGTGGATAAAGCTGAATCGCTACATATGTTACTCTGAAGTCTTTTTCCAGAATCTATCCACACCGCTTCTTCTCTGTGGATGGCTTTTTTTTTTTTTCCTTCTTCAGACACATTGCAATTCAGCTAATCGGGTTTCAACTTTCTATGTCACTGTCACTTTCTAGCAATTCCATTTCACTGAAAAGAGCAACCTTTGCACATTGGCCGGACTTGGTTTTTTTCCGATCTTCTCTGTCACACATTGACAGATAATAAAACAGCTAGTTTCACCGGTTATGTTTTCACTCTCGGACAGCTCAGGATTGCTCCACTTACTTTCTGAACATATGGTGTTAGCTGTGGTGACTGTGGTTTTCATCCTTCGGTGTTCAGAGAGAGAGGCCTGGGCTGCCATAACTACCATCACCATTATCCAGCATCTGCTGGAAATTTTTCTTTTTTTAGGTTTTATTTATTTGACACAGAGAGAGGCACAGAGAGAGGGAACGCAGACAGGGGGAGTGGGAGAAGGAGAAGCAGGCTTCCCGCTGAGTGGGGATCCAGATGCTGATGCATTGATTCCAGGACCCTGGGATCATGACCTGAGCCCAAGGCAGACGCTTAATAACTGAGCCACCCAGGCGCCCCCTCTGGAAGTTTGTTAGAACTGCAACTTCTAGGACTGACGGAAACCTAGTGAATTCAAAATTTTAGAGAAGCCCAATAGTCTCTGTTTAAACGTATTCTCCAGGATCCACATCAGCGAAATACCACTGGGTAGTTAGACTGAATTCCAGCAGGTTGTTAAAATTATTGAAAGATATCCATTTTGCCTCATGAAAAATAAGCCGACCATTGAACTAGAGCTTGAAATATTTTATTGTGCATAAAAGACAATGTTAAACTTGATTATTGGAGGAAGCTGTATGAAGGTAGTATGGTATTTCTCTGTACTACTTTTTTTTTTTTTTACAACTTGCTTTGAGTCTATAATTATTTCAAAATAAAGAGGTTTTTTAAAATTTTTGAAAATGTATGACTTTTTAAGTGAAGAGAATTTTGCCTTTGTATGAAAAGAGTAAAGGGGCGCCTGGATGGCTCTGTTGTTGTATATCTGCCTTCGGCTCAGGTCATGATCCTGGGTCCTGGGATCGAGTCCCACATTGGACTCTCTGCTCAGGAGGGAGTCTGCTTCTCTCTCTCCCTCTTCCTGCTACTCCCCCTGCTTATGCTCTCGCTCGCTCTCTCTCTGTAAAATAAATAAAATCTTTAAAAGAAAAGAGTAAGTTGGCACATAAGTAAGAAAACACTTAGTGAGCAACACGGTTGCTCACTAAGCAGCCCGTGTTATATTGAAATTTGTCTTTTGCTCTTGTTCTTCATACCTATGAGAGAAACAAATATGTGAGTTCCCAAGACACAATGTCTACTTGGGACCTGAGTGACAAATAATATACAATTAAACTGATCGTCCTCTGATTTAAAATTACATAGACTATGTGGTTTCCTTCACTAAGAGTTTTGCAATTTCTGGATATCGGAGTTTAATTCACAAGTGAGGAAGTGCAATCTTTATAGATTTTCACTGATTTACTATGCTTCAAAAGATAAAAGTAGCCATGTGTTAGAGATTGGCCGTTGTGTTTGTTCAGGCCCTCTGAGAAGCAGATACTGAGATGGGATGAGACAAGCAGGAAATTTATTTATGCAGGATAAAGGGGAGGAAGTAGGAATAAGGTGAGAGAGAGAGAGAGAGAGACAGAGCAGACTGCAATGTAGGTCTAACCCCTGTGAAAGGTGAAGCAAAGGGAAGAGGATTGAGAAGAAGTCTCAGAGCGTGCAGGTCTAAGGGAGTTTTGGCCAGCCCACGGGTGAGTCTTGGAGTAGCTATTGCCTTGTAGATGAGTCTCGTGTACAGCAGCAAGCAGTGTGCCCTAGCAAGCCCTCTGTGCTTAGTCACAGGCTGGGGACAGCCCAGCGCAAGCGTGTCCTCAGCTTGTACACTGAGGTGCCTCCAGAATGCTGAGCTTCCCATCAACTATGCACACTGCACCAGGACTTTTGCCTGGTGCGTTTTCACGGCTACTGGAGTTTTCAGTCAAGTCGTCTTGAAAGCACAAAATGCCTAACTACAAAACCAGGGTATGCGCTCCCTGTTCAAACTACATCGTCATCCAGACACAGCGATGTCACACTGTAGATCGTTGAAGTCATCTTTGTCATTCCGAGAAATCTCTGAGATGAATACAAGAGACGGCAACTACACTATTTTGAACGTAATTCAGGGCTGAAGTGTTTGAAGATATGGGTTGAGACCAGAATATTGTAATATATCATGCAAAGCAATGACATAATAGTTTGCACATGCATGATGCATGGACGCACCCGTTGTGGTACTCATTCTACCATTCATACGGTACGCTGTACGCTGTAGCACAGGAAGCCACAAACCCGGACAGTCAGTGACATTCAGAGCAAAGCTATAGACACTCTGCAGGGCTCTGTGATAGATTTGGATGTTCACATAAAAGTCTTCAATGGCTTTTTTTTTTTTTAAGTCTTTATTTCAGTGAGAATCTTTTTTTTTTTTTTTTAAGATTTTATTTATTTATTTGACGGAGAGAGATCACAAGTAGGCAGACGCAGGCAGAGAGAAAGAGGAGGAAGCAGGCTTCCTGCTGAGCAGAGAGCCTGATGCGGGACTCGATCCCAGGACCCCGAGATCATGACCTGAGCTGAAGGCAGCGGCTTAACCCACTGAGCCACCCAGGCGCCCCTGACTTTTTTTTTTTTTTTTTTAGTTTATTTATTTGACTGACAGATCACAAGTAGGCAGAGAGGCAGGCAGAGAGAGGAGGAAGCAGGCTCCCTGCTGAGTAGAGAGCCGGATGTGGGACTCGATCCCAGGACCCTGGGATCATGACCCGAGCCGAAGGCAGAGGCTTTAACCCACTGAGCCACCCAGTCGCCCTTGAAAGTCTTGAATGACTTTTTAAAATCACGATTGAACTTTATATTTTAGAGAAGTTACTGGTTTGTGGAAAATTTGAGCGGAAAGTCCAAAGAATTCACAAGTACCGCTTCTCCTTGTTTCCCACCTCTGTGGTTTCTCCTGTTATTAGTATCTGGCATTAGTGTGTTACAGGTGTTGAGCCAGTCTTGATACATTATTGTTAATAACTAAAGTCCATAGTTCACATCTGGGCTCACTTTTCTGTGTTGTGCATTCTATGAGTTTGGAAGAACGGCTGAGGACGTGTATTGACCATCAAAGTATCATGCAGAAGAGTTCACTGCTGTCAAAATCCCTTGTGCTCCACACACCTCTTTGTCCCTTCTTCCTCTCCTTCCGAACAAACCCCCTGAAACTGCTGACTTTTCTCAATCTCCATTGTCTCATTTTTCCAGATAATTCTCACATTGTGGGAATTATATAATGCGCAGCCTTTCCATATTGGCTTCCTCCTCTTGGCAATGTGCATTTAAGATTTTTCGTATCTTGGGGGCATCTGGGTGGCTCAGTGGGTTAAAAGCCTCTGCCTTTGGCTCAAGTCATGGTCCCAGGGTCCTGGGATCGAGCCCCGCATTGGGCTTTCTGCTCAGCAGGGAGCCTGCTTCCCCCTCTCTCTGCCTGCCTCTCTGCCTACTTATGATCTCTGTCTGTCAAATAAATAAATAAAATATTAAAAAGAAAAAGATTTTTCGTATCTTGAAAGCCCATTTATTTTTGCTGTTATGTGGACGTCCCACAGTCTGTTTATCCATTCACCTACTGAAGGACATCTTGGTTCCTTCCAAATTTTGGCAGTAATGAACAAAGCTGCTATAAACATTTCTGTGGCAGTTTTTAATTCATTTGGGTAAATACTGTTAAGAGTTTAAACCATTCATATAATACCAAGGAGCATGTTTGCAGGGTCACATGGTAAGAGTACGTTTACTTTTGTGTGAAATTGCCAATCTGTCTTCCAAAACGGTTGTACACGTTAATGACCACCCTCCCACCCTCCAAATAAGAGAGCTGTTGTGTGAAAAAACACAATTTTGTTAAAAAAACAAAAATCATCTGTGAATTACTTGCTGTAATTTTCTCTTGAGGCAGTGGGAGGAAATGATAAAGCTAGGAGGACAAATAGAGATTTTTCTCTGCTCCACTCAAGAGACCCCCCCCCCAAACCTTTCTAGTACAAAATAAACCTTTAATCACAAGTGGGACTTTCTGGAAAGAACTTAGTCATTCATGACTCTTTTCACCTTACCCTAAGCTATTAATTAACATCTTTTTGGCAAGTAAACTTTGGCCCGAGTCAAAGTCTGCATTTGCAAAACTTCATGCACAGCATTGTTGGGTGTTTCTAAATACACGTTCCCTGAGAAAAGCAACAGAAGGTAATGCTGGATTGTAAGAAAGGTATTAATTTTCTTTTTCTAGCTTTTCAGCCAATGAGAATATATTTTAAATCCTTTTCCATCCTCTGAAAAACATCTCTAAGAGGAGGAACAGATGGTCCACCCCACCTACCCCACCTGTTTTACTGGTTACTCTTAGTCAGACAAAGCTTCAGACATAAAAGCCTCACACTGATGTACTAAGAATAACTACATAATTCTAAAATGCGTGTGCCTCTACAGAGTGTGAAGGAACTGAGGTGTTTTCCATTTTTAAAAAAAGTACTATTGTCATTAATACAAAAAAAGATTTTTCCTGAAAGTGAGGAGAGAGCGTCTGCTTTTTGGTTCGAACATAAACATAAGACATGTTCAATGTAATCATTTTAAGAATGCAGAAAAATATTAAGACTATGACAAAAACCATGCCAGATTTCAGCACCTGGAGATAACTGCTCTTCGTATTTTGAGTAACTTACTTCCAAGTATCTCTCGATATATATAGCTTATAAAATTAGGATAATACTATACATATTGTATTGTAATCTATTTTTTAAAATCTGTATGGTCTTCTGTACATCTTTCCGTGTTAAATACACATGCAATTAATTATGATTGCTTTCTTTAATGGCTGCATGGGTATTCTGATGTATGACTCTATCCTAATTTATTTTACAAACCTCTTATTGATGAACCATTGGACTATTCTAAGGATTTGGTGTGATGTTCCCATAAAATATTCTTGAGGATTTACTTTACTGTCTTCCTGAGATATATTGCTAGTAATATAATTATCAAGTTAAAGCTTATGTAATTTTTTGGTGTTGTTCTATTTTGCCAGACTGCCTTCCAAGAGATTTGTACCTATCCAAATCCCATCAACATTACAAAAGAGATGGCATGTTCTCTCCAGCTCCCCAACCATGGGCATTGAAAGATTTTTTGAAAAGTTCTTAGAGGTGAGAAACTCTGTGTCAGTGTTGTATTTATTTACATTTCTTTAAGTTTAAAGTAAAAGCTATTTTCATTTGCCTATTGGCCATTTGTAATAGTTTTATCCTTTACCCGTATTTCTATTAAAGAATATTTTTCTGGCTGACTGAAGATCTCGCTATATATTAGATTAAGCGAAATGAATTTATTGAATTTCTAAAGGAGCTACTTCTTCGACATTTCTATTGGGAAGCTTCGAATGTAAAAATGTTATCCCTACATGTACAGGCAACCTACTAGAATTCTGCTAAGAGTATTAAAAAAAAAAAAAAAGACATTGCTAGGACACAATGCTTTAAAAGGCTTTGTTTCACTCAGGAGAGAGTTCAAACGAGCTGCAAAAAATAATTTTTTTTTAAAGATTTTATTTATTTATTTGACAGAGAGAGATCACAAGTAGACTGAGAGCCAGGCAGAGAGAGAGGGAGAAGCAGGCTCCCCGCCGAGCAGAGAGCCCGATGCAGGGCTCGATCCCAGGACCCCGAGATTATGACCTGAGCTGAAGGCAGAGGCTTAACCCGCTGAACCACCCAGGCGCCCCCCCAAAATAATTTCTAATAATCATTATCTAAGGAACTCAGTTCATCAGGAGCAGTGAAAATCAAGGCAAACCAAAGAATGGAAAACCAGCCTAGGTTTGTATCCGCACACTTTCAGGCTACGGTCCCTGTGAGTTCTATCTAGCTCTCTAAAATGGTAGGACGCAGTGTCTACTTTCTGTCTCATTTACACAAAAGAACCTGAAACTCAAGAAGTAAATGGGGACAATGGGATGCTGCCTTTGTGAAAATAATGTAGCCACCTGTGTCCCCACTTAGGCTTTAATTAGCAGGATCACATCTCATACTGTCGGGAGAGCAAGCCACCCTAAATGAATGCTCCTCCAGTGATTCCTGAGGAGCACGGTCAATTGAGGCATCTGCTCAGCTGAGTCTCAGGGTTCTGCGTTGTGCCAGGGGCTCTAAAGAATGCAACGTAGAGGCAGACGAAATTTTCTTATTCTGAGCCTTAAAATCCACCCCTCCAGGCTTGCAGACAGGAGTCAAAAAATAGAAGAATAAGATATGTGGGGTGTAATACAATGTATGCAGGTTTCTCACATAGAAACAGGGAGTAGAGTCTGGTTTAAATTCTAGGTCATCGAGAAACAGATCTACAGGAGAATTTCTTAGACCCTATCTCGAGGAGAGAAGGAGCGTCTTACTTAATCTAGCTCTGTTTTCACCCTTTTGAGTGGAAAGAATGAGCTCTTCACTCAATGGTATGGCTCTGACCCAGTAGACGTTCAAAGAAAGATCCTTGAAAAGCATGGCATCATTCATGGGGTCAAGCCACCAGTAATGCCAGATGAAAAATGAAAGTGTGATTTTTTTCTTCCTTTAACTCTGTCTTTTAAAGGGGAAGGGGGTAAATGTTTGTATAAAATCAGAATAAAATACAAAATGTGTGAATGTGCAAATCCTATCTTGTTCACAGGGTCACTGCTGGTTTTATAAGGCTATCTTATTTCCTAATCAGACTGACAACTCCTTTTGGGCAGGGATTTATCTCATAATTTTCTTGTATTACCTCACACCATATAAAACAAGTATCTCTTTATAGATTGCTTTGCAAGGCTTTGGGCCAATGAGCTAAAGGCATCTACGGTTGTATGACACAGTTTACTTACGATTGTGCCTTGAAGAATATAAATTCCGTCAAAGAATTCTGGGAGACAGGATGGATTTCAAAAGAATTGAAGAAAGCCGCATTTAATAATCTTCAGAGAGTATAGTGAATCTCCTACAAAATAGGTCATTATGTATTTGGTGTGTATTGTGTGTGTGTGCGCGTGTGCATGCACATCTGTGGGCTTTCCCTACCATGGTGGAAAATCAATTTTGTGGGGGCCTGGGTGGCTCAGTGGGTTGAAGCCTCTGCCTTCTGCTCAGGTCATGGTCTCAGGGTCCTGGGATCGAGCCCCGCATCGGGCTCTCTGCTCGGTGGGGAACATGTTTCCTCCTCTTTCTCTGCCTGCCTCTCTGCCTACTTGTAATCTCTGCCTATCAAATAAATAAATAATTTTAAAAAAAAGGGAAAATCAATTTTGGTCCCAGACACGATAAATAATCAACAATATAAACAGCATTTTGCAACAGTTTGAGTCGTAGGTAAGAACACATGATGAAAAACCTTTATTTTTTTCTGCAAAATCAACAATCTAAATGGCCATTTGACCGTCAGCAATTTGTTCTTGCATGAAAGGCTGTCGTTAGACATATCTCTGAGGCTAAACTGGAACTTCGAGTTTTGTTAGCCTCCCTTTGTAAGTACAACCCTTTATATTCAGAGGACCCAAGAGTGTCTTATGTTCCTGAAATATACACCCACACGCCCACACGGGCTTCTAGATAACAGCCGATTACAAGACATTTACTGCTTGCCTCTCTTTTTGTTACAGAAGGGTTTCATTTAGACGCTTATATAAATCAGTTATAATCTGAAGTTTTTGTAATGATTTGCATGAATGTCCTTATCCTTTACGGACATTTCATAATGGATAAAGATATAGAATGTTTCATTACATACAAAATAATCGTAAAAACATTGAAATGCATTGTATGCTATAAGAGACTACTTTCTGTAATCACATGCAATAGTCTATATATTGAGTTATGCATTAATTATAAACAAAATATGCTGACTAGATTTGAACACCAAAATTCTAAAACAAAAAAAGTAGACTGATTCTTATAACTACTACAGTATAATATTCTGAGAATTTCTAAATGTGTTTTGGCTGTCAGGATTTTGTTTAAAAAATTTTTTATGATTTATTTGAAAGAGAGACAGAGAGAGGGTGATCATGAGTGGGGAGGAAGGGCAGAGAGAAAGGGAGAAGCAGGCTCCCTGCTGAGCAGGGAGTTGGATGTGGGGGCTCAATCCCAGGACACTGAGATCATGACCTGAGCTGAAGACAGAGGCTTAACCCACTGAGCCACCTAGGCGCCGACGGAATTCAGGATTTTTTTAAACTAAAAATCTACAGGGCACACAGGGAAAAAAAAAAAAAATGTAGTGAAACCAATGATTTGTACGATCTACTTTGGCCAAACACTCCATTCTCTGTCAATTAAATGGATTCAGTTTTTCTGTTATATTAGAATAATTATAATGATATTAATATTTATTAGGCAGTTACATGCCAGGTGCTATGCTATACTGATTTCTTAAAACAGCACTGTGAAGTAGGTTTCCCTCCAACCATTTTACAATAAAGAAACTGTGGCTTGGTGGGGTGCCTGGGTGGCTCAGTGGGTTAAAGCCTCTGCCTTCGGCTCAGGTCATGATCCCAGGGTCCTGGGATCAAGCCCCACATCGGGCTCTCTGCTCAGCAGGGATCCTGCTTCCTCTTCTCTCTCTGCCTGCTTCTTTGTGATCTCTGTCTGTCAAATAAATAAATAAAATCTTAAAAAAAAAGAAAAAAGAAAAAAGAAACTGTGGCTTGAGAAGAGTCTTTCCCAAGGTCACAGACCGACTTGAATGACCCGGTTGAGATTTCCATCTAGATGCTCTCGCTTCACAATCTATGCCCTTGGCTCTTATCATTGCTTCGAAAAGTACTAATTTGAGCATGGACTATGTGTCACACACCCTGGAAGATGCTGAGGATAAAGTAGTCAGCTGAAAAATTCTGGATCTCAATGGGGATTAGCAGGAGGGTCCTAAACAAAAATTAAAAATACAAATGGTGAAAATGATCACATCTGTGTGATATGTTCTGAGGCAGGTATATATACCTCCTGGGGAAGTGGCATTGCTGAGTCAGGTGTTTCCCCCTCATTCACACAGCAGCATCTCACGGACAGTCTACTATCCTGCACGCTTGCAGGTTGAAGAAACAGAGTACAGAAAATCTTTGATTTGTATTACTGACCATTCTGTCATCTGGCTCCTCCCTTCCACTGTACGGGAAGCTAGAGGGAAACATTCCTGGAGGGAGGGTCCACACTCTGTATCAGTCTCGCTGCCCTCCTCAGGAGTCAAGCTTCCCCTCGGTATGGCCGGACTGGGTCTCACTCAGATACATCTGGTGGACAGTCAGACTTTTAAAATTTGTACACCAGAATAGATGGTTATTAGTTGATAGAGATAATGCCTATCTCACTTATGGATTATTGTATGATTTTATGGGGCCCGTATTTTGGAATACCTTCCAATTACCTCTTGTGACAAGGGCCACACCTCTGAGAACACCATCAGTCAGACTCCTGGCGCCATTTTAGCCTGAGATGGTTTCCTCCCTTGAAGCACACACCTCATGCCATCAACAATATTCAAGATTGCCTTTTTTTTTTTTTAAAGATTTTATTTATTTATTAGACAGAGGTCACAAGTAGACAGAGAGGCAGGCAGAGAGAGAAGAGGAAGCAGATTCCCCACCGAGCAGAGAGCCCGATGTGGAGCTCGATCCCAGGACTGTGAGATCATGACCTGAGCCGAAGGCAGAGGCTTTAACCCACTGAGCCACCCAGGTGCCCCTGCATTTTTTTTTTTTTAAAGATTTTATTTATTTGAGAGCGAGAGCACACACAAGCAGTGGGGCAGAGGGAGAAGCAGATTCCCTGCTCAGCAGGGAGCCCAATGTGGGGCTTGATCTGAGGACCCGGAGATGATGACCTGAGCTTAATCAATTGAGCCATCCAGGCACCCCTACAGGATTGCTTTTAATCACTTGACTTGAATATGCATCCTTGGTTGGCCCCCAATACAGAATTCCCATTAGTAGCCCCAAATACCCATCACCACCCAGAGAACCAAATCCAGATGGTCTCCATGTGTGTTCTAGATAGCACTACCTTTGTCATATTCCAGGAAACAAGCCGCAGCAGTTGTATGAAATCTCTTTCAAACTTTGCTCCAGTCCTGGAGACTGGACATCCAAGATTAAGGTGTTGGCATGGTTGGTTTCTTCCGAGGCCTCTCTCCTAGCTGATAAGTAGCCATTGTCTCTCTGTGTCTTCACACCATCTTCCATTACGTGGGCCTGTGTGTCTGGCTCCGTGTGGGTCCCAATTCTCTCTTCTTATAAGCACACCAGTTATACTGGTGTAGGGTTCACTGTAATGACCTCACTGTAACTTAATTACCTCTTTATCAGCCCTATCTCCAAATACAATCACATTCTGAAATACTGGGGGTGAGGGCTTCCAACCTATGAATTTGGGGGTGGGCGGGGTGAGGGCACATGACAGGGAGTAACAGGAACAAGATAGGAGAGCATCTCTAGCCAATCTGTCTTTCAGTTACAGAGTATACAGGATTTTATGCTAAGTCCTCAACTCCTAAGACCTCCTAAACTTGGCCTACGGGTGGCATGGGGATATTTTCCCTACCGCTTCACAGAGGAGGGCAGCTGCCTCCAGCAGTGTTTGCTAGAGAGGGGTGTACCCCACCAGACAGGAAGCTAGATGGTATAAATAACGTTGAATCACATAGTGAAAGTGACCGCATTCCTTTGGGTTCTGAGGAAGTCATCTGGCAGTGGGAGTTTGTTGGTAATGTTTTTAACACTTGCTGAGTCCTCCCTACCCATGGCTTCCCCCGCCTACCCCCCTTTTCCTAAACAAACAGAAATCAGGCCTCAGGCTCAAGAGCCTTTGGCAAGCTGCAGCGCCCATCCCTAACTAAATCCTATTTTTGTAGCGTGTTGGTTTTCACTGGATTCATGAGGTCACCCACTATTCCATTTGTGGTGATTCTGTTCTCCCACTAAATTCATGATATATATATATATTTTTAACGTAACACGAAGTCTTTAAGTTAAAAAAAGACTCAGTTGAGGGAAAAATATTAATGATGGTGCTCACTATAGGCACAGATGGAAAGATCAGGAAGGCAGATTACAAAGGATGGAAAGTCTTAGAGAGGCCGCTCGCCCCGGTTAAGGTAAGCAGAAATAGTGGTCTTCGGTTTTTGAATTGTCCACGAGGGAATGCTACCTTAAAACAAAGGCACTTCTAGATCCAACCCAGAGTTACCATTGTCAGTGTGGTGGTCAATGCTGGTTTCCAGGGTCCTGCTCCCCTCCCCCAGAGTCATGGACATAGTGGGGCACAGCTTTCTTCCCCAGCTGTTCTTCTGAAAACTCCCATACCCAGGATCCAAAAGAATCTCAGGTTCCCCCTCCAGATCTTCTTATTCCTTTTACTTCAGTTCCAGCATTGACATCCAGCCCTCCTCTTGGTAAAGGAGCAGCTTATTACAGAAGCTGAAAGCAGACACGTGTAGACAAAGCAACGTTTCTGGCTTGGATCTGAAGACTTCCAGGAAATCCCAGCCTATATTCGACTCATCATTCTTTTCCAAGCTTGTTCTGTCTCTTTGCCACATTTTTGTTTTACGATTTGTGGTTTCGTTCCTCACTTCCCTACCAGATTTCTGATTTAACACTAATTTTAGGACTCAGGTTGTTCAAGAAGGAGCTTGGTTTATGACTGTGTTTGAGACCTCCTAGCTTTGTGAAATATTTCATCTGCAAGAGTAAGATATTTCCCCCAGTTAAGGTTGGTTAAATAATCTTATATATGATGGTTTTAGAAGAATTATTAATTCATGGGGGAAATGCATTTTAAACAAAGAGAACAGTTTACAAAACAGCATTTCTGGTAATGTACTACTTTTTTTTTCTTTTAAAGATTTTATTTATTTATTTGACAGACAGAGATCACAAGTAGGCAGACAGGCAGGCAGAGAGAGAGGAGGAAGCAGGCTCTCTGCTCAGCAGAGAGCCTGAGGCAGGGCTTGATCTCAGGACCCTGAGATCATGACCTCAGCTGAAGGCAGAGGCTTTAACCCACTTTTTTTTTTAAAGATTTTATTTATTTATTTGACAGACAGAGATCACAAGTAGGCAGAGAGGCAGGCAGAGAGAGAGAGAAAGAGGGAAGCAGGCTTCCTGCGGAGCAGAGAGCCCGATGTGGGGCTCGATCCCAGGACCCTGAGATTATGACCCGAGCCGAAGGCAGCAGCCCAAACCACTGAGCCACCCAGGCGCCCCATTTAACCCACTTTTTTAAAGCACTCTATGTATACATACATTATCTGAAATAATTGATTCATATGTAATTAGAAAAGTATGCCATAATGTTATTAATGGTTCTTTAGCTGAACAGATAAGGGTTTTTAACTGTATTCTTTATACTTTTTTCTACATGTTCTCAATCTTCTGCATTTCATTTTTAATTCGTTTAAAATTATCAAAATACTATTAACTTTCAAACAGACCACATGGTGGGGGGCAACAAACGAACAAACTGTTCTATTCAAATGTTTCCAAGACGAAGCCTCTACCCTCTAAGCATAACCGAACCACTGCTGGTCTGGGGGCTCTTTGAGAAATTCTTTTCGCCCTCTGCTGAGAAAGGAATGGAAATGCCATAGCTAGTTTTGAGCCATTTTCTAGCAAGAGACACGGTCTTAGGTGAGATACAAGGTCAATACCACCAAACAACTTGCCTGACTTTCTTAACTCCAGGTTAGGTGAAATCTTTCTTTCTTCCTCAAAGAGATGAAAAAATTGTCATAGGTTTGATCACAGGGTTTGTGAAAGCGAAGGACAAGTAAAAAGAGGCAGACAGCAAGATACAATACCAATAACCAGATACATCATATTATTTCTTTATGGACCATTTATTTCGTCCCCTCCCCCCGTATCATAAAGCTTTTTCCGTGGCAGCAGTTCTCAGTCTTTTGAACCCCTATCATCTAGCCGAACCAACATGGTTCCAAAGTGTAATTAATTTTCCAGAAGGCAGGCAAGAGAGCCTCATACAGATGCAAATCAGAATAGGGAGTGATTTTACTTGGATAAAATTATTTCTAGTTGCTTCTGATATCCCCCTCCCAACTTTGAGAATTACTGCTTTATAGTATTTTGTTGGCTTTTATTGAATATTTAGTAGATCAACACCACCTATTTAAAAAAACAAAAAAAAAAAAAGCTTGGCTGTCTTCTGCTAAACACTGTTAGCATTTTCCCTTCACCCTTCCTTACTTTGTCCTTTCTGTTGTGTCTCCCAAACCCAGATGCTTCAGGGCAAGGTGACTTCATCTCTAGCCTCAGAGCTAAGCCTGGGTGATTTGAAGGGTGTTCTACTTAACTAATGAATCATTGAACACTACATCAAAAACTAACAATGTACTACGCAGTGGCTAACGGGACATAATTTTTTTTTTTTTTTTTTAATAATAATAAAGGTCATCTCAAACGCTTGTGACAGTGACTGGTTTGGGAGGGCTAGGACCTGGGCACGTCAACCGTGGCGTTTCCCCAGCCACGGGATTGTTCAGGAATGAGCAAGAGCCAAGGTTAGCCAATGGACTTTATTTAGCTGGTTAGAAAGAAATTTTGTCCCTGTTAGGAGAAAATCCCTGGGAGAGACAAGTTCTTTCTCTGAAAGTCGTTTTGTGTAGCCGTGAAGTACAGGACTACTTCACGTTCTCCACAGTGAAGGAAGCGGAGGCGAAAATGAAACAATTCTAATTGAAGAACCCAGATGAGGAACTCACAGGAGCTACCCCCACTCACCCTGATACCCTCCCTGCTGCTCAAGCCCCAGTGGCAACCATTGCCTTAGTCTGTAACCAGCGGGGTAGGAGGAACTTTTCTATTCCTCACAGCTGAAAGCACACTAATACTGATAAAATGTAGGTAATATTGAAAAATTCCTTAAAATAGAGGCTCATGATTCTAGTGTGAACGGAGTTTTACTTTATAGATTGGGACGAATAGGGAAAGAGAATCTGCTTCGGTCTCTAACTATCGATTTAAGTTAATCCCCTTAGATAGCATCTTAAATATTAATACCGAAAGTTTCCATTAAATACAGCATAATAATACAGTTGGTTAGAAGAGATGAGGGCTTTTAGCAATCACAGAACGCCAATGATTGTGAAGCAAATCTCAATAATAGGATTTGTGCTTAAATTATGTTTTTACCTATAATGTCCTTGAGATCTAATCTTAAAATATTGGTGCTGATAAGTGATTAAGATACATTTCTTAGTGAATAATTCATGTATCAGATCATCAAGTTGAAGAATTATATTGCAGAGAGATTTCAATAACCATTTATACTATCACAAGAATAATCCTTATGTGTGTGTTTTTTTTTTTTTTAAGATTTTATTTATTTATTTGACTGACAGAGATCACAAGTAGGCAGAGAGAGAGGAAAGGAAGCAGGCTCCTTGCTGAGCAGAGAGCCTGATGCGGGGCTTGATCCCAGGACACTGGGATCATGACCTGAGCTGAAAGCAGAGGCTTTAACCCATTTAGCCACCCAGGTACCCAATCCTTATGGGTTTTTTTTAAGGGATGTTTTTTTCAGATAATCCATTCATTCCTTTAAGTTTATTGAAATATTCTAAAATAACAAAACTGTAAATATAAAAGGTCAAATTAAAAAAAAACACTCAACTTTTTCCTTCTTTGGTAAAATCATTTCATGTTTTGTTCCATAAATTGCTTGTCTAAGTAATCCGTACCTTTAAGTGTGTGGGAAGGACAGGTGATAGAAAAAAACAAAACAAAACAAAACAAAACAAAAGCCCAAGCAAACAAAAAAACCTTAAAACCAAAAATCATAAACCCAAACCCAGATGCCAGGTAATCTACAGGATTCTTCTCTAGAAGAAATGTAACTGCATTGAAAATGTGTGTTTTTGAAGGTTACTTAGGTGCCAGAATCATTGTGGAAATGCTATGCTCCCTTTTCATAGGAAATCTTCTGTCCTTCAAAGATGGTTATTTTGAGGTTTCCATTTTCTTTTCTCCATTGAACTCAGTATCTATGCTGCAGACTCAAGGTACATAGGCACTTTGGTATCCATCCTCCATTATTTACTTATATTTAATTTGCTAGACTCGTACATTCTTACACATCATAATAGTATGTGGCCACAGAGGAAAAAAAAAGTATTCAGGCTGGCTGGATATTGACCATCTAGACTTAAACTGATTTTTATTTTGCTGACACAAGAAAGTGGGAAAAAGAAAGAGCGATGCTGGAAGAGAAAGCTCTTGCATTAAGGGGAAATGTATTAAATTAACTCTATTTTTTTTGTTTGTTTGTGGGTGGAAGTTCATGTTTGAGACTTTAAAATGGAAAGGTGTATCCAATAGGGTCCAAACAGCTAACCTGAGACTATTTGGGGGTTCTATTTACCAAAAAAAACCCAAACACATTTTAATACAAAAAGACTTTGGGGGGTAGGACCTGTAAACAAAATATCTCAATGAGTGAAATTTTAACCAAAGTGAATAACACGACTGGATATGTTATTATCTTTGGATAGAGCCAAGTTAATCTAAGAGGACTGGGAGAAAAAAAAACGTATAGAATAATTTTGTCTCACTCCCGGTATCAGATTGAAGCACGTTGCTTGTTTTAAATGGATTTGAAGTGAATGCATCTGAGGAATGGCTATGAAGTTCTACCTTTTCATATCAAAATGATAACACGAGGCACCCACACACATGAGGACCATCCTGGGTCGGGAGAAAGTTAATTGATCTGGGCAGAAACGCTTTAGGGAAAGGACAAGAAGAAAAGAAACCCCAGCACGTGTGTAAGATAAGTACTCCCTAGGCTCTCCGTCTCAGAAGTGGTTAAGTTAACTATTTGGATAGCATGATAATTGGGTCCATTGCAATGCATTTGATATTTAATGCTTTGAAAATGGAAGGAAAGTGGAATATCTGATCACTTTTCCTAAAACTTAAAAGCTTACTTAAAAAAAAAAAAAACCAGTGAATTTGGCAGAACATAGATATATGATAAATTTATTTAATCCTTCTGATTAAGTTCAGTGAGAATATTTTCCAAGATAGACAGCAATGTGAATTTGGATATTTTTGAAATTTAAAGAACCCCCTGGGAATCTGATGGAGCTGATGGTTCTGTTTTGGTCCAATTACGAAATAGGAGAAAGTCCTTCAAAACTTTCGATATCTACGTTTAAAAACCTGAAGCTTAAGAGTTTGACCAAGGTAGAAAGCCGCTGGCCAAATCTAAAAAAATAATATAACATTTTATATTATATAAATTTTATATTATAAAATTATAAAAATGTTTAATATTCTTATATTTTTACTTTATAATAGAAGGTATTAGTCAAATATATCACATGCCAGGTTTAAAGATCATCTCCTGGCTAAAATCCATCATAGTTTTGACATTTTTGTAACAAATATTTACTGAATGTCTATCATGTGCCATCGACTTATTCCTGACCCTGGGGATAAGGTCCCTATCTCATGGAACTTAATTAATAGATTATACTTTGTTGGCATTTGTGCTATTAGCCAACTGAATTGTTAATTTAAACAAGGGTTTGGGTTGCAATGTATCCAAATAATGTTAAAGTTCCCAATAAGAAAAGAATAATGAACAAGTGATACAATATCTTTTTATCTTTACTCTGCTGACTAGATATCCTTTTGGTGTATTCATATTCTTTGATGGAGATAACAGAAACTGGTTTGTTAGTAAGCATTGTCTGGATGGTGGTGGACCAAACTATAACATCCCATATCTTGGTATGATGCCAGTGTTATCTAAGTAAAAATTATGAGAAATGGCTGGTGAATACATATTTGTGCAAACACACTTGGAAGATACTTCTCATTGCCTCTCTGAGCATTGACTTAAATTCTGCAAAAGTCTAGATTTTAAAAAATATTTCTTGGGACGCCTGGGTGGGTCAGTCAGTTAAGCGGCTGCCTTCGGCTCGGGTCAGGATCCCAGTGTCCTGGGATCAAGTCCCACATTGGGCTCCTTGCTCGGCAGGAAGCCTGCTTCTCCCTCTGCCTCTGCCTGCCACTCTGCCTCCCTGTGTGCTCTCTCTCTCTGAGAAATAAATAGAAATAAAATCTTAAAAAAAATCCTTTCTTTGTCATTTTAAGTATCCTTCTCACTCCCTGATAAAGTAATCTTCTTCATTTATCAGATTCCTGTGGCACTGTCAATGAGAATGCTAAAGAAATATACGAGTTTCATATTTAGTTTCTTTTTTCCTTTACTCTCCTTCAGTTTTTCCTCTTCTTGACACTTATACAATAATTATATTTTTCAAGGTTAACTTGATATTTGTGTAAAATTATCTGTTTTTTAAAATTTTTTATTTTTATTTGATAGACAGAGATCACAAGTAGGCAGAGAGGCAGGCAGAGAGAGGAGGAAGCAGGCTTCCTGCCGAGCAGAGAGCCCGATGCGGGGCTCAATCCCAGGGCCCTGAGATCATGACCTGAGCTGAAGGCATCGGCTTAATCCACTGAGCCACCCAGGTGCCCTAAAATTATCTGTTTATAGAGCTTCTTAACCTTCAAATTTTTCCCAAAATAAGGCCATAAATCTTTCTTTTCTCCTCTAGTCCAATAAATCACTTCTTCTCATCCTGGTAGAAAGTTTCTGAAATCAAATAGACTGCGAAGTGTTTCCTAATGCATCAGAGAATGGCTGGTACAATCTGAACAAGACTGTCTCATAGCTACATTTCTTTCTTCTTCTTTTTTTTTTTTTTTTTTAAGATTTTATTTATTTAGTTGACAGACAGAGATGACAAGCAGGTAGAGAGGCAGGCAGAGAGAGAGGGGGGGAAGCAGGCTCCCTGCCGAGCAGAGAGCCTGATTCGGGGCTCGATCCCAGGACCCTGGGATCATGACCCAAGCCGAAGGCAGAGGCTTTAACCCACTGAGCCACCCAGGCGCCCCTCGTAGCTACATTTCTTAATCTGTGTCAAATTCCATATTCACCTTGGTTCTCTATTCGTGTAAGATTATATCTCTATGACTATCCATCAGTGGCACAGATACAATTCTAACATTGTTGTAAGTTTGGCTTAATTTATTTAACGAGAATTTCTTGAGCCTCTGCTACAAATTTACTCAAGACACTCTCCTAGGCACTAGGAATATAGTAATGAACAAAATAGACATGTTCTCTAGTTTACTGGAATTTGCTATTCCTGATTTTTGGGAGATTACATATTTCTGGTTAATGGTAGAATAATCCAGTTAATGCTGACATTGCAGATTTTTGGCTAAAAGTTAAAAAAAAAAAAAAGAAATCACTGCTTCTTACCTTGTAATCAACCCTTGTCTGGGACATTCATCATTTTATGGTAAAAATTTGTAACAATTTGGGGCGCCTGGGTGGCTCTGTCGGTTAAATGTCTGGCTTCAGCTCCGGTCAGGGTCTTAGGGTCCTGGGATCGAGCCCCACGTCAGGATCCTTGCTCCTTGCTCCTCCCTCTCCCTTTGCACCTATCCCCCATTTGTGCTCTCTCTCTCTCTCAAAATAAATAAATAAAATCTTTTTTTAACATTTCCTAACAATTTATAGAGTATACTAATGTTCTGGTATCACACAAGAGTACCTCACAGCTAACCATCCAACCATTTATATCTGAAGTAATTAGAATATTCAAGTCAGCTTTCCTGAGGACTTCCCACCATCTTGAAATAACAATGACTTCAATGTCGATTAGGGAAACAAACTCAATCTTCTCCAAGCCCTTAGAGTCCTATGCGGAAGTAAGACATTCCTTCCCTTTAGATATTGTCTTTATCTCTTTCAGTATTGTGAATAGTAAAGCGAATCTGGCTCAAGAATGTCAGTAGTGAACTTTTCAGCCAGTCCATCAAATGACCCCTTAGCTGGAGCAGAGGGTTGATACTGATGGAGTCTGTGTGGGGAAAAGGCTGAAGATGTGATCCAAAATGAATTTCTTTGAAGGATTAAGTTTTTTCTTTTTAAGTCATGCAAAAATGTCCATTGTATCCATATAGCTTCATTGTTTTTTTACTGTTGACTAACGTTGCTGTTCTCTGATAGAATATGGGAATTTCTACTCATTTCCTAGCATGGCTCCATGGGCTCAGGTCATACGTGCACCCCTCTTCGAAATCACCGGGGTCGCTTAACACAAGCTGTCAGACCATCTGGCCTCTCATTATTATCCAATTGTTCCAGTTATCCAACTTCACATTGTCTCATGTGTTAAAAAGTAATGAAAAGCAGAGATGCTTTTCTTTCCACGGGGTCACTGGGAAGATTGGAAAACTTGATAGGATATTATTATTTTTTTTAAATTTCTGTCATTTTTAGAAGATTTTATTTATTTATTTGAGAGAGAGAGAGCGCGAGCAGGGGGAGGAGCAGAGGGAAAGGGAGAGGGTGAGGGAGAAGCAGACTCACCGCTGAGCAAGGAGCCCAGGATCCTGGGACCATGACCTGAACTTGAATTAAGATTCTGCACTTGGATCCTAGTCAAGGTACAGATATAAAATGGTTCCATTTTTCTCTAGTTACTGCTTCTTTTTTTTTTTTTTAAAGATTTTATTTATTTGTCAGAGAGAGAGAGAGAGAGAGAGAGAGCAAACACAGGCAGAGAGAGTGGCAGGCAGAGTCAGAGGGAGAAGCAGGCTCCCTGCGGAGCAAGGAGCCCGATGTGGGACTCGATCCCAGGATGCTGGGATCATGACCTGAGCCGAAGGCAGCCGCTTAACCAACTGAGCCACCCAGGCGTCCCTCTAGTTACTGCTTCTAATTGTGCTCCACAGAGTCTCCTCCTATCCCTGAATGACAGCTTGATCAGAAGTTTCTGATTACTTCTAGCTCTTAAAATATCAGTTTAGTCCAATTTAATCCATTTTAAAAGGTCACCTCATATCTGTTTGAAATCTCGTCTCTTCCCATTTTCCCTGTTCAACAAAGTTTCCACCTATGGTATTTGAAAGGGGCAAGAAATGGGATCCACTTTTTCACCCTCTGACCTCCCTTTCTTTGGAGACCCTTACTCCTCCAAAGAATTGGGATCCAAGATGGGGAACAGCAGCAAATATTCCTAACTTCGCAGATGTAGCTGTGGTCCTCTCTCGTCTGTCGCGCTTTCTTTGTTCAAGATCTGTCTCTGATGTCCTGCAAGTGACTCCCCGATAAATGCTGTTTCTCTTGGGACACACGTGGGAATTGCATCTAGTGGCAATGTTGTTGGGGGTGGCATGGGGGAGCTTCCCAGTGCAATGTGTTGTATTCTCAAAGACCTACCCTCACTCAGTCATTTTTGATTCCTCCTGCTCAACTCTTCTGGAACCAGATCAATTCCCATATTGGAATTGACCCCATAGCTTCTCAAGGCTGCCGCCTCCTCACCTAGTGACTTGGCTTCTTGGACACCAGAATGGCTCAATGAATGGGACCTACCACCATATTCTTTTCATCCACGGGAATCGCACACATTTTTGACACAACAAGACAAAGTAGGCTTCTCTCTCTCTCTCTGTCATAACCATATAGACTCACAGCCTCTTTCTCTCTCTCTTTTCCTACTTAAGTATCTATAGTGAGCTGCTAATTAGCATGCCCACACACCTTTGTGAGAAATTCCTGTTGACTCACTCCTTTGTACTCGGCCTGGGTTGAAGAGGGGGAGCACTTTCACTCTCTACAACAGGAAGGCCCTCAGGCTTATCACTAACCACTCCTTAGCCTGCCATGTTTGAACATAGTGTTAGGTGGCTACCCAGGCGATGGTCGTGCTGAACCAGGTGGTCACCTCCTCAAAGCCCAGGAGATAAGTGGCCCAGGAGAGGCTTCTGGGCCTTAATTGTTCTGGGTGCCCCTCACAATGAAGGAGACACGACAACCTCTTTGTCATCCTTTGAGTCATGGGTGACATCTCCAAGGCAACAAAGTCCCCATCCAACATACTGTTACCTGTTACACTGACTAGACTCTGCCTGGAAGTGGACATGTTTTTGCAAATGAAAAATCCTATAGTGGCAGTGAAAACACACAGTAATTTAGGAAGGGCAGTTTAGTGATTTAGGCAACTGCCAAGGGATATCAGCTTTGCTATACCAGTTGGGAAATGAGGTGACTAAGCGCGCTGGCTGCTGGCTGTGGGCGCTGCTTGTGCTATCACTCAGGGATGTGGGTGAGAAGTTGAGGGAGCCGTCTGTCTTCTCTGAATCCAGGACATATGTTTAGAGCCTTTCTCCAAATTCATTTGATGGGGGGCGGAAGGGTGGGGGAAATGGGTAATGTCTGTCTGTTGTAATTTCTGGTTGTTGATGGTGGTCGTAACACAGACAGGGAGGAAATGGTTTGCTACCCTTTGGGTGTCCTTGTAATTTCATTGTGAACCAAAACCCTTATACCAGAGATATCTCACAATGAGGAAGACCATGTTACCGTTTGATGGGGTCAGACTTCTGTGGGCTAAAACCCCCAGAAGCCTGGAGAATGTCTCCTCTAGATAGCTGAGTAGGCAGACTCCAGCATTTCCTCCACCATTGGCTTCCAGGTTTCAAAAGGAAGCTTTTCGGAGGGGAAAGAAATTGACACACAGGAGACATTACATAATAGGTGAATCAAAGTCCTATCACGTCATAGAGTGTCTCTCAATGACACCGTGTCCCAGTGATTGGGCTTTCATCCCAGCATAGAACATCTGTTGCATCCTTTACCCCTAAAATGAAGTCCTCTCAAGGAGCCTGGGTGGCTCAGTCAGTTGAGGGTCTGAATTTGACCTCAGCTCAGATCTTGCTCTCAGGGTTGTGAGTTCAAGCCCCGTGGTGGGCTCCATGCCGGGCCTGGAGCCTACTTAAAAAAAAAAAATAATAATAAAATAATAAAAACAAAATAAAAAGAAGTCCTCTCAAAAGGCTGTTGCTTCTAGTATGCAGTTGCTCTACTCATGGCCTCCTCCTTCTAAAGCAAATTCGGTTGGCCTACAGGCCTTACACACAGTTACAGAAATATCTCTAGCTCTGTCTGTTCTCTGTGGAGTAGGAGGCACTCTCCCATCCTCTGCTCTGTGCCTCACCTCAGAGACAGAGCCACTCGGTACCTCAGAGCCCATCCCAGCCTAAAGGAACTTCCAGAAGCTTACTCCACAAAGAAGGGAGAGCAAGGAATGTTGCTCTTCTTCAGATGCTTACATTTGACTGCAAGCTTCACCTGTCAGGCAGAAAGTCAGTCTCAGTCGCTCCTGGGGTTCCCCACTGCACACACAAAATGTTGTGCAAAGGTGTTTGGGTTCTTACATGAAGCAAATATTTGTGGAGGGTGTAGGAGGTTTTGCCCTTCCTCTTAACTGATAAGTAGTCTATCATCCAAGCCTCTGCGGTCTCCTGACTTATCTAGTGAGTCTTCTGATTCTGTGTCAATTTAGGGGCATAAAAACTCGTGCCAAGGGTGATAAATGGGGGGCTACTGTCTCCATTTCCTGGGGATCCCACAGGGCTAATCTCCGCTTCTGCCCTTTCTGAAGGTTCTGCTAAGGAGTGCAACGGGGGTCCCCAGCACCCTGTCCTTCAGTCCTCTCCTTCCCACTTGGAGGTGATCTTGTCTCCTTTCCCGACTCTTGTCCTTTCTCTGCCCTTCAGGAATACCCATTAGAACCACCTTCCTGAATTAATGCCAGAGGTAACTGAAGTGTGATTGAAAGAAGTTTTGGTTGGCTCCTGCAATGCTGTTGCTGTTGTTCGTTTGTTTTTTAGCTGAAATTAATAACCAGCATTTATTGTTTTTAAAGATTTTATTTATTTGAGACAGAGAGAAAAAGAGAACAAGCAGTGGGGAGGGGCATAGGGAGAAGCAAACTCCTTGCTGAGACAGAAGGCAGATTCCATCTAGGGACCCTGAGATCATGACCGGAGCCGAAATCAGGAGTCAGACAACAGGGCACCTGGGTGGCTCAGTTGATTAAGTAACTGCCTTCGGCTCAGGTCATGATCCTGGAGTCCCAGAATCAAGTCCCACATCAGGCCCTCTGCTCATCAGGGAGCCGGCTTCTCCCTCTGCCCCTCGTCCCTTTCATGCTCTCTCTCTCAAATAAATAAAATCTTAAAAAAAAAAAAAAAGAGTCAGACAACAGGTGCCGCTATAACTGGCATTTAAAAATCAGATGAAGGGGGTGCCTGGGTGGCTCAGTGGGTTAAAGGCTCTGCCTTCGGCTCAGATCATGATCCCAGGGTCATTGAGCCCCACATCAGGCTCTCTGCTCCGCAGGGAGCCTGCTTCCCCCTCTATCTCTGCCTGCCTCTTTGCCTACTTGTGATCTCTGTCTGTCAAATAAATAAATAAAATCTTTTAAAAAAACCAAATCAGATGAGGGAGGCACCTGGGAGGCTCCATTGGTTAAGTGTCTGACTCTTGATTTCTGTCATTCTAGCTTCTTATGGAAATTTAGAAAGCCTGACTTTTATTACCTGGCCCTAAGCAGCTGGGCTGGGAAGGGCTGCTCTTTGGGCAGGCACCAGGCTCTGCTTCTGTGCACCTGACACTGGTTACTAGCACCTGCCTGACCTGAACGAGTGTGTGACTTTGGAGCGCCCTGCTGTGGCCTTTCCTAAGAGTCAGGGAGAGAAACTGTTTCAGGACTACATCACCCTTAGAACATAAATATAGGCCAAACTGAGGGAGTATAAAAAAGCTGGTTTTCTTTGCAGGACCAGAAGGAAAAAAAAAAACCAAAAACAAATGACACAATGATATATCTGTCCAAATCAACAATCAAAATGGCTGCCGCGTTCAGAGATTTCATCATGGCTGGGGCCTCTCCCTGAAGTAACGCCAACGAATCTTCATGAACACCTATTATCCCTGTTTTACAGAAGGGAAAACGGAGGTTCAGAGAAAACAGACGTGGCCATGTCACAAAGTGGAACTTGGGAGACAGGTCGGTAAGTCTCTTCACTACTGGGCTACTCTGCCTCTCTTGCCACAGACATTAGTGACCCTTCTTCAGGGGAGTAAGGGCACCCAAATTCATTGCCAGGTTTAATGATGTCAGATGCTGGGCTGGAAGTCAAGTCATGCGGATGCTGAGTGAGTAGAAGTTACTGCCTCCACTCTCCCTCCCTCTGCCTGAAGGGGGACGTCAGGGTCTGGAAGGTCAGGGTCTGGACCATGCTCTTAGACATCACAGGTGTTCAGTTACTGTGCTCATGTTGTTTGTCTGAAATTGTAATAAGTGCATGTGTGTGTGTGTGCGTGTGTTTGTGTGGTGAGAAGGGGAAGAAGAGGGAACGGACAGAGGCAGGGCTCCTGATCCTTCCTGTCTTGGGCCATAAATGTTGCTGGAAAGAGTCCAGATAAAAGGAACTGTATGAAAATTTTACTATGTGAAAGAGTTTCTTGGTTAATTTTAATGGTTTGTCAGAGTTTTCTTTTCTGATTTGAGATTATTTTCTGACATTCAGTGGTGGTTTACAATCTAGCTTTTCAACCTGAAATATCCTAAAACAAAACAATGAGACATCTTGATGGCAATCTCCTAGTTCTTGTACATCTAGTAACTTAAGGTCTGTTACTGTTCATGTAAAAAGATAATAAATAAATGCCCTTTGTTACACTTAAGTCCGGAACTAAGAAATCATGTATACTACTATTGTATAGCTGAAATTTAAGCTCAGAGGGCTAGTGACTTGCCTAAGGTCACCTAACATAAGATAGTAGATTTAGGTCCCAAACTCTGACTTCCAGAATCATTCTTTGCTTTGGAGATTGGTTCCTTTTGTCTAGGGTTTAAGCTAAATAGTGTTTACACCATAATAAGCTTGTATTTGGCTCACTGTTGTTGATCTGTTTGCTGATCTCAAGTATTGTCAATCTGGACTGGACATCTTCATTAGACTGCTCAACAGGTGAGGTGTTCAATAATAACATTGTTCTGGTATCAACAAAATTTAGACTGTGGTAAACTCCACAGGGTACATGACCAATTTCTTTAATGAAGCGTTTTGAGGGAGAAAAAAATGGAAGTGAGTACCTCTACATGAATAGACACAAAAGACAGATCAACCAAATACACTGTGTTTTGAAACCTCTTCGAATCCTGATTTGAACGAAGCAACTGAAAAGTAATTATTAGATCATCAGGGAAATTTGAAGAGTGTGCACTTAAAGGTTTTAAGGAATTTTTTTTTTAAGTATTAGATTTTTTAAAAAAAGATTTTATTTATTTATTTCACAGACAGAGATCACAAGTAGACAGAGAGGCAGGCAAAGAGAGAGAGGAGGAAGCAGGCTCCCCTCTGAGCAGAGAGCCCGATGCGGGGCTCCATCCTAGTACCCTGAGGTCATGACCCCAGCTGAAGGCAGAGGCTTTAACCCACTGAGCCACTCAGGCGCCCCTAAGGAATTGTTTTTTAAATTTTTTATGCAATTGAGGTTGAGGAAGATATACTATGTTTAAGAGTTACATATTTACATATTTATTTATTTAAAATACTTTATTTATTCATTTGACAGAGAGATCACAAGTAGGCAGAGAGGGGGAAGCAGGCTCCCCACTGAGCAGAGAGCCTGATGCCGGTTCCTTCCCAGGATCCTGAGACCATGACCCGAGCAGAAGGCAGAGGCTTTAACCCAACTGAGCCACCCAGGCGCCCATAGAGGTACATATTTAAAAAGATGAGTTGATACGATGTTAAGGACTTCCTCCAAATTCACAGAGGAGATGAAGATGGGTCTTCAATCATAATCGTTGAAGCCATGTTTTGGGTCTTTGCTGGTTCACTGTATCATTCTATCTACTTTTGAATCTGTTTGACATCTTACACAAAAGAATGCATTGTTCGACGATGAACCCAAAGTAGATCATTACTTCGGTTTTATATTGCATAATGCCTCATTTCAGGGAGCTCGGAAGGGGACTGAAAGGGTCTTCTTCGAAGTCGTCTAACCCAAAGTGCGGATTCTTCTCCTCTCCTTTAAGGCCCACCCAATGGCGGTGGGGTGGGGATTGTTTTTTTCCTCTTTACTCACCCCCTCCACCCCACACCAGGTTCAGTTTCAAGCTTATAACCTCCAGAGGATTCCTAATCGGTCGAGAAATAAAGCCCGAAGGTTGCGGGGCGGGGCGGGGCGAGGGGGGGCGGATATGCTTTGTTTAATTTGGGTCTTGATTGTGCTAATTAGTTACCCTCTCGTCAGGGGGCCGTAGATCCTATACTTTTAATTTCCCTGCCCACGTGACAATGTTTTTGTTTCAGGGTAATTTCTCAAGTTCAGGAAATTCTCGGCGAGTTTACGTCACCGCCAGCAGTTACCGTAATTACCGTATTGACGCTACTTGTTTTCCAAAACGTGAACGTTTGCGGGGCGGTGCGCGTCCTACTTAGGGATTTTTCAGTTCAGACTTCATTTTAAGCAGTCGTGACGCTGGGGATCTGAACGGAGGGGGTGTGTGCGTGTGTCTGTGTGTGTGCCCGCGAGAGTTCTCCATCTCCACTGCTGTATTTCCCAGGTTGCGTCTGGGGGTGAAAAAACCGAGAACACACCACTTCCACGCTCCTCGTAGGCGCCCTGCAGGAAGCGTCGGCTGCCGTAGTGCGCCTGCGCAGTCGGGTCCCGCCAACGCTCCCGCCTTCCCCCGTCCCGCTAGCAGGGGGCGCTCTGAGGCAATGGCCGCGTCTTCTCCCTAGGGCTCTGGAACATAGCATAAAAGGGCAGGAGGCGAAGCGAAAGGAGGGGCGTTCTATCCGCCACTGCCCTGGTCTCTATCACCCTTTGTCCTCCAGCTTTCCCCCGGCACTGGGCCTGCGAACCTGGTTGCTAGGCGGAAGCGAGGCGCGGCGGATGCCGCGGCGGCTGCCCGGGCGTTTGAAAAGCTGCAACGCAGGCGGCAAAAGGTTTTCCGGCGGCGGGTTCGCCGCTCCCTGCGGACGGGCCGGGCGGCCGAGCAACCTTTGCCTTTGCTTTCAGTCGGGGCAGGGCGAGGGCTGGGCTGGCGGCCCCGGGCCGGGTTGGCCGGCGCGCTGCAGGCGGCGGCAGGCCCGGGCCGCGGAGCGGGGTCCCGAGGTCGGGAGCCCCCGGGCGGGCGGTGGGAGCCCCGCCGGGAGCCCTGCTGGTGGTCGCGGGCCTGCAGCATCTCACCCGGGTCCTTCTTCCCCCAAGCAGACCCCGCCTGCGGGCCGCGCAGCGCGACCATGGTCTCCAAGTCCGACCAACTGCTCATCGTCGTGTCCATCCTAGAAGGTGAGCGGCGCGGGGCTGGCTTCTGCAGCTGCTGCTTGCTGAGCTGTGACCGTGGCGTGCGACCGAGGCTTGGTTAACCTTAAGAATCGTTGCTTTCGCGCTCCCCCCGCCCCTGCCGCCCCCGGACGTGTTCATAGATGGAGCTAGTCAGGTGTGTGAGGCGATTGATTTTAAAAACCAACCCAGGGGAGCGCGAGAGCTATTAGGGATACGTGGTATTTAGCGTGAGGAGCCGGAGCCCCCAGAGAATGTAGGAAAAACGATTTCCATCCGAGGCAGCTTGTCGATGACTTTTATATGTGAGCGGAGTGTGCCTGCAAAGCACGTTCTGTTCAGCGGCCTCCCGGGGCCCCCTTGGTGACAACTTGGCTTCGGGTCGCGGGGCAGATTTCCTGCGGTCTGAAGTACCGCGGGCGGGAGGCCGTTCCCTTTTTACGAGTCTTGGTAGGGGACTTAGAAGACTGGAGTTGTCAAGACGTTCCACCGGACGTGCCTTGCTGGAAGTGCGGTTGGTTGGATCAGTGGCATTTGTTCATCGGAGGCCCTCCTGAGTGTCAGGCCCCGCGCTGGGAATGGAAGGAAGCAAGATCCCTAGCCCTAAAAACTCGGGAGAGCATGGGGAAATGTGGGTAATTCCTCAGGGCGTGGAAGAAGGAAAGACAAGCTCTGGGGACTGGTTTCCCAGCGGAGGTGACATTGATTTGGGTCTTAAAGGGATGATGAGGTCTGCCTCAAGGAAAAAAAAAAAAAGGAAGGGAGGGCTTTCCATAGGAAGAGAACAGCAAGGAGCACTTAAAGGTATGGAAAAGCAAGGCATATTCTGCAAGTGCTTAGATTTCCTGTGGTTGGAGAGTAGGTGGCAGAAAGAGGGGAGGCATAGGATTTGGGAGGGAGAGTGAGGACAAGTTACTAGTATTGTGACAACAGTCGCCTTGAGTGGGCCAGAGCAATGGCTGGTGGTTTTTTTTTTTAAAAAAAAAAAAAAAAACAACCCACCAGTGGAGGTATTTTGTGAGGCCTACCACTGTTGCGGGGGATGAGAGGGAATGAGTTATAATAAGTTGTGGGACAGAAGGCTGACCAGAGACTGTAAAGTGCTGGGGCATTTTTCACTCTTCCATTACTCATTGTTAAAAGACAGAGAATTGAATCCCCCCTTGTAATTTGGTTAATAAAAGCTTTTGGACCTGGTTCTTGCGCCCTGTAGCATGGCAGCAAACCAAACATAAAAGGCAAAAATAAAAGGCACTCTGTCGTTTCCAACTTGCAGGCTTTTGTCTTCTTGGGGAGATCAGATTGATCTGCAGGGCACCTTATGTTGGGATGCTTTCTAATATTAAAAATAGTGGATGTGGGCCGTAAACATAGGTTTTGGGGGGGTGAGTGGGGATGATGGCTTCAGCACTGAGAGCGGTAAGTAAGGGTGGAAGAAAGTCCTTGCTGGTGGTTAGATAACCCAGGCCAATGATGGAGCAAGTGTGGTGGATAGAATGGTGGAGAGGCCTTCAGGATGCCCAGGGTCAAGGGAGGTGAACACTGAGGAATATTCTGGTAAAATAAGCTTGCGTAATTGGAGTGAATAGACCTTGGAGGATTTTGAAAGCCAAGGAGTTTAGATGGAATGTTCTAAAAAAGAGAGAGCCTGCCCATATTCCTAAGCAGGAGAGCGTCATTTGCAAATTTTGCAGGGACTGTGCAGGGAAGGGAACCTGGCTTTAGGGAAGTCAGTTAGGTGTTGCCACAAATATGGCTGACCCTGGAGGGTGGGCCTCCCTGCAGACTGTCTCCTTTTGTTTGTGTTTCCATGCATCGTCTCCGTGTTGTTGCCTCAAGCCCAGAACCTGAGAGTCCTCACCTACCTGGGTTCCTTCTCCATCTGCACCTTCCAAATGGTCCCCGAGTTTTGTTGGCTTTATTTTTAGAATAATACTAGGGGTTTCATGTAAACGTCTGAATGAAAATTTCTCCACTTTGAGCATCCTGTGTTGAGGCTCTAGTAGTTACCTTTTCAGTAGTCTGTTTGGTGAATGGTTTTTTTTTTTTTTTTTTTTCCCCTTTTCAGAGAATCTCTGTTGCTCACATTACTCTCTAGGGTGATTTTTTGAAATGCAAATCTAATTGTCTTAAAATCCTTCAGTGTCCTAAAGGATAATGTCTGTACTTTTTAGAACAGGATTCATGGCCTTTTATGACACACTGCTTGCCTGCCTTTCAGTTTG
Organism: Mustela erminea; assembly: GCF_009829155.1. Lineage (NCBI taxonomy): Eukaryota > Metazoa > Chordata > Mammalia > Carnivora > Mustelidae > Mustela > Mustela erminea. The sequence continues at coordinate 27,529,305 of NC_045616.1, read as the reverse complement.
CTCTCCTCTCCTGCCCTGTTCCCAGCTCTTCAGTTATAGTGAGCTACCTGCAGTTTCTTGACTGCACCTCTGGAAATGCCCTATATTCAAAAGAAAATTACCATGAGCCAAACTGGGGCTGTATAGTGGATGCTAAGAATGAAAAAGACACAGGATGGCAATCAAGTTCTGTTCTCTAAGTATTGTCTTTGGAAGGAGGCAGGCACCGGTTCCTTCTAGTATGTATTCTTTTGTCAGGCCAGTTGGAGCTTATAGTTAGGGTAGAGGGACTGAAAATAAAGGTTTTTTGTTGTTGTTTTGTTTCTCTTTTTTGTTTTTTTATTTTTAAAATATTTTATTTATTTATTTGACAGAGATCATAAGTGGGCAGAGAGGAAGGGAAGCAGGCTCCCCGCTGAGCAGAGAGCCCGATGCAGGACTCTATCCCAGGACCCTGAGATCATGACCTGAGCCAAAGGCAGAGGCTTTAACCCACGGAGCCACCCAGGCGTCCCTATCTTTGTTTTTGATACCGATGGATTTCATTTGGGGAAGCTGGTGATCTTTTAGAGCAGCTCAAAATGATGTCCAGAGAGAGGCCTCTGTGATAGCTGGTTGGGAGAGCCATGTGCTATGTGGTAGGACTGCTAAGCGGGGAGTTTCCAATGAGAGCTTCAGGTGGAAGGTCACAGGATGGCAATCAAGATCTCTCGGAGCCCTTGCATACGACGTAGTTTGTGCCAGGGTGAGTAGCAGCTGGGATGCATTTATTTAATAGGCGTCAGTGCTCGTCTCACCAAAGTGCCCCTCACCAAACTTGTGAACAGGTGGACGATAAGATTCTTGTGCTTTAGTTCTTCAGCTTCCTGTTTGCAGTGTCTTCAGTTTGTCTCTCTCCACTAGACCCTCAATTCCTTGAGGGCGAGTACCGTTTCACTCTTTTTGCTGGACGTGCTGGGCCTTCAGTAACCAGTGAAAGAACAGAGTCAGGCAGTACCAAATTCGATAATTTACAAAATTGTCCTTGAGATTTGAATGAATGAATGAATACATGTGACTGCTTTTCTCTGGCTGATTGGCTGAGTATTTTCAACCATGTTAAGAGGTAAATTAACATGAAGGTTGATGGGTGATTGCTTATTTGATTATTTCCTGACTCTCTGGATGACTTCACTCTTCTATATTAACAGCCGATATAGTAAAATCTAAAATTGGTGGCATCACATTTTTAATTATTTAATTCTAAATGTCACTGAAATCATTGCTGCTCCAAGGGTGAACCAAGGACAACAGCATTGACATCACATGGGAAAGGCAGCCTCTCAGGCCCATCCTAGACCTAGTGAACCAGAATCTATATTTTAATAGGGTCCCTAGATGATTCATGCATGTTAACCTTTGAGAAGCACTAATTTACAACTTGTAGTCTTCAGTTCGATCCCTTTCTTAAGGATCATGAATTTGTACGTCTGAGTACGTGTTAGTAGGTAGGTAGTGGAATATGTTAAGTCAGCCTGATGCAGATGAGTTTTTAAAACCATGTGCTAAAAGATGATGTTTGATTTTTGTATGCTCTTAATTCACCTGTGTGGTCTTTTATTCCAGGTCGCCATTTCCCCAAGCGTCCAAAGCATCTGCTTGTAGTGGAGGCAAAGTTTGATGGAGAGCAGTTGGCTACTGACCCTGTGGAGCACACTGACCAGCCAGAATTTGCTACCGAGTTAGCCTGGGAGATCGACAGGAAAGCCCTCCATCAGCACAGGTGACTCTTACTGTCTGTTCCTTCTGCTCTGTTTCTCTGGGCTCCTAGAGGTGAATAAATTTTTATCTTACTATAGTAACAATAATAATAATGTTTAGTGCTTTTGTCACGTGCCAGGAGATTTTTCAGAGTACTTGGCCATAATAATTCACTTGAGCATCGGAACAACCTATGAAGCGGGTGTTAGGATTTCCCCCCAGTTCAGGTGAGAAAACTGAGGCCCAAGAAGCGAAGTCACTTGTCAGCTGGATAGCACTAGAGCCCAGCCACTTGAGCTCTGGAGGGTACCTTACTAACCTCTGCAACTGCCCCCTGCAACTACCCCCTGATTTCTGAGAGAATAGATACTCTAGAAGAGAAGTAACTATTCTAGAAGGGCTGTGATGATGCTTACCCAGTATTAAATAAGGGTTGGAATTCCTTGTAATTTCTGTCACTTCATTTATTATACACTTGACCTGGTTTGCTAACGATATATAGAGATATGTATGTAACGATATATAGAGATATGTATGTAGTAATTACAGAAGAGATCCCCATCTACTTAGTTTTATACTTGATTTTATTTATTGATTTATTTTTATACTTGATTTTAGACATAAAAACACTTGGTATCAGTACATAAAACAGGCTTAAAGTTAGAATGTCTTGTTTCATGGACCCAGATGATTAGAAACAGGCAAGAGGACAGATACTTGTATTTTAAAAGGCATGGAAAATATTTTTTGTTGTTGTTTTTGTTTTTCTGGGAAACACAAAATCATTCATTGCTGTGACTTAGGACTAGAGCAAATAAAATTGCAGAGTTAAAAAATGAATGTCAGAAGAAATTTGTTTTTTCCTATGGCTAAATGAGTCCATGGATTTATTTGGGGCATGTGGAAGGGTAATCAGTTCTTAGAGAAGATCCGAATTGTGTTTTTAATGACTTCTGGAGTAGTTTGTGATTTTTATGGCAGTTAATTCCTAAGGTTGTTTCATTATTTTAGTCAAAAAAGAGCTTTAGGCTCATACATATATTTGTAGTTTTTTGTGTGTATGTGACAGTAAAAGGAAAATATTTTGAAATCAGTCTTGAGGATTCATGGTAGTTTTTCACTTGAAAAGAGTTCTGCATATTACAGAAGCTTGAAAAATACTGTCCTAGACCATCTCTAATGAGGAGACCAAGATTTTTGACGTGGTTTTGAATATTAATTGGTATAAAGATAAATAGGCATAATTAATCATTGATGTCAGTTGAATTTTTCAGAAAATACAGTGTTATTCAACAAAATTATAATATACTTTATAGTAGTGACCAGCTTTTTCAAAGCTAACAGAACATCATTTCAGAATTAAGCAGGAGTTACGTTATTTCTAATGTAAGTTGTTACCTTACAGGTTGCAGCGTACTCCTATCAAACTACAGTGTTTTGCCTTGGATCCTGTATCTTCAGCCAAGGAGACTATAGGTTACATTGTTCTAGACTTAAGGACTGCTCAAGAAACAAAGCAGGTAGTAGCCTTGGATGTTTTCTTACCAATTCTGTTAGTTGATGATTTTTAGTAGATACCAGATTGCTGAAAAGGTGGTGGAATAATGGACCTGAACGGTCAGGGAAAGGGGGAGTTGGAGCCAGTAGAGCACTTCTTAGGTTTTGGTCCCTTCTTTGACCTAGAACTGTCTTTCTCAAAGAATGTTCTTTCTGAGCTAGAACGTTTGGTCATGTTGCTGTTACCTGGAGCTCAGCGCTCAGTTACCTGCCAAGCTCTGCTTTTAGTGGTAAGCCTCCTGTAGTGGTGCTCCCTTCAGTGAGTGCTCCCTATTCCTATTCCAGGTGTGCAGCCTAGAAGGCCAGGAGTCTTCTCCACCCCCCCCCCCCCTTCAACCTCTGTAGCCCTTTCCATTGGGTTTCAGGCCTCCAGCCCCACTTCCTGATCCAGCTACTCTTCTCCATTCTCACCATGGCCGTTGCGGCCGAAGCCACCGTGCTTTTCTAACGTGGCTGTGGTGGTAGCCTTCTGATCGTGTTCGCTGGGTCCTGCTCCTTGTGTTCCTCCTGGAGCTGTCAGAGCATGTGAAGTGCTCTCAGATGACTGAAACAGCCGCCTCCCCACACCCCCCTGCCTTCACTTGCCCCCCCCCCCCCCCCCCCCGAAAAAGAATTCAGGATCTTGATTCCTAGCTCAGTGCTTTCTGTACTGAAAATGTCTCTTCCATCTTCTTAAAATCTCTTACGTCACTGACTGGGAAGTGCTTCCTTTCAGCTTTTGTTGGATAACCTTTTTTCACAACTTCTCTAAGATAGAAGGTAAATACACACATATTTGTCTTTTGAAATCCTTTATTCTTTTTTTTTTTTTTTTTAAGATTTTATTTATTTATTTGGCAGACAGAGATCACAAGTAGGCAGAGAAGCAGGCAGAGAGAAGAGGAGGAAGCAGGCTCCCTGCTGAGCAGAGGGCCCGATGCGGGGCTTCAATCCCAGGACCCTGGGATCATGACCTGAGTCGAAGGCAGAGACTTAACCCACTGAGCCACCCAGGTGCCCCAAAGACCTTTATTCTTTTTTTTTTTTTTTTTTTTTTTTTTTTAAAGATTTTATTTATTTATTTCACAGAGAGAGATCACAAGTAGGCAAAGAGGCAGGCAGAGAGAGAGAGAGGAGGAAGCAGGCTCCCTGCTGAGCAGAGAGCCCGATGCGGGACTCGATCCCAGGACTCTGAGATCATGACCTGAGCCGAAGGCAGCGGTTTAACCCACTGAGCCACCCAGGCGCCCCCAAAGACCTTTATTCTTGACTAGAATCCTAAATTAGGATTCTGTGAAGAAAATGGATCTGTTACCAACATTTTTGCTGCGGTAGCCATGATATTTACAAATGGGCCAGTTAGCTTAGTCCGAATTTGGAATCCTTGAGAAGAAACTGAAATTTTAAAATGTTTTAAAAAAGAATGTCTTGGGCGCCTGGGTGGCTCAGTTGGTTGAGCGACTGCCTTGGGCTCAGGTCATGATCCCGGACTTCCAGGATCGAGTCCCACATCAGGCTCCCAGATCCTTGGGGAGTCCCTTCTCCCTCTGACCTTCTTCTCTCTCATGTTCTCTCTCACTCATTCTCTCTCAAATAGATAAATAAAATCTTAAAAAAAAAAAAAAAGAATCTGTCTCTTCTTTCTCTTTGGATACTCCTCCTCAGTTCTCTGCACCCACTTCTGAAAAAAGTTTTCTCTCTCGAGTCTTAGCCCTGCAACCATGATTGTGCCCCTGATATTTTACTTAACTAGCTTTACTACTTGATCTAGACACTTGTGCAGTGACTTTGGTTACAGAGAAAGTGAATTCTCTTAGGGGGAGGATACCGGAGAGGAGGTCATGTCCGTAAATGCTCTTGGCATTCTTTTCTCCCCCACCCCGGCCCCACTCCTGGTACTATAGGACACTTTGTCCTCATAGTGGTTTTTTATCTCTATCATTGTTAAGGAGAAATGTTTCAGAATTAAGAGTTTTAGGAAACCCGGATGTTGTCTTGCTTATTCTCTCCTGTTTATTAGCAGAAATATTTGAATTGGTGAGTAGAATATATGAAGTTCAAAATAAATTGTCCATAAATGAACATCAACACAGAAAAACCCAGATTTGTTATTCTAAGTTATGTAACAGAAAAATAGGTCATAAATTTTGAGTTGCTGAAATGCTTTCCTCAGGCTCATAGTTAAAATGATAAAATATCCATCATAAAAAATACAGCACCAGGCTCTTTGAGTTTTTTGCTTTTACCTTGGGTGTGGATTTTTTAAAGTCTGTGGCCTAGTTAGTCCTCTTTTACGTGTCACGTGTAACTTGATACACAACAGCAGCTTTTGCTTTTGATCTGTAAAAGCACCTGCTTCTATGGCTTTATGTAACAGTGGTCAAAGTAGGAGCATCTTTCCGTGAACGACGGTGGTGCTCCTGCAGGAATGAAACAGGAGGTCCTGGGCCGTGATGGCGCTGGCTGACTTGAGTTATAGACTGCTCACCAGTACTAGAATAATCAAGGATCCTTGATTCTGTGAGAAAGCCTTTGTGTTTCCATCAAGTGCATGGTTTGTAACCCAGCCCTCTGCCTGAGGTCTCTGCTTTAGTATTTTGTTAGTGTTTTTTTGTTACCACTAGCTTTCCTTTTGCCTCATTTGATACATGCTGAACAAAGCAGAGATGGGATCAGGCAGCAGAGGTATGCCAGAGAAAATGAAAAATGAGGGTTTAGGGAAATGGAAAATTGGTAGTAGAAACTACTTATTTTTTTTCCAAGAGGAAGTTCAGTTAGCTTTCCAAGCAGGATTAAAGTCTTTGGAGGAAAATGAAAAATATTTTAAAAGAGGAGAAAGTACTGAGGAAGGACAGGGGATATATTAGGAACCTAATAGAATGCTGCCCACTCTCGTTGATTGCCTATTAATGATTAAGTGGTTTTGTTTTTTTTTACTCTCCAGGCTCCAAAATGGTACCAGTTGTTGAGCAATAAATACACCAAGTTCAAGACTGAGATACAGATAGGCATTGCTTTGGAAACAGATACAAAGGCCCCAGTGGATAGTTTTAAAGCCAAAGGAGCGCCCCCTCGAGATGGAAAAGGTTTGTGCATCATCCTCTACAGTCATTCTCCAAAAAGTGTAACTGGGGACTGGACTTGAGGAATGGTGAGTGGCTGAGTGGCTTGATAGGAAAAACACACTCGGGAGTGGACTGATTTTACTGTAGTGCATCACACCACGTTTTGAGATTGTTAAACATGCAACCCTTGCTGCTCCAAGCTCCTTGTTTACAAAACCAAGGAATAGAATGAGAGTTTCTTTTATGTGGTATATAACAGAAGAAAGCAGAATTTTGTTTTCTTAAAAATCGATAGGAAAATTTTCTCCTAGGATGAGTGTAGGAAAGCCAAAAACACACACTATTCTCTTTTCCCTCACCTATTAACAGCACCTTCATATTTTTTTTAACTAAATAAACTCTATCTTATAGAGCATTTTGAGGTTCACAGCAGATTGAGTGTAAAATTCAGAGTGTTGCCGCATTCCCCGATCTCCCTGTCACGCAGCCCCCCACTGTCACCATCCCTTACCAGAGGGAAACACTTGGTAAAAATCGATGAACCGACATTAACAATCACCCAAAGTCCATAGTTGATACTAGGGATTTACTTACGATGTTTGTATTACAGTTTATGAGTTTAGACAAATGTGTAATGACACCCATCTGCAATTGTAGTATCCAACAGGGAGACTTTCACTGCTCTGAAAATTGTCTGCTCTGCTTCTCCCTCCTGCCAAACTGGCAAACACTGTTTGTGTTGTTTTGTTTAATTGTAGGATAGTTGGACATAAATGTCCTATTAAGTTTCAAGTGTACAATACAGTGGTTTGACAATTCTGTTCCTTACACGGTGCTCATAAAGTGTAGATACCCTCTGTCGCCATACAAGGCTTATTACAATCCCATCACTGTATTCCCTGTGCTGTACCTTTTGTCCCCATGACTGACTCGTGCCATAACTGGAAGCCTCTACCTCCCACTCTCCTTTATGTAGTTTGCCCTCCCCCTCGCCCTGGCAGCCATCAGTTTGTTCTCTGTGTATTTATAGATATGATTCTGCTAGGAATATATTTTGCATTATCTGCTGACAAAGACGGTTTTATGTCTGTACTCCCACTCAGCATGCCTTTGTTTCCTTTGTTTATCTTAACCTTATTAACCGGGACTTGCAGTATGATGCGAAGAAACACTGAGGAAAGGGGATATCCTTACCTTGTTCCTGTAGGTTTTTTGTGGCCATTTTCTTCAAGTTGAGGAAGTTCCTCTCTATTTGTAGTTTGCTTAGGGTGTTTTATCAGTACTGAGTGTTGGATTTTGTCACGTGCTTTTTCTGCATCTTTTGATGCCATCCTGTGGTTTCTTTAGCCTGGTGATGTGAGGGATCAGAGTAACAGATTTTCCAGTGTTGAACTAGCTTCGCATACCTGAGCAAAATTGCATTTGGTTGTGGTTCACATTTCTGTCTTTCTTTTTTTATTTTATTAATATATAATGTATTATTTGCCCCAGGGTACAAGTCTGTGAATCATCAGGCTTCTACATTTCACAGCACTCACCATAGCATATACCCTCCTGAATGACCATAACCCCATGACCCTATCCCACCCCCACCCCCCAGCAACCCTCAGTTTGTTTTGTGAGATTAAGAGTCTCTTATGGTTTGTCTCCCTCCAGATCCCATCTTGTTTCATTTTTTCCTTCCCTATCCCCCACAAGCCCCCACCCTGCCTCTCAAATTCTTCATATCAGAGAGATCATGTGGTAATTAACATTCTCAGATGGACTTATTTTGTTCAGCATAATACCTCTAGTTCCATCAATGTCGTTGCAAATAGCAGGATTTCATTTCTTTTATGGCTGCATACTATTCGATTGTGTATATATATACCAACAGTCTTTTTATCCATTCATTTGTTGGGGGACATCTAGGCTCTTTCCATCGTTTGGCTGTTGTGGACATTGCTGCTATAAACATTCAGGTGCATTTGCCTCTTAGGATCACTACATTTGTATCCTTAGGGTAAATACCCAGTAGTGTGATTGCTGGGTAGTAGGGTAGCCCTGTTTTTAACTTTTTGAGGAACCTCCATGCTGTTCCCCAGAGTGGCTGCACCGGCTTTGCATTCCACCAACAGTGTAGGAGGGTTCCCCTTTCTCTGCATCCTGCTCCAACATCTGTCTTTTCCTGACTGGTTAATGTTAGCCTTTCCTGACCAGTTGTGAGGTGGTATCTCACTATGGTTTTGATTTGTATTTCCCTGATGCTGAGTGAAGTGGAGCACTTTTTCATGTGTCTGTTGACCATCTGATGTCTTCTTTGCAGAAATGTCTGTTCATGTCTTATGCCCATTTCTTTGATTGGATTATTTGTTCTTTGGGTGTTGAGTTTGATAAGTTCTTTATAGATTTTGGATATTAGCCCTTTATTCTCATATGTTCATTTGCAAATATCTTCTCCATTCTGTCAGTTGTCTTTTGGTTTTGTTGACTGTTTTTTTCACTGTGCAAAAGCTTGTGATCTTAATGAAGTCCCACTAGTTCATTTTTGCCCTTGCCTTTCCCTTGGCCTTCCCTTGCGATGTTTCTGGGAAGAAGTTGCTGTGACTGAGGTCAAAGAGGTTGCTGCTCTGTTCTTCTCAAGGATTTTGATGGATTCCTGTCTCACATTGAGGTCTTTCATCCATTAGAATCTATTTTTGTGTGTGGTCTAAGGAGATGGTCTAGTTTCATTCTTCTGCATGTAGCTGGCCAATTTTCTCAACACCATTTGTTGAAGAGACTATCTTTTTCCATTGGACATTCTTTGCTGCTTTGTTGAAGATTAGTTGACCATAGAGTTGAGGGTCCATTTTGGGGCTCTCTCTTCCATTGATCTATGTCTGTTTTTGTGCCAATACCATACTGTCTTGATGATTACAGCTTTGTAATAGAGCTTGAAGTCTGGAATTGTGATGCCACCAACTTTGGTTATCTTTTTCAACATTCCTTTGGCTATTCAGGGTCTTTTCTGGTTCCATATAAATTTTAGGATTATTTGTTCCACTTCTTTAAAAAAAAATTGATGGTATTTTGATAGGGATTGTGTTAAATGTGTAGATTGGTTTAGGTAGCATAGACATTTTCACAGTATTTGTTCTTTCAATCCATGAACATGGAATAAATGCTTTTCCATTTCTTTCTGTCTTCCTCAATTTCTTTCATGAGTACTTTATAGTTTTCTGTGTATAGATTCTTTGCCTCTTTGGTTAGGTTTATTCCTAGGCATCTTATGGTTTGGGGTGCAGTTGTAAATGGGATTGACACAATTTCTCTTTCTTCTGTCATGCTGTTGGTGTCTGCAACTGATTTCTATGCATTGATTTTATATCCTGACACTCACCTGAATTCCTGTATGAGTTCTAGCATTTTTGGAGTGGAGTCTTGGGTTTTCCACATAAAGTATAATATAATCTGCAAAGAGTGAGAGTTTGACTTTTTTGCCGATTCGGATGCCTTTTATTTTTCTTTTTTTGTTGTCTGATTGCCAAGGCTAGGACTTCTACTACTGTGTTGAATAGCAGTGGTGATAGTGGACATCCCTACTGTGTTCCTGACCTTAGGGGGAAAGCTCTGTTTTCCCCCATTAAGAATGATATTCGCTGTGGGTTTTTCATAGATGGCTTTGATGATATTGAGGTATGTACCCTCTCCCTACATTTTGAAGAGTTTTGATCAAGAAAGGATGCTGTACTTTGTGAAATGCTTTTTCAGCATCTATTGAGAGTATCATATGGTTTTTGTTCTTTCTTTTATTAATGTATTGTACCACACTGATTGATTTGCAGATGTTGAACCAACCTTGCAGCCCAGGAATAAATCCCACTTGGTCACGGTGAATAATCCTTTTATTTATTATTTTTATTTTTATTATTTTTTAAAGATTTTATTTATTTATTTGACAGACAAGTAGGCAGAGAGGCAAGGCAGAGGGAGAGATGAGGAGGAAGGCTCCCAGCTGAGGCAGGAAAGCTTGATGCGGGGCTCGATCCCAGGTCCTGGGATCATGACCTGAGCTGAAGGCAGAGGCTTTAACACACTGAGCCACCCAGGCCACCCCCTTGAATAATCCTTTTAATGTACTATTGGATCCTATTGGCTAGTATTATGGTGAGAATTTTCACATTTGTGTTCATCAAGGATATTGGTCCTGTTAATTCTCCTTTTTGATGGGTCTGTTAATTCTCCTTTTTGGGATCATGATAATTCTGGCCTCATAAAATGCATTTGGAAGTTTTCCTTCCATTTTTTGAAATAGTTTCAGGAGAATAGGTATTAATTCTTCTTTAAATGTTTGATAGAATTCCCCTGGGAAGCCTTCTAACCCTGGGCTCTTGTTTTTTGGGGGATTTTTGATGATTGCTTCAATCTCCTTACTTGGTTATGGGTCTGTTCAGATTTTTCTATTTCTTCCTGGTTCAAGTTTGGTAATTTATTTATCTCTAGGAATGCATCCATTCCTTCCAGATTGTGAAACTTGCTGGTATATAGTTGCTTTTAAGATGTTCTTATAGTTGTTTGTATTTCTTTGCTGTTGCTTGTGATCTCTCGTCTTTCATTCATGATTTTACTAATTTGGGTCCTTTCTCTCTCTCTCCTCTCTTTTTTTTTTGATAAGTCTGGCCAGGGGGGTTTATCAATCTTACTCTTTTGAAGAACCAGCTCCTAGTTTTCGTTGATTTGTTCTACTCTTTTTTTGGTTTCTATTTCATGGATTTCTGCTCTGATCTTTATGATTTCTCTTCTCCTGCTGGGTTTAGGCTTTCTTGGCTGTTCTTTCTCCAGCTCCTTTAGGTGTAGGTTAGGTTGTATACTTGAGACCTTTCTTGTTTCTTGAGAAAGGCTTGTATCACTATATACTTTCCTCTCAGGACCGTTTTTGCTGTGTCCCCAAGATTTTGAACAGTTGTGTTTTCATTTTCGTTTGTTTCCATGAATTTTTTCAATTCTTCTTTAATTTCCTGGTTGACCCATCATCTTTAGTAGGATGCTCTTTAGCCTCCTTGTATTTGAGTTCTTTCCAACTTTTCCTCTTGTGATTGAGTTCTAGCTTCAGAGCACTGTGGTTTAAAATATGCAGGGAATGATCCCAATCAATCCCAATTGGAGTCCTGATCTGTGACCCAGGAAGTGATCTATTCTGGAGAATGTTCCATGTGCACTAGAGAAGAATGTGTATTCTGTGCTTTGGGATGGAATGTTCTGAATATATCTGTGATGTCCATCTGGTCCAATGTGTCATTTAAAGCCTTTATTTCCGGACGCCTGAGTGGCTCAGTTGGTTAAGCGGCTGCCTTCGGCTCAGGTCATGATCACAGGATCGAGTCCCACATCGGGCTCCTTGCTTGGGAGGGAGCCTGCTTCTCCCTCTGCCTCTGCCTGCCACTCTGTCTGCCTGTGCTTGCTCTTGCTTCTCTCTCTATGACAAATAAATAAATAAAATCTTAAAAAAAAAAAAAAAAGCCTTTTATTTCCTTGTTGATCTTTGCTTAGATGATCTGTACATTTCATTGAGGGGGTTGTTAAAGTCCCCCCTTATAATATTATCATAGTATTATTGTCGATGTGTTTCTTTTGATTTTGTTATTAATTGGTTTATATAATAGGCTGCTCCCATATTAGGGCCATAAATATTTAAATTGTTAGATCTTGTTGGACAGGCCCTTTAGGTATGATATGGTGTCCTTCCTCATCTCTTATTATTGTCTTTGGCTTAAAATATAATTTATCTGATATAAGGATTGCAACCTCAGCTTTCTTTGATGTCCATTAGTATGGTAAATTTTTTCCACCCCCTCACTTGTAAATCTAGAGGTGTCTTTGGGTCTAAAAATGAGTTTCTTGTAGACAGTAGATTGATGGGTCTTGTTTTTTTATCCATTCTGATAAAATAGGCTAAATAGCCAGGGGTTTATCAATCTTACTCTTTGAGTAAGGGGCATTTAGCCTATTTCCATGTGTCTTTTGATTGGGGCATTTAGCCTATTTTCCATTCAGGGTAACTATTGAAACATATGAAGTTAGTGCCATTGTATTGCCTGTAAGGTGACTGTTAAATGTATATTGTGCCTTTTGATTGGGGCCTTTAGCCTATTTCCATTCAGGGTAACTATTGAAACATATGAAGTTAGTGCCATTGTATTGCAAGGTGACTGTTAATGTATATTGTCTCTGTTCCTTTCTGGTCTACTACTTTTAGGCTTTCTCCTCGCTTAGAGGACCCCTTTCAATATTTCCTGTAGGGCTAGTTTGGTGTTTGCAAATTCTTTTAATTTTTGTTTGTCCTGGAAGCTTTTTATCTCTCCTTCTAATTTTCTTTTTTTTTTAAGATTTATTTATTTATTTGACAGGCAGAGGATCACAAGTAGGCAGAGAGGCAGGCAGAGAGAGAGAAGGAAGCAGGCTCCCTGCGGAGCAGCCCAATGTGGGGCTGGATCCCCAGGACCCCGGGATCATAACCCAAGCTGAAGGCAGAGGCTTTAACCCACTGCGCCACCCAAGCGCCCCTCTCCTATTTTCAATGACAGCCTAGCTGGATATAGTTTTCTTGGCTGTATATTTTTCTCATTTAATGCTCTGAATGTATCATGCCCGTCCTTTCTGGCCTGCCAGGTCTGTGTGGATAGGTCTGCTGCCAATCCAATAATTCTACCATTGTATGTTACAGACCACTTGTCCTGAGCTGCTTTCAGGATTTTTCTCTTCATCACTAAGACTTATAAGTTTTGCTATTAGATGATGAGCTGTGGACCTATTTTTAGAGGGGTTTTCTGTGCTTCTTGGATTTTGATGCTTGTTCCCTTTGCCATATTAGGGAAATTCTCTACTATAATTTGCTCCAATATACCTTCTGCCCCTCTCTTTCTTCATCTGGAATCTCAATTATTCTAACATTGTTTTGTCTTATGGTATCACTTATCTTTCGAATTTTCTCCTTGTGGGCCAGTAGTTTTGGTCCTCTCTTGTGCTCAGCTTCTTTATTCTCCATCATTTGGTCTTCTATATCACTAATTCTCTCTTCTCTTCATTTTATCCTTTTTTTTTTTTTTTTTTTATAAAAATTATTATTATTTTTTATTTGAACAGACGGAGATCACAAGCAGACAGAGAGGCAGGCAGAGAGAGAGAGGGAAGCAGGCTCCTGGCTGAGCAGAGAGCCTGATGTGGGGCTCGATCCCAGGAGCCTGGGATCATGACCTGAGCCGGAGGCAGAGGCTTTACCGCACTGAGCCACCCAGGCGCCCCAAGAGCCTCCATTTTTGATTGCACCTCATTAATAGCTTTTTTTATTTCAACTTGGTTAGATTTTAATTCCTTTATTTTCCCAGAAAGGGATTTTTATTTCTGCAGAAAGGGATTCTCTAATATCTTCCTTCGAAAAATGCCTTTTTTGAACCCAGCTAGCACCTTGATAATCATCATTCTGAACTCTGGTTCTGACATATTACCATGTCTGTATTGATTAGGTCCCTAGCTGTTAGTACTGCCATCTTGTTCTTCTTTGGTTCTTGTTCTGTGGTGAGTTTTTCCACCTCATCATTTTATCCAGATAGGAATATATGAATGAGAACTAAATATTAAAAGGGGTGGGAGAGACCCCAGAATTGTATATGCTAACCAAATCAGAAGAGACCTGAAACCAGGGGGAGAAGAGAGGGGGAAATAATTTAAAATAAAAAAATTAAAAATAATTTCCTATTAGACTGGTGAGTAGAATAGGGCCACCCACTTGATTTTGAGTTTATTTTGGTCTCTTAGAAGAAACTACCTCCTGGTCACCTGGATGGCTCAGTGGGTTAAAGCCTCTGCCTTCGGCTTGGGTCATGATCCCAGGGTCCTGGGACTGAGCCCCACATCGGGCTGTCTGCTCAGCAGGGAGCCTGCTTCCTCCTCTCTCTCTGCCGGCCTCTCTCTCTACTTGTGATGTCTATCTGTCAAATAAATAAATAAAATCTTAAAAAAAAAAAAAAAAAGGAAACTACCTCCCAAAGTTTTAAAGAAAGAAAAACTTCTGTATATTAAAAAATAAGGGTAAACATGATGAAGGGATGGAATATGAGTGTAAAAAATGAAAATGAAAAAAAGATTCTAAAAAAATTAATAAGTTTATTGGAAAAGGGGAAAAAAGAGAGAATGTGATCAGGCTGGAGACTAGAACAAAGCCCATTGCACTACATTATAGAGTGTATTTTGATCTATTAGAAGAAATTATATCCCAAAATTTTAAAAGAAAAAAAAACCCATGTATACAAAAATAAGGTTAAATACAGTGAAGGGATAAAATATGACTATAACAATGAAAATTTTAAAAGATTTTTTAAAAACACTGATAGTTTAAAAACCATTAAAGAAGAAAGGAAAAGTTTAAAAAAAAGAATAAGACAAAACGAATTAAAGAAAGAATAAAAGAAAATTTAACTTTGCTGGATCATGGGGGAAAAAGACCATGAATTCTGTTTGTTGTTTTCCCTAGCTCTGTAGTTCTGCAGTTCTTTTTTCTTTTTTTAAAGATTTTATTTATTGACAGAGAAAGAAGTCACAAGTAGGAAGACAGGCAGGCGGAGAGAGAGAGGGGGAGGCAGGCTCTCCAATGAGCAGAGAGCCCGATGTGGGGCTCAGTCCCAGGACCCTGAGATCATGACCCGAGCGGAAGGCAGAGGCTTTAACCCACTGAGCCACCCAGGTGCCCCCACAGTTCTTGATGATTGGTGAACTTGGTCTTGGCTGGATGTTCTTGCTGATCTTCTGGGGGAGGGTCCTGTTGCTGTGATTCTCAAATTTCTTTGCCTGAGGCGGAATTGTACCAGCCTTGCCAGGGTCTGGGCTGTGTAATCTGCACTGGTTCACTCTAGGAGCTTTTATTCCCTGAAAGCGTTCCATATAGCTTTGGAGGAGGGGAATGAAAATGGTGGCTTCCCAATCTCCAGCTGGTAGGAGCTGAGAGCTCAGGACCCCGCTCCTGAGTGTGCCGTCAGCGATAAGGTCAGTCCCTCCCCTCTCCCTGGTCTCTAGCTGTGCTTACCCGGCCTGTGACTGAGCATTTCTGTCTCTGTCACATGGCCCCATTTGGAGTCTCCAAACCCAGCAGATTCTTATTACGCTCTCCCTCGCTGCTCCTCCTGGAGGAAGAAGGAGAGGGTCTCTTCAGATCTGCCACTTGTGGGGTCCCTGCTCGAAGTGCAGTGGCCCTGCTGTGTCTCAGATCACGGTTTAAGGTAGCCCTGAGCTGAGAGCCCACTGCTTGTCTCTCTCTGTAATTGGCTTCTCCGCTGTGATACCTGGGAGCTCTGCCACATTCACACACCCCTAGTCTTTTTGTGACCCAGCAGGACCTGAGACCACACTGTCCGCACAAGGGCTCCACCCCCGCTTAGCCTCTGGAATGATGTTCCTCAGTGGAGCAGACTTCTCAGAGTTCTTATTTTGTGCTCTGCTGCTCTGCCGCTTGTTGGGAGCCGGCCCCTTCCCCCCACGGTCTATCTTCCTTTAGATTCACTTAGATTCACTTCTTTGTACATCCTATCTTCTGGAAAATGGTCGATTTTCTCTTCCTAGAATTGCTGCTCTTCTTCTCTTCTCTCTCCTGTTGAGTTTGTAGGTGTTTGGAATGGTTTGGTAAGTATTTAGCTGAACTCATGGGACCTAATGATATTTCAGTCTCCTACTTCTCCGCCATCTTGCTTCCTCCAAGTGTGGTACATAGTTCTTTTTATCCATAGATAAATGACTGAATCCATGAATTCAGTCATCTATTATTTTGTTGAGAATCTGTACATGTGTATTAATGATAGATGGTGGTCTGGTTTGTGTGTGTGTGTGTGTGTAATGTCTTGGTCTGGTTTTGAAGTCAAGGTAATGATGGCTTCATAGACTGAGTTAGGAATTATTACCTCTGCTTCTGTCATCTGAGAACGATGAGAGAGGAATTTGTTTATCTTCCTAGAATGTTGGCTAGTATTCACCAGTGAAGTCATCAGGGTCTGCTGCTTTCTGTGTTTGTAAAGTTTATTGATTGAATTTCATTAAAAGATACAGACCTATTCAGATTGTGTGAGGTTTTGCAGACTTTGGTCTTTTAAGAGAATTAATCCATAGGGGTTATCAGGTTTGTGTATATAAAGTTCTCACAATTGTCCTTCAGTATCCTTTTTGTTAAATTTTATTTTATTTTTTGCAGTATTCCCAATTCATTGTCAATGCACCACACCCAGTGCTCCATGCAATACCTGCCCTCCGTATACCCACCACTAGGCTCACCCAACCCCCCATCCTCCTCCCCTCCCAAACCCTCAGTTTGTTTCTCAGGATTCACAGTCTCTCTTGATAAGTCTCCCCCTCTGTTTTCCCCCAGCTCACTTCTCTCCATCTCCCAATGTCCTCTGTGTTATTCCTTATGCTCCACAGTAAGTGAAATCATATGATAATTGACTCTTTCTGCTAGACTTCATTTCACTCAGCATAATCTCTTCCAGTCCAGTCCATGTTGATACAAAAGTTGGGGTATTCATCCTTTCTGATGGAGCCATAATACTCCACTATATATATGGACCATATCTTCTTTATCCATTCGTCTTTGAAGGGCGATCTTGGTTCTTTCCACAGTTTGGTTACTGTGGCCATTGCTATGAACACTGGGGTACAGATGGCCCTTCTTTTCACTACATCTGCATCTTTGGGGCAAATACCCCAGTAGTCCAATTGCAGGGTCATAGGATAGCTCTATTTTTACTTTCTTAAGGAATCTTCACACTGTTTTCCAAGTGGCTGCAGCAACTTGAATTCCCACCCAAGTGTAAGAGGGTTCCCCTTTGTCCACATTCTCCCCAACACTCATTGTTTACTGTCTTGTTAATTTTGGCCATTCTAACTGGTATAAGGTGGTATCTCAATGTGTTTGATTTGATGGCTAATGATGATGACCATTTTTTCATGTGTCCATTAACCATTCACATGTTTTCCTTTGGAGAAGCATCTGTTCATGTCTTCTGCCCATTTTTTGATGTGATTATCTGTTTTGTGTGTGTTGAGTTTGAGAAGTTCTTTATAGATCTTGGATATCAGCCCTTTGTCTTTAGTGTCATTTGTGAGTATCTTCTCCCATTCCATGGTTGCCTCTTTCTTTTGGTTGATTGTTTCCTTTGCTGTGCAGAAACTTCTGATGTTGATGAAGTCCCACAAGTTCATTTGTGCTTTGCTTTGCTTTGCCTTTGGGGACATGTCTTGAAAGAAGTTGCTGTGGCTGATGTCGAAGAGGTTACTGCCTATGTTCTTCTCTAGGATTTTGATTGTTTTCTGCCTCACATTGAGGTCTTCCATTTGAGTTTTATCTTTGTGTATGGTTTAAGAGAATTGTCGAGTTTCATTCTTCTATACCTAGCTATTCAATTTTCCTAGCACCATTTATTGACGAGACTGTCTTTTTTCACTGGATGTTTTCTCCTGCTTTGTCGAAGATCATTTGATCATAGAGTTGTGGGTCCATATCTGGACTCTCTACTCTGTGCCACTGGTCTGTGTCTGTTTTTGTGCTACTACCATGCTGTCTTGATCACAGCTTTGTAATAAAGCTTGAAATCAGGCAACGTGATGCCCCCAGTTTTGCTTTTCTTTTTCCAACATTTCCTTAGCAATTTGGGGTCTCTTCTGGTTCCATACACATTTTAGGATTGTTTGTTCCAGCTCTTTGAAAAATGCTGGTGGAATTTTGATCGGGATGACATTGAAAGTATAAATGGCTCTAGGCTGTATAGACATTATAAAAATGTTTATTCTTCTGATCCGATGAGCATGGAATGCTCTTCCATCTTTTTGAGTCTTAAATTTCTTTTGTGAGTGTTCTGCAGTTCCTCGAGTACACGTCCTGTACTTTGTT
This sequence comes from Mustela erminea, assembly GCF_009829155.1. Classification (NCBI taxonomy): domain Eukaryota; kingdom Metazoa; phylum Chordata; class Mammalia; order Carnivora; family Mustelidae; genus Mustela; species Mustela erminea. Next base: position 27,511,095 of record NC_045616.1, on the reverse strand, counting down.
GGTTAGGTTTATTCCCAGGTATCTTATGGTTCTTGGTGGTATAGTAAATGGAATTGATTCTCTAATTTCCCTCTCTGTATTTTCATTGTTAGTGTATAAGAAAGCAACTGATTGCTGTGGATTGATTTTGTATCCTGCCACATTACTGAATTGCTGTATGAGTTCTAGTAGTTTGGGGGTGGAATCTTTGGGTTTTCCATATAAAGTATCATGTCATCTGCAAAGAGAGAGAGTTTGACTACTTCTTTGCCACTTTGAACACCTTTTATTTCTTTTTGTTGTCTGATTGCTGTTGCTAGGACTTAAATTACTATGTTGAGCAACCTTGTCATGATCCTGATCTCAAAGTGAAGGCTGTCTGCCTTCCCCCATTGAGGATGATATTCACTGTGGGTTTTTCATAGATTTTATGAAGTCGAGGAATGTATCATCTATCCTTATACTTTGAAGCATTTTATTTATTTTATTTTTTAAAAGATTTTATTTATTTATTTGACAGAGATTCACAGGGTAGGCAGAGAGGCAGGCAGAGAGAGAGGAAGGGAAGCAGTCTCCCTACAGAGCAGAGAGCCTGATGTGGGACTCAATCCCAGGACCCTGAGATCATGACATGAGCTGATGGCAGAGGCTTTAACCCACTGAACCACCCAGGTGCCCCACTTTGAAGCATTTTAATTAGGAATGAATTCTGTATCTTGTCAGATGCTTTTTCTGCATCAGTTGAGAGGACCATGTGGTTCTTCTCTCTTCTCTTATTGATTTTTTTTCTATCACATTGACTTGTGAATGTTGAACCACCCTGCATCCCACATGGATAATCCATGGATAAACCCTACCTGGTCATGGTGGATAATCTTTTATTTTTATTTATTTATTTTTGAAGATTTTATTTATTTATTTGACAGACAGATCACAAGTAGGCAGAGAGGCAGGCAGAGAGAGGGAAGCAGTCTCCCCACCGAGCAGAGAGCCCGATGTGAGGCTTAATCCCAGGACCTTGGGATCATGACCTGAGCTGAAGGCAGAGGCATTAACTCACTGAGCCATCCATGTGCCCCGGATAATCTTTTCAATGTACTGTTGGGTCCTTTTAGCTAGGATCTTTTTTTTTTTTTTTTAAGATTTTATTTATTTATTTGAGAGCGAGATCACAATTAGCAGAGAGAGAGGAGGAAGCAGGCACCCTGCTGAACAGAGAGCCTGATGCGGGGCTCGATCCCAGGACCCTGAGACCATGACCTGAGCCGAACTGAGCCACCCAGGCGCCCCTTACCTAGGATCTTGTTGAGAACCTTGGCATCCGTATTCATCAGGGATATTGGTCTGAAATTCTCCTTTTTGATGGGATCTTTGCCTGGTGTGGGTAATGCTGGCTTCATAAAGAGTCTGGAAGTTTTCCTTCTGTTTCTGTTTTTTTTTTTTTTTTAAACAGGTTCAGGAGAATAGGATTGTTTCTTCTTTGAATGTTTGGTAGAATTCTGGGAATCTGTCAGGTCCTGGACTCTTGTATTTGGGCAGGTTTTTAATCATAGCTTCAATCTTGTTTCTAGATACTGTTCTATTCAGGTTGTCTGTTTCTTCCTGATTCAGTTTTGGGAGATTATAGGTTTCCAGGAATGCATCCATTTCGTCTGGGTTGCTTAACGTATTGGCATATAGCTGTTCATAATAATTTCTGATGATTATTTCTATTTCCTTGGTATTAGTCATGATCTCTCCCTTTTCATTCATAATTTTATTAATTTGGGTCCTTCTCTCTTTTCCTTTGGATTCATTTGGTTTTCTTTTGGATTCATTCCAGTGGTTTATCGATCTTACTGATTCTTTGAAAAAACCAACTTCCAGTTTCATTGATGTATCTACTGTATCTCTAGTTTCTATCTCACTAATCTCTGCTCTAATCTTGATTATTTCCCTTCTTGTGTGTGTGGTTGGCTTAATTTTTTGTTGATTTTCCAGTTCTCTAAGGTGTAAAGAGAGCTGGTACATTTTGGATTTTTCAATTTTTTCTGAGTGAGGTTGGATGGCTATGTATTACCCCTTTGGACCACCTTTGCCATATCCCATAGGTTTTGGACCGATGTGTGCTTCATTCTCATTGGTTTCCATGAATTGTTTAAGTTCTTCTTTGATTTCCTGGTTGATCCAAACATTCTTAAGCAAGGTGGTCTTTAGCTTCCAGGTGTTTGAATTCCTTCCAAACTTTTTCTTGTGGTTGAGTTCCAGTTTCAAAGCTTTGTGGTCTGAGAATATGCAGGGAATTATCTCAGTCTTTTGGTATCAGTTGAGTTTTGATTTGTGACCCAGTATGTGGTCTCTTCTGGAGAAGGTTCCGTGTGTACTGGAGAAGAATGAGTATTCTGTTTTTTTAGGGTTGAATGTTCTGTATATATCTATGAGGTCCATCTGGTCCAGTGTGTCATTTAATGCTCTTGTTTCTTTATTGATTTTCTGCTTGGGTGATCTGTCCATTACTGAAAGTGGCATGTTAAGATCCCCTTCTGTTAATGTATTCATATCAGTGTGACTCTTTGTCTTGATTAACAGTTGTCTTATGTAATTGGCTGCTCCTATATTGGGGGCATAAATATTTACAGTTGTTAGATCTTCTTGGTGGATAGACCCTTTAAGAATGTTTTAGCGCCCTTCTTTATCTCTTGGCTATAGTCTTTAGCTTAAAATCTAATTGATCTGATATGAGAATCGTTACCCAGCTTTCTTTTGAGGCCCATTGGCATGAAAGAAGCTTCTCCATTTCTTTACTTCCAGTCTAGATGTATCTTTAGGTTCCAAACATGTCTCTTGTAGACAGCATATGGTCGGGTCCTGTCGTTTTATCCAGTCTGCAACCCTGTGCTGTTTTATGGGAGCGTTTAGGCCATTCACATTGAGAGTGATTATTGAAAGACACGTTTTTATTGACCTCATGTTCCCTGTGAAGTCCTTGTTTCTGTAGATTGTCTCTGTAAATTTCTGTTCTAAGTCAGTCTTGGGTTCTTTCTTCTTTTATAGGTGCCCCCCCCCCCGACCTTACTAGTACTTATAGTACTCACTTGGTGGTCACATACTCTTTTAAACTCTGCAGGTCTTGGAAGCTCTTTATTTCTCCATCCATTTTGAATGTCAGTCTTGCTAGATAAAATATTCTTGGCTGGACGCTTTTCTCATCTAGTGCCCTGAATATGTCTGCCATTCCTTTCTGGCTTGCCAGATTTCTGTGGACAGGTCTGACATTATTCTGATAGACCTTCCTCTCTACGTAAGGAATCTTCCCCATAGCTGCCCTCAGAAGCAGTTGTCTAAAATTACGATTCGTCAGTCTCACAATCAAGTGCCTCGAGGTCTTTCCAGAGTGGTTATCTTGGGGGGTGATCTTTGAGCCTCTAGGACACAAACGTGGGTTCCATTCCCCAGATTGGGAAAATTTTCATCCAAAATTTGTTCAGCTCTATCTTCTAGTCTTCTCTTTCTCCATCTTATCACGATTCCAATAATTCTGACATTGGACCGTTTCATAGGGTCATTTATTTCCCTAATTCTGTTTTCATGGCTTCTGAGGTGTTCTTCCAGGGCTCTTCCTGATCCTTTTTTCCTGTCAATTTGTCCTCTAGATCTTTTGCCTTGGTTACCCTAGCTGTTAGAGTATTTAGATTAGATTGGATCTCATTGATAGTATTTTTAACTTCTTCCCAGGCGGTTTTCACTTCTGCCATTAGAGAGTCTGTGTTGTCACTAATGGTTTTCTCCAACCTAGCCTTTGCCTAGATAATTCTAACCCTGAATTGTGTCCTTATCCAATAATTCTGATGGAGAGGGCACAGTCTCTGAATTTTTCCTCTGTTGGGTGTTCCTCCTCCTAATCATTTTGGTGCGAGGTGTTTGAGGGGATGTATCGCTGAATATATCAGTCATGATAGAAAAAAAGAGAGCGAGAAAGAGAAAGAGAGAGGGGGGAAAAAAAGAGAAGACCCAGCCAGAATGGACCCCAAAGATAAGATTTATAAGGTATACAAACAAAAACAGACAAACCAAAAGACCAACAAAAGTAAATTAAAAAAAAAGAACCCAGCCAAAATGATCCCCAAGGATAAGATTTATATAATACCAGAACAAAAACAAATACACAGAAACACTGGCAGAAGAAAAAGATGGGAGGGTGGTTATAAATCCTTGATGTGGGTGAGGAATTATTCCTGGGTGTATCTTGATAACTTTGTTAAAGGACTCAACTTTCTAGAGATGAAGGGAGATTAAAACTGGTTTATATATAGGGGTAGTATTGATTAGTGAAAGAGGATTACTTTGAAGCTTATATGTATATGTATATTAAAAATAGAAAAGGAAAAAACATGGTACGTGTATGAAAAAAAGTTCAAGTAAAAGGTTATTATGGAATATGTTGTATTAATCCTCCGGTTGAAAATGGTAAGTAGGTTAAAAAATTAAAAAGAACAAGAATAGTGAGAATGAATTAAAAATTAAAAGTTGGATCTGTGAAATATACAGGTTTTAGGGCAATACCAGGAGCTTAACATACTGTTTTCCCCTGATATTGGGGTTTTACAGTTTTATGGGGACCCTGTAGTGGTTGTCTTCCCGTTCTTTTGGCTTGTTTTCTGTGAGAGAGGACTGCCACATTGTTTTTCAGTCAGATTTGTGGGTTGAGTCCTCCTGTCCCCTATCAAGGGGCTGGGCTCTGTGGAAACCGGTTTTTCAGGCTTTTGTTCTCTGGAGGTTTTGGTTTTTAGTGGCTTTTAAGTTTAGTGGAAGGCGGAACTGCATCTCAGAGAGAAGCCTCAGTCTGCTCCCTTCTGGGTGGTTCAGAGCACACAGATTCCCCTCTGCAAACTCCATGAACCGTGCAACCTCAGTGCAGGCAGTTCAAGTCCCCAGCCACTGTCTCAGGGGTCGCCCAAAGCTCCCGCTTGTCTCTGCACCCCTGTGCCTCTAAAGCTGCAAGCGATATTGGTCCAGGGAGTCTGCTTCCGTGGGCTGTCTTTGCTGGGACTGGTTCTGGGGTCCAGACTTGATGGTTGCCCAGGTTGCTGCCAAGGGATCCCGACCAGAGGTGGTGCTGAGTTCCGTCAGGCCCAGGCTGGGGAGTGGGTCAGACCCCGTTTGCATAGTACCGCAGAGCGCAAAAGGCTGTACTTCTAGGGAGCGTAGGCTGGTGCGGTCACCAGACTCCCTCTTGTGGGGGCGGGAGTGCGCCCAGCCTAGCGGTGGTGCCAGCTACACAACACGGGGGAGCTCGGTGACCAGAAACTGGAGGCTCTGCCGCACTCTCTCTGGCACCGGTGGTTGCTGGCGGTGGCCATCCTGGGTCCGTGGGCCTAGGCCCGTGCCCATGACTGCCTGATTCCACCAGTTGCCCCTTAAGATCTTTCGCTTTTTTTGAGTGCTTTTAACCAGATTCCAAGTTAATGCTGGTTCCCAACCACAGAGCACTTTCGTGTGGGGTATTACTTTCCAATGGGTCGCTTCTGGTGGATCCCCCCCCCCCCCCCCCCCCCCCCCCCCCCCCCCCCCCCCCCGTCTGCTTATCTTCCAGTATCAGTCTGAGCATTCCCACTCTGCTTTACCTCTCTCTGGTGTCTTCTGCCCCTGTAGAGATATCCAGAAGTGTATAATCCTACTTCTCAGGCTGATTTCGTGGTTTTCAGGGTGTTCTGGTAAATAATTAGCTAACTTTAGGGCTCCAGTTGAAACAGGGTCTCCTACTTCTCTGCCATCTTGCCCCCCACCCCGAGTATCCTTTTAATGTCCATGGAATCTGTAGAGATGTCTCTTTTATTTCTGATAATAATTTGTGTTTTCTCTCCTTTTCTCTTAGTTACATTGGCAAAATGCTTAATGGTTTGATAGATGTTTTTGGAGAGCTAGCTTTTGGTTTCTGTGATTTTCTTCATTGATTTCCTGCATTGATTGAAGCTCTAGTTTTTAATTATTTCTTTCCCTCTGCTGGCTTTGAACTTAATTTGCAAAAATTTGCTGCCGTTTTTTCTGTTTTCCTGAGATAGAAACCTAGTTTTTTGTTTTGCTTTTTAATATGCCTTGTAATTATTTGTTGCAAGGTGGACATGATATACTGGGTAAAAAGAAAATAAGCCTTTTGTAACATAGAGGGAAGGTGTGGTGAGGGGGAACCTTTCTGTAGTCCCATGACTGGGTGCAGGTGAGCCTGTCCCCCTGCACCGTTTCAGCTTGTCTGTTAATAGATGAAGGTTGTACATCTTTGGCATGAATATCACGGATGTGACGCTCTGTTGTTCTCATTTCATCTTTGCAGGTGGCATGTAATTTGGATTTGCTTCATTACTGATGATAAAATGATTCTCATTCTTTTTTTTTTTTTTAAAGATTTTATTTATTTGTCAGAGACAGAGGGAGGGAGAGAGAGAGAGAGCGAGCACAGACAGACAAAGAGGCAGGCAGAGGCAGAGGGAGAAGCAGGCTCCCTGCCAAGCAAGGAGCCCGATGTGGGACTCGATCCCAGGACCCTGGGATCATGACCTGAGCCGAAGGCAGCTGCTTAACCAACTGAGCCACCCAGGAGTCCCAAAATGATTCTCATTCTGATCACTTGATTAAGGTGTAGTGTGTATCTGTTCTCAACTGTAAATTACTATTTTCTTAGGGAATTGATATTTTGTGACTCATTATTAAGAAATTGCCAAAGTACTCATTCCTTAAACCTTCAATTTACTGTTTGTTTTTTTTTTAATGGGTTAAAATATCTATAATTGTCCCAGATTTGTGCAAGGGGAACCCCTTCAAGCTGCTTGTTTCCTTTAGCCTGTCTCCATAATTCTTTGCACTTTCTCTTGGTTTCTGGCATAGGAAGATGGTACAGGCTGATGTCCTTTCCTGTCTAGGCCTGGATTCAGCTGTTTGTTCAGGGAGCCCTGCTTCCTTACAAGAAAGAGTCTAGGTGCAAGGTATGCCTATTGCTATTGGGGTGTTCTGCTGCCAGGGACTTCTAATGAAAAAAGTGAGGGATTTGGTTTATGTAGGTATACATAAACACACATACATGAACATGGATACACATGCCTTTATATCTGTTTATCCGTACATTTAGTGAATCATGTACATTCACACTGACACCTTTAGTCCTTCCAGTCTTACAGGAGGGCTTTAACTTTAACTTGTGCCTGTAACTCCTTGGCACTAGACCTGTCATAGTTCCTCTTCTCATTTTTAAGCTCTGCTGACATTACAGTTTTGTGGATGTCTTTAATTAAAGTGATTGTCAGATGCTTTACTTTGATTATTTAATTTGATCTTCTAAACAACATTATAAAAGCTTTGCAGAGCAAAAAATGGAAACAGGAAGAAATCCTACAGGTTCTCCATAAAACTGGTAAATGGCAGAATTGGGTTTGGAACCTCAGTCTGTGTTACTGGAGCATCTGTGTGCTTAACTCTTTGGCTATATTTAGCCAGTGCTATAGGAAGTTCATTTCTTCAGGGGTAACCCTGCTTGCTGCCTTCCCCCTATTAGAGTCCGAGCTGTCTTTCCAGCTGCCTGACTGTTTGGGGGAACCGTTTAGTTTTAAGCTCCTTTTCAAGCCAAAGGTACAATTTCTCAGGCTGCAAAATAGGAATCTGGAGAGGATTGCTTATTGATGGGGGATGCATATCTCTGAGGTATGCATTATATCACTTCTCTTCCCAAAATTGTTTCATGCTCTCCTCTTAATCTTGGAAAATGACCCCAGCGTTAAGAGTGTGGCGTGTAGGGAGTCTTTCATTGGGCCTTGACCCCGCATCTTCCTGCCTGTCGGTCCTCACCTTGTGAGCCAGCACGCCACCCCCGCCACCCCCCCACTTCTCCCACTGTGTGCTTTTTCTTCCCAGGCTGTGTATTCCAGTTCGTTCTGCTTGGAACACTGTTTCCTACTCCCTTATTCTCCATTCATTTCCCTTTCTCTTTTTAGCCACGCTGGGCTGATGGTTCAGTCCGTGGTTTAGATTCACTACCTGGGGCGTCTGGGTGGCTCAGTGGGTTAGAGCTTCTGCCTTCGGCTCAGGTCTTGGTCTCGGGGTCCTGGGATCGAGCCCCACATTGGGCTCTCTGCACAGTGGGTAGCCTGTTTCCTCCTCTCTCTCTTCCTGACTCTGCCTACTTGTGATCTCTGTCAAGTAAATAAATAAAATACTAAAAAAAAAAAAAGATTCACTTCCTTCTGGAAACCTATGGGGTCTCTTCTCTGCAGTTTTTTCAATTTTAAAATGTTACCATATTTCAGACTAGAAGGAAAATGGTGGTTAAAAATGGTTTCTTGGGAGAGAGTGTTTATTTTATTTTTTTATTTATTTTTTTATTTATTTATTTTTTTTGGGAGAGAGTGTTTAAAAAAGAAAGAAAGAAAAAGAAAAGAGAAATTTACTGAGGTACTGAGTGTATCCATGAAAACTCTCCAGCAAAATACAAAGCATAACCGGCTTTCAAAATCTTACCGTGGTTTATGGCAAACTGTAATGTAGTTGCATTGTGGTTTTCCCCATAAAGTACCTGCCAGCCTGTCTGGACTTGACCCCAAGGACATTGTGGTGATGCTAAATGAGGAGGGAGGCTACCATCAGATCGGCCCAGCAGAGTACTGCTCTGACTTCTTCATTATGTCGGTGACCATAGCCTTCGCCACCCAGCTGGAGCAGGTGAGACAATCCCTCTGATGAGGGATTCACAATGATCCGAAAACATTGATTCTTCTTTTATTTTTATCATTTATGTTTAAGATTTTATTTATTTGTTAGAGACTGCACACAAGCACAAGGAGGGGGACTGGCAGACAGAAGGAGAAGCAACAGCTCCACAGCTGAGGAGCACAGAACTTAGGAGATAGACCACTGGCAATGTAAAAAGTTCTGGTCTCTCTCCAGGAACATACTTAATCCCTCGAGGTTACCAGCTATACAAGCAACCCCAGGAAGTAGCCTGGGGGAGAGTGCTCCGGGCCTGGTGGTCTCGGTGCCCTCAGCAAGGAGAGCAGGGACACTCACGACCCATGCCAACATTGCCTCCTTCCAAAATGAGCTGTCCTTCCATTGTTTTTCTCAAGATCCAGCCCACTTTCTCAACATTATATTGGTCTATAGCAGCTGAAATAATAATTTCGAAAATAGAGAAAATGGCTTATGACTTCAATTTTTACTGTACTATTAACTTCCTCAGAGGTACAAAGCTCCCACAGGGTCCACGTTTATAAGTGAAATACCTGATAGTGACCATATATATGTACATGACTTGGAAGAGTGTCAGGTAACGCTTTTTCTCAGGATATATTTAAAATTTTTCATTCCATATTCATGCTTTTGGCTCTCTCCATCAGTTTCTCTCTTTTTCTTCATAAAGCCCTGCTTATGAATTGCTTCACCTTAATATGCCGTTCCTGCGGGGGAAGGTCCGATGTCACTGCCTTCATTAACCACATCAGGGTACATGTTAGATTATGAGGCTGTTCTATTTTTACTGTGTTATTAAGTAGATGCAAAGGCATTTTACATTACCACTTTAATTTTTTTCAACTCTTCTGGGTGGCATAGTTGTTCCTCATCATTTACTGTGTGTCCTTTTCTATGGACCAGGGATTATGCTAACTACCGTGTTTAATCCTCCCACAACTTTAGGGCATTATTATTTTCATTTTCAAGATCAGGAAAACATTTCTTAGGAAGGTTTTACAGCTAAGTAAAGGGCCTGCGTATTTCTGGACATAGAGTCACTTCCCTTATTCTCTTGTTCCAGTATTATGCTCTCTTCCCTCTTACACGGTTTTGGAGTAAGATGGATTGTTACGGGGCTTGCGTTCTCTCTGCTTACTCACTGCTTACTAGCTGGCTCCTCCAGTTTAGGCACCGTAACCTTTCCGAGTCTTGAGTTTTCTCAGGAGTCGAGTGGCGATAATACCAACTTTCCATATAAGGATGAGGCATGAGATAATATAACCAAAATGACTTTCATGTAGTTTGTATGTGTGAAGCTACATTTGTACAGTAAAAGCTTGTTGAGAGTAATTGACTTATTGAATCCACAACTAAAACAGCTCTTCGTAATACAAGATGACTTACTGGGACCAGTCACTCCGTTTAGTTTTTAAAAACTCAAAAACCAGATTGATGACTGACCATTGGCTCCTCTGCTAAAAAGGAAGCTGAACAGTTTTTTCTCAAGAGTAAACCAAACTATCCTGGAATCCAGCAATGTCAATGCTAGGTGTGAATCAAAAGAACTGAAAGCAGGTGTAAAAATGAAAACGTGCACAGCAACGTAGTAAGCAGTATTCACAGTTTCCAAAAGGTGGAAACAACCCAGCTGTCCGCCACTGGATGAATGGATAAACCAAATGCATGTCCATACAATGGAATATTACGCGACTATAATGGAACAGGGTGCTGACAGGTGCTGCAGTGTAGGCAGACTTTGAACGCATGCCAAGTGAAAGAAGCTGGACACACAAGGCCACCTGATGTGTGCTTGCATTTATATGAAATAGACTAGCATAGGTGAATCCATAGAGATCCAAAGCAGATGGGTGCTTTTCTGGGGCTGGAGGAGAGGGGGAATGGAGACTACTAATGAGACTACTCTCAACAAGCTTTTACTTCATGGGTGCGGTATTTGTCCTGGGAATGATGAAAGCATTCTGGAACCAGATGTGACCAGTGCATGCACAGCCTTATGAATGTACTCAGTGTTACTGAGGTGCATGCTTTGTAATGTTAAAATGGAACATTTTCTGTTACATGTATTTTACAATAATGAAAAAACACAAAAAATTGAACCCAGTAATCTAGTTATCTTTTGATATTTTTTCCTTTTTTCATTATGTATAGACAAGCCAAGGGTTTTATAAATTAGCCATTTAGTTTTTTTCCTCAAGCTAGTGAGAAATGTAGTGTGAGAAAGCACCAAGCAACAAATAAAGGTAAGAAATAATACCTTTTCAGGTGCTCCTCAGTGACTCAGGACATGTGCTGTCCTGTTGCAGAATGGAGGAATGAGTTAGGAGCAGGAGGACTGGGTGGTTTTCTTAATATTGAATGTCGAAGGTTAAAAAAAATTACCTTCCAAATACAAAGATGTTAAAGGATTTTTGAAAGAATCTTTTCTTAGTGGGAATTAACTTAAAATTAAATATACTGTGAAATATTTAAGGGCTATCTTTAGTTCTTAAGATTTTTTTTTTTTTTGCTTTCTGATGATGGAAGAAACAAAAGTCTTGTCTAATTAAACTCTGAAATAGTCACTGGTAAGGATACTATATTTTTGCCTCAGAGCTTTTCCTGAGCACAGCTCAGTTGTGCACAGCTGACTCTGTGCTGTGTGGTAGAGTTGTCCTATTGAACCAGTATTCTCTCTTCCAGTCCTTCCAACAAGCCTAAAAGAAACGGAGGTACAGATTGATAGAGTAGTTAGTAGTACTGTGAAGTCCAAAGCTTCACAGTAACCCATGGATGGAACCAGAATTGGGGGCTTAATCCAGAATCTGCTCTTAACAGCTGTAGGTATAGAAGTGCTGGCTCTCTCTAGATAGACTAAAACCTACTCAAATACAGTTGAATGTATGGGGTTCAGCATTTACTTCACATACAAAAATATATATGAAACAAGAGTCGTTGAGTATCTACTGTGTTATTTCACACAAGACCAGTGACTATTGAATGTGGGGCTGTTTTATTCTAAGTGGTTAATTCTTTTATTGTCACGAACTCTACAAGCTGTCCTGTAACTCTGCTTGGCCTAAAAGGATGTCTTAGGTAACTGTCATGTCAGGATATAGTTATTTAACAGCCCTGTTGTATGATCACTAGGATATATTCAAAACCAATCGGTGAACACAACCACTGTCTTTTTAACAGTGTGCTAGTGAGCACTTGGTCTGTTAGATGACTCCATATTGTATTGTCCAAGAATCCACGTCTTTGCCATGAGTGGCTATGAAAGTACAAACTTTGCAAAGTAACACTCCCATTAAAGCAAGTGTCTTTTTGCAACTATTAATTTATAGTTTTCCCAGTTTGGACAGATTGGCTAGAAAGCGTATTTTGCGAAGGCCTGGGCTAAGGTGTTACATTTAATAGTCTGGATTACAGTTGTTTAAAACCCTTCTCTTAGGAATGAAGGGGGTGGGAGAGTGAGAATAAGATGAAATAAGGTAAATGGAAATAAAGAAAGCTCAGTTTAAAATACTTGACCACTTCCTTCTGAAAGAACTTCCATGTACTCGTTCATGGGTCAGTTGAATGAAAAGTAAACTTGAAAACAACAGAAGTCTCTCAAAATGTTTTAGTCTCTGGGATTTTCTGAAATAAGCCTTGAAAGATTAAACCGATCATTTGGTTGTAATTTTTCAGAGATGTAGGAATTCTGAGTGAATAATTGTAGACTTAGAAGTTTAAAAAAAAAATCAGTATTTTAGCAGATATCTTAAAGTTTGTCTTCAAGATAGATCTTTAAGCAGATATCTTAAAGACATGCGTGGTTTACAAATTAATACTCTCTTCTTTTTACTTGAATGTTTAGTTAATTCCATGTACCATGAAGCTTCCAGAAAGACAGCCTGAATTTTTCTTTTACTATTCTTTGCTGGGAAATGATGTTACAAATGAACCCTTCAATGATTTAATCAACCCAAACTTTGAGCCAGAGAGAGCATCTGTTCGAATACGTAGCAGCATAGAAATTCTTCGTGTTTACCTGGCTCTTCAGTCTAAACTACAGGTAAGCATTGCAGAAAGTTGCTTTTATTTTAGTTTAGTTTTATTATTTATTTGTTTGCTTGTTTATTTATTTTGACACAGAGAGACAGTGAGAGAGGGAACACAAATAGTTGCCAAATAGGGCAGGATCCAATAACTTACTTATCTTTTTAGAACTGTGTTTAAATTAATGTTGAAATGGAAATAGAAAAAAAATGCTTGAAGTATTAGTTTTCTGTTTACATGCATGTATTAATGATACAGTTTGTGAAATAGCATAGTGAAATATTAAAGTAAGCATAACTCCTAAAAGAGAGAAGGGTGGTAATTTATGAGTATGTAGTAGTGAGAGAAAAAAAAATGGAGGCAAATGGCTTTATTATTTTATTTATTTATTTGACAGAGAGAGCACAAGCAGGCAGACAGGCAAGCAGAGAGAGAGAGGGAACCAGACTCCCTGCTGAGCAGAGAGCCCGATGTGGGGCTTGATCCCAGGACCCTGGGATCATGACCTGAGCTGAAGGCAGAGGCTTTAACCCACTGAGCCACCTAGGTGCCCCTATTATTGAGTTCTTAGTAAACTTTGTGCCTTATTAACAATGTTAACCATCAAGTATAAGAATCTGTTAGTCAAACAGACTCAGCTGAGCGTGAGTGCAGAGCTGGATATGGGGCTCGATCCCATGACCCTGAGATGACCTGAGCCAAAACCAAGAGTTGGATGCTCACTGACTGAGCCACCCAGGCGCCCTTAACTATCTGTTAAGTTTCTGTGTTTAGGAGACGGGAGAGAATATTAAGCCTCTTTTGATTTTTCTCTTTCACATTAGATCCATCTTTGCTGTGGAGACCAGTCACTTGGAAGTACAGAGGTACCCTTAACTGGACTCCTGAAAAAAGGGAGTACAGAAATCAACCAGCGCCCAGTCACAGTCGAGGGTGCTTTTATTCTTGACCCTCCAAACCGAGCCAAACAAAAGCTTGCGCCTATTCCTGTGGAGCTAGCCCCGACTGTCGGCGTGTCTGTGGCTCTGCAGAGAGAAGGCATAGACGCCCAGGCAAGTGGTGACCCTCCAGCCCCTACTCCAGATTTTGCGGTGTCACTCGGGACTGCTCCTAAAAGCTGAACTTCCAGAGAGCTACCTTGCGTAGGAAACTGTTATTATTAATTAGTGGCCTACGTTATACGATAACTTCCTTTCTGAAAAGTACCGTAGCTTCCCAACTCTGCTTCATTAAGTATTTATAGAGTCCATGTGTGCAGTTTTGTTTTGTTTTGTTTTCTTAAGGATTTTATTTATTAGAGAGCACGAACAGGAGGGAGAGGCAGAGGGAGAGCAAAATGCAGACTCCCCGCTAAGCAGGGAACCCAATGCGGGGCTTGATCCCAAAACCTGGAGATCATGACCTGAGCTAAAGGCAGATGCTTAACTGACTGAGCCACCCAGATGCCCTCTGCTCTTTTTTTTTTTTTTTTTAAAGATTTATTTATTTTTAGATAGGAGGGTGCAAAATGAGAAAATCTCAAGCAGACTCCTAGATGCCCCCATACTGTCTGCTCATGTAGTAGGAACCATTCCCCCCAACCCCAGCTCCTGGTCAGTCACTGCCAAAAAAGGAACTCCTGGGAAAGAGAATGTCGTTAGACCTAGTTTCTGGGAATCTGGGTTGATGGTAATGGTTTCAGTTGACTGCTGGGGCCAAGACAAAGTTCTTGGTTCATTGGTGCTTTATGATCCTCATACTGTCTTTAGGCAACAGAGATCGGTATTTGTTCAGATGTAAAAACATTTTTTGATTCTATATAATCAACTTTAGGGTACTGTTCTTTTGAGGAACTGATCTTTAGGTAGGTTATGAGTTGAAGGTAGAAAAACTGAAGCGAGAGTTTAAGTATGTGCATATACGTGTATGTGTGTGTGTGTGTGTGTGTGTGTACGTATGTATATATCTTTAGAAGAAAGTTGAACAAAGGAGAGGAAGAAAATCAATTTAGATATGTTTTTGTTTGAGTAACAGGCCTCCATTGTGTTCATTGCCTTGGTAATAACGATTCCCAGGGACACCTGGCCTGACTTGTTATATCAAATATCCCTTCTTACCAGTTAGGATGCAATTTGGTACTCAGCTCTGGATATCATATTTCCTTCCTGTTCATCTTCCTTTTTCTGGTCCTAGATGCTATAAGAAAATTTGCAAATTATGAAGAAAAATAGACTAGGAATATCCAAACTGGGAAAGGAAGCTTATATTTTTAAAAAACAACGTCACGTTTTTTGCTTAATTATGAAGGAAAGTGCTTTGCAAATTATACTTTATTTAAAAATTGTTTTTAGTCTTTAATTGAGTTAAAGACCCAGAATGAACATGAACTACAGAATTCAAAGAAGCAAGTTTTAACTCCTATAAAAGAGAAGACACTCACTGGGCCAAAGTTACCAAGTGTGTCCCCTGTTCCACCTCAAAACCCATCACCTCCCACAAAAGATGATGCAACAGGAAGTGAAGCGGAAAGCTTACAGTATGATAAGGACACAAAACCAAATCCAAAGGGTAAGATGTTCTTTCTATAGATATTCTAGGTGTGCATTTATAGCCATCTAATTAATGATTAAGAGAGTTTTCACAGTTTGTAAGTAAATGGTGAGCTTTTTTTTTTTAAAGAGCCAATGATGCTTGGTGATGTAAAAAAAAAAAAAAAAAGATCAGTTTAAATTGAATTAAATTTAAATTGAGTTTATAACTTCATTATAGAATTTGCTAAAAGGTAAGAGAATTTTTCTATTACTTTTATTTTAGAAGCAATAGTTTATTCAGAAGAAATTACAGAAAGTAGTTCTTTTGAACATATTTTTAACTAGTAAACACTTAAACATTGTGAATTCATTGGAATTTGAGGGAGAAGAGCTTACTGCCTACGGCAGTAATCATTACACTCATTGTTTGAGCGTACAGTTAAGGGAGAGACTCGGAATGGTTTTACCTGGTTTTAAAAACTTTTCCCATCTGCTGCATGAGGGTCTTCGGTTGGATTTCGTAGTGAAAGTAATTAGAGTAGTGGGGGATTAGCAGTGAAGGGTTAAGGTGGAGCTTCTTACTTGGTCACCAAATAGCTGTAGGACTTGAACTACTTGCTAAACCTCTCTGGTCTGTAATAGGATTGCACTAGATGGCTCTTTCTGTTAGACTACAACATATGTGCCTAAAACAGCCAAAGCTACTTCTTAAAAAGTGATGTTGTTATTATCTGCCCTAAGCCTCAAGTACAGCCCTTCAAATATTAAGTGTCGCTGCCTCTTGGAAAGAAGTTGGTGCCTGCCAGGCTGAAGGCATACATCCCTGCAACAGTAGACAGTAGCATATGCTTTTATGTTTTGCATGCTGTGTGAAGAGTAAGCTCTTTTTTACATGGTTCTAAGATGGGATTAAAAGCCTCCCTTGTTTTGGGTAAGTTACTTTAAGAAGTTGATGGCTCAGTTCATGTGTTCACAGAGGCAAGTGACCAAATTCCTTGCTTGAAGGTAAATGAGGTATCTTTTTTTAAAAGTGCCATACTTCATGTAAAGGGAGATATCTGTAAGCGATGTAAATAACTTAAGAGAAACGGTTACCAAGTGGAATTTTTTCTTTGGAATTTTTGTGTTCATTCTAGCCGTTGGTCCTTCCATACCTGCTTCTGTGGCCCAGCCAGTGCCCGCATCCCATGCTTCAGAAACAGCCTCAGGACAGAAGATTGCTGTGCCGGCGACATCACATCATTTTTGCTTTTCAATAGACTTAAGGAGTATCCATGATTTGGAAGTTGGTTTTCCAATCAACTGTATATTAAGGTGTGATCTGATTTTGTCCCCAAGTATTATTTTCTGAAGAGCAATACCTTTCCTCTCTTTGGGAATTGCAGCAGGACAACTCTCACCAGAGACATTCAAACAATTGTTAAACCCCTGAACTGAAAAGGAGGCCAGGCTCTTTCATAATGACTGAACTTAAACCAGGGTGGCATTGGTGGTAGGAGAGCTAATACTAATTGTATGTATTGATGACAGTTGACTCAGGCTTCTTTGTAAAAAAAAAACAAAACAAAGTGACTCTTGAGCTTAAAAGTGGTTGTTTCTAGAAAAGGGACCATAGGTCAAAATAAGGGAAGTATAGTATCTGACTATTCTTTTTCTTTTTTTTTTTTTTAAGGTTTTTTATTTATTTATTGACAGAGATCACAAGTAGGTAGAGAGGCAGGCAGAGAGAGAGAGGAGGAAGCAGGCTCCCCACTGAGTGGAGAGCCCCATGCAGGGCTTAGTCCCAGGATCCTGGGATCATGACCTGAGCCGAAGGCAGAGGCATTTACCCACTGAGCCACCCAGGTGCTCCAGTATCTAACTTTTCTATAAAATTCTATTATAATGGGAGGTTGTAGTCTATTACCTACACTTGGTAACTGAGACTGTTAAGAACCATACTTACAGAAGCACAAGTGGAATGTGTTCACCCCGTTCCATGTACAAAATTGAACTACGTATATGTTTTAGTCAGTTAAATGGTCTTACTAGCTTGGTTTATTTTGTCTTTTTTTTAGATTTTACTTATTTATTTGACACAGAGAGGGAGAGAGTGAGAGAGCACAAGCAGGTAGAGTGGCAGGCAGGCAGAGGGAAAGGGAGAAGCAGGCTCCCTGCCGAGCAAGGAGCCTGATGTGGGGCTCAATCCCAGGACCCTGGGATCATGACCTGAGCCGAAGGCAGAGGCTTGAACCCACTGAGCCACCCAGGCGCCCTCACTAGCTTGTTTTTTTTTTTTTTTTTTTAAAGATTTTATTTATTTATTTGAGAGAGAGACAGTGAGAGAGAGCATGAGCGAGGAGAAGGTCAGAGGGAGAAGCAGACTCCCCATGGAGCTGGGAGCCCGATGCAGGACTCGATCCCGGGACTCCGGGATCATGACCTGAGCCGAAGGCAGTCGTCCAACCAACTGAGCCACCCAGGCGCCCCAAGCTTGTTTTTAATAATAATAAATTTTCATCAACTTCCTGGCTGAAATTTATATTAAATGTAATACAATAATGTGTTTCAGTTTGGAGTATTTAGTTTTTCCTTATACATGTCTTTGGAGCAAGCATTAGCATTTCTAATAAAGTTGTTGCTCCTTATGTTTTTAAAATGTGAAAATCTTTTCTGTCATTTGGGATTTCCGTTGGCAGAAATGTCCACCACTACACAGTGCTCCCTGATGGTATTAAGGCATACCTGCTTTGCCGATGCATAAATTAACTCACACTTGTATCTCATTTTTCAGTTGTTAGATTTTTATCAGGCTATTTCCAAAATCCTCTGGACTTTGGTGTGAATAACGGACAGAATCAAAGGGACTCAACACTGAGTCTGATTGTGAATTCACAGAACAGGTGTCTCTCTGTCACAGCTTGTTTTGCTTTTTGCCTCTTGTTAGAGGCCAAGAATCATTATGAAAATGGAGGGCCAAAAAAAAAAAAAAAAAAAGGCTTATCTCACAAATAGAGCTTTTCTCAGAGGGTTTCTAAAACATCCCTTAAAATGGTTTTTAGAAATAGAATTATTATTGACTTTCTACTTTACCATTTGTCTTTTTCCCTCTAGTTTTCTAACTGAGATCTCTTTACTGCTGCTGGTAGAGACTGGGACCTCAGGGTGCTTAGAGATGTTGTTAGCCAGAGCATAGAAATACTGATAATGTGAAATTAGAAGCTGTGAGGGGGAAGCCTTGAACCAGCCCACTTAGTAGGTACTCGTCGTAGTTTTTGTGGTTCAGTCCTGTCCTGTGGGCCATCATTGAATCATGAATACCTGTGTGCCTGATGTTAGGGGGTTTATGGGTCATATAAACAAAGTGCTCAGCCTCGTGAAGAAGACACATTGAGAAGGAGGTTAACACATGAGGGAGGCCAGAAGTCCAGTTGGCAAAGAAAAGGGGGAGAGTACCATAAACCAATGGTACAGTTAAGATTCACTTACACACCCTGCATGGAATTCACTTGATGATAAGGGCCATTGGTTCTGTCTTGGAAGTCATTTTATGGCTTTTTAAAAAACACTTTACCTTTGAGTTTGAGAAATCTTATGGTGTTGTGCTCTCATGAACTATCATGAAACTGCAGTTGGCAACTGCATAATGGGATTTGTGAGATGACCTGATTTCAGTGATGTGTAATTATGTATGAAGTGAGTGCGGGCACAGGATTCTTAGTTGTAGGAAAAGGAGTTTTCACTACTAGGCTTTAAGCCCCAGTTTTCCTAATGGATAACAAGGTAGAAGATGAAATTTAAGTGAGCATTACGTTGTCAATACAAAGTAAGTTCTGCAGTAGGCAGGCAGCCTCCCATTTAATCTGGTGCGGCTTCTGCGATGACAGGAAGAAAGACTCGGTACTCATTGACTCATCTGCTTTCATCCTTGATTTTCAAAGACAGAATGCCATGGGTGCACCCTTTTGGCGCTGACTAGGAGTTTTTTTAAGCCCATAAACATCAAGAGATTATTGAATAAAGAAAATAAGTTTTGAAATTAAATTCAGCAGGTATTTCTTGAATGTTTATGATGTGCCCCAAACTGCTTATTTGTTCCTGAGACGGCACAGATAAAAAACATGGGTCCCTGTGCCCTCAAGGAACTCCCAAACAAATAGCAGCTTGGTCTTTGTTTAGTGGCCTCATTGTCCTTCCTAAATCTTAGTCTTACTTAGAATGTGTCAAAATGATCAGCTCTTCCTTATTTGGTGGCATTGCCTTCAAAATACCAGAATTCTTCTTCCCCAGAAGGTCATTCTAGGATCACTTGTAAAGCAGCTTTGGGAACTACTGCTGTACACAGAATGCTTTTCTCTAGAACTGCTACAGTTTCTATGTCAACACTGCCAGTATTGGCAGTATTTTAAAGTTGGTGTTAGGACTAAAACCATCATGTATTTGTACCATCTACTAATTTTAAAAATTGTATTTGTTCATTATATTCATAGTCTATTTTTAAAAAACAGACTAAGTTTTATCTGTCAAGTGTATCATAGGACTTTGTTTTTCTTACATTCTAGGTACTCCTATCCATTCTTTGGTAGCGCAGCTCCCATTATGACTAATCCTCCCATAGAAGTTCGCAAAAACATGGAGGTTTTTCTTCCACAGTCTTACTGTGCATTTGATTTTGCAACTCTCCCTCATCAGCTGCAGGATACCTTCTTAAGGTAATACGCATACGGTGCATATGCTCTGAAGTCACTCTGGAAAATTGATACCCTGTTAACAAGAGGAATTCCTAGAGTTTTAGACTCACATCAGTCAGTGCGTTTGAAAACCTAGAAAAACAAAACAAAACAAAAAAACCTAGAAATAAATGTGCTAAGGAGGTTGGTGATGTTTGTCCTGCTGTCAAGTTTTAATGTAGTTATGGAGGCTCTTTGTAGATTTTCGTATCTTATTTGTCTTGATTTGCATGGAAGACCTGTGTTAATACAGTCTATGAGTAAAGAAGAAACTCTGAAAACTATTCTCGTTTTTTTGTTAATATGTGAAGATAAATACGAGCAAGCTATTTACTTTTTATTCTTGCTTCACCAGTTGACTGTAGTGTATTGCTTGCTTTTTCTGATTGGTCATCTGTATAAAATGGAGGTGTTAATCCAGCCGTCTGAATTGGATTTGTGAAGAAAAGTGAGATCAGAAATGTCTTCTTACTTTCTCAGGGTATCGCCGTTCAAATTTGCATATTAATTTAAAGAGAAGGAGGAAGAAAAAAAAGAATGGTATTTGAAGGGTTTTCTTTATTGCACAGAAAGAGATGTTGAAAATGTGATAGTATTTTCTGTTTGTTACCTATGGAATTGAGCCTTTCTGATCCAGGTAACAAACCATCTCTGAATACATTCGGGAAACTCAAAGATGTCTGTGCCTTAGTTCAGAACTGATAGTTACGAACACTGGTTTCTCTTTTCCTTAGGATTCCATTGCTGGTTGAATTATGGCACAAGGATAAAATGAGTAAAGATTTACTTCTGGGGATCGCCAGAATCCAGCTTTCTAACGTCCTGTCTTCAGAAAAAACTCGCTTTTTAGGTTCCAGTGGTGAACAGTGTTGGCGTCAGACTTACAGTGAAAGTGTGCCTTTCATAGCTGCACAGGGGTAATGGATTTTCCAGAACTGGCCTTCCCTTGCCTTTTCTTCTCATTAGCTGGCTACAGCCTTGTCCTTTCCTGTCATTTTTGTTCTCATATGGGGTCTATATTCTCCTTTGCTATCTAGCCCTCTGTAGCTTTCAGGTACCACCATACCCTGTGATACTGTTAACATTCAGGCTCTTAAGTATTTCCCACCCGCCTTAAGCCTGACAATTCTAAATTCTGGCCTTTTTTTTTTTTTTTTTTTTTGGTAAGTCAGGGTCAAATTTATGATGCATTGTTACATTGTCTTGTATTGGGAGTGACTGTTGTTCTACTTGACAATATGTCAACTTCTGCTTTAATTCTAATTGCTGAGAATGTTACAAATGTTTGGCACTTTAAGAAGAGTATTGTTTTTCTGCCCTGGGCTTTATTACTACAGTGAAAAACTGAAGTTCACATGTCTTCCACAAAAGACATCTTTTGAGCTTTTTAAATTTAGCAGCAGAAGTTTAAATAAACTTAAACATTATACATCACATACCTGGATTTTTGAAGCATAATTAGAATGTAGAAAGAAATCAGGATCAGTAAAAAGCTGTGGTCCTCAAAGTAATGTTGAAATCCCTTCCCTTACTCTTCGCCACCTCTACTTACTTCCAGGGAGTGAAGAGTTAAATAAAACTGACTTATTTGGAGGATCTGGGAACAGGTATTTTACAGTGTCGGTTATTCTGCTGAACTGAAAATTCTTCTAAAAATACCATTCTTGGGACACCTGGGTGACTCAGTTGGTTAAGTGCCTGCCTTCGGCTCAGGTCATGATCCGGGAATCCTGGGGTGGAGCCCTGCATCGGGCTTCTTGCTCAGCAGGGAGCCTGCTGCTCCCTCTCACACTACCCCTGCTTGTGTTCCTTCTCCAGCTCTGTCAAATAAACAGAATTTTTTTCCAAAAAGATTTTATTTATTTATTTATTTGACAGGGAGAGAGCACAAGTAGGCTGAGAGGCAGGCAGAGAGAGAGGGGGAAGCAGGCTCCCCACGGAGCAGAGAGCCCGATGCGGGGCTTGATCTCAGGAACCTGAGATCATGACCTGAGCTGAAGGCAGAGGCTTAACCCACTGAGCCACCCACGCACCCCAAATAAAAAAAAATCTTAAAAAACAAACAAACAAACCATAGTTTGGTCACATAAGTAGGAAATCATGAAAATAATCAGATCATTACAAGTTCTTTTAAATCTGTGGGTTATAAACATTAATTTTTATTGCCCTGCTCTGTAGACAGAAACGTTTTAGGACACTTAGGTAAGACAGTGCTTAATTTTGCTTTATTCATGTCTTCTAAAGGCTATGAGATTAGAAGAAAATGTAAAAATTGATTATTAAAGGTTTGCATGTGTGGGTTCCATTCACTGAAGTTGTGTTTGACCAAGGATTTATGGAACAGATAGATTTAGACAAAGCTACATTTCTTGTAGCCAAGATTGTATTCTCCTCTAACAGTTTTGTAAATGCTCCTAGTAGTTCTCTGATAGAGAAATCCTCATTGTAATAATACATATGATTAACAAATTTTCAGGAATTATCCTGAAGCAACACTCACATCCAGTAAAAGATTTATGTACAAGTGCTTCGTCCAAGGGAAAAGGTAGAACAAGAATTCAGAATAATCTTTATATAATCAAGATGAGGGGAATTGTTTTTTTCTTAATTTTACTATGTAAATTCATTAGGATATTGTATTGGTATTAAAGCATACACTGAGTTAATGTTGATGACCTCAGAAAAGTGCTCCAGGTGGAAATGGAGAGAGGGACAGAATGGTTTGATCTTAACATGCATGAGTGCATGTCCCTCTGCACATGCAGAAAACGGAAGAGAGGAAGGAAATGAAAGCTCAGTAATGATTACCTACCGACATTAGGTTTTTACATTTTTCTACATCTACAGTGTTAGAGGTCATTTTAAAATAAATGTGGGTATGTGCTAATTAGAGTGTTTATGCTCAAGTACGATCCTGTATGTGGAAGGTCTTGATTGAAGCCCAGAGAACTTAACTGCAGTTGGAGTAGCGGGAGTGTCAGGTTTAAGAAATGTGACCGAGTCACTGTATAGCATTGGGGAAATAAACGAAGAAATAATGGGAAAGGGTTTCCATGAATTTTAAGATATTTCTGATCCATCTGTAGGTCAAACAACAGGATAATGGATCTTTCTTACACAGTAACTCTCGAAGATTATGGACTCGTAAAAATGCGTGAGATCCTTGTCTCTGATTCGTCTCAGGTCAGTATCCCTGAAAATGAAACCTGACTCCTTACGGTGGATCTCCTGCACTGCGGGTGTGAGCGTGTGGGATTCATTTCATTTTTGTTCCGATGTCAGGGTTTATCTGCTGTGCAGCAAAAGCCACCTTCCGTTCCTCCGGCACCTTGTCCTTCAGAAGTCCAGACAGAGCCTCGAGAAACCTTAGAATACAAAGCTGCTCTGGAGCTGGAAATGTGGAAAGAGATGCAGGAAGACATTTTTGAAAATCAGGTGACTTTATCCACTGACTACATTGCTTTTCTTCTCCGTAAGGCTTTTCTCCCTCTGTCCATTGGGTACCCTACCCAGTCCCTCTGAATATCCAGAATGCTTTGCTCTTACAGAAAAACAATAAAAAAGTACTCCATGAATGACAAGTGGGCAGAAGCTACACAGAATTCCCCTAAACTTTCTCCGTGACTCTGGGGCAGGATTCGGACTGAAGGTTACAAGGCAAAGTTTGAATACTTGAATGTTATCTTTAGTTTCAGGCCCTCGTGTAGCGTTCCCTCCTGGAGCCTGGAATCATCCTTCTGGAAACAAGAGAGCGAACAGGTCTTACGTTAGCTTTATTCTCATATGGGCATTCCTTGCCTCAGGCCTTCCCTTTCTTTAGTTTAGGAATAAAAGAGAATCCTGGAAGAAACATAGTGGTGAACAGTATTAATTCTTTACCACAGAACAGCTGATTTGTGTGCTGGAAATACTGACGTGTTTGCTGGGACTGTTTTGTCTTCCTCTTGTAGCTAAAGCAGAAGGAATTGGCTCATATGCAGGCTCTTGCAGAGGAATGGAAGAAAAGAGACCGGGAGAGAGAATCGCTTGTAAAGAAAAAGGTAATCGCATCTGTAGACATCAAAGGTGGAAAGGGAAACTATTAACGACAGTACCTGGTACATGCATTAAAGAAAATCTGTGGAATATCGAAGTTATAGTGGTTGTACATTGGCTTGGGTAAAGTGGATGAATGGGTCAGGAATAGGAGGAAGGCCTTTCTCTTAAGCTGTTAGATGCTTTTTCAATTTTGAACCCTGCAAATGTATTATTCTTTAAAAAAATGAATACTCTAGGAAAAAAGCCCATTTCTGTATGAAAAAAGAAAAGACATTTAAGTATATATAAATGTTATGATTTGTTAATAAAAAAAATCAGAAACTTAGAAGCCCTTTTAAAGAACTTAATTCTGGAAAAAATGACATCTTTAAAAAGAAAATGAGACCATCTGATCTTAATCCAGAAAGCAGAAGTTCAGTACTTAACCTATTCACACTCAAGTTATTGTGTAAAACAAAAACCCTGAAAATTAGAGATGTTGCAAATACTGAAATGTAACTTTTGTATTAGTGGTTAATGATGTATCTATAAGTGGGAGAAGACGCCAATGGCAGGATGGTTTGCTACACTTGACCAGGAGACAGGAGCAGGGTACGGACTAGAATGTTTTTGGAAGTTACTTTATTTTCTTCTCTGACTTCAACCATTTTTTTAATGGGTAATTACGGACATGCTAGGGGTTTGTTATTTTGTTTTTTTTAATATGCTTGGGTTTAATCTGCTTTTAGTTTTTTTCTCTCGGTGCTTCATTTTGGGTGTTTTTATAGCTGGGACTTCAGGTTCACCTGTCTTTTCTTCTGAAGGGTCTAAATTGCCATGAACCTAGTTGAGCATAATTTTTCCTTTCATATACTGCGCTTTTCATCTTTGAAAGGTCCATTAGGACCTTTTTCCTTTCTTTTTTTTTTTTTTTTTTTAAACATATTCCACTTTTCCTCATGGTCATGTTTTCCTTTTTAGTATCTACAATATTTTTATAATATATTATCTACTTATTCCAACATCTATATCATTTTGAGGTCCCTTTCTGTTGTTTTTTTCACCTGGTCATAGGTTACATTTTCTCCTTAGCATGATGGATAATTTTTTGTTAGATACCAGAAATTGTGAACTTTACATTGTCAGTTGATGGATCTTGTCGTGACATGATGTTACTTGGGATGAGTAGGATCCTTTAAATTTAGTTTGACTAGGGTGAGTTGAGAACACCCCATTCTGCTTGGGCTCCATAGGATTATGTAGATGCCTGGTGTGTTACAGCATCTCTCCCATCAGACAGGTAGGAACGCACACTCCTCTCAGACCTGTCCGAGCTCTGGGAATGCTTCATCCTACAGCTTTCCAGTGGTAATGTCCCGGCCTTGCGGGGTTGTAGACTACTCTGCACATCTCTGGGGCTCACTTTCTCTGCATCTCCCTCCTCCCTCATGAACTTGACTCACCTCTGTCTCTTCACTCACCTATTGCCTCAACTCAGCCAGATTGTGAGGCTCTGCTGGGTCCCCCCTTCTCTGAACTAGTGTCTGGAAAATGCCTCTAGGAAGTGCACCAGAGTTCCTTTTAGGGCCTCATTTTTTTCTGTTCTGTCAGGGATGATGGTCCCAGGCCGCCCATTCTTCAGTGTGTGAAAGCAGTTGTTTTGTGTGGGTTGTTCCAGTTGTGTTTGGGGGAGGTCAGGGCAGTTAGTCTTCTGTGGGTAGACTGAGCAGAAGGCCCCCAAGCCTTTGACTTGAAAGGAACAGAACTTCATCTCCCTTAATTCTCAACCATTAAAAATGTGAAAAACTAGTGAGTTATAAGAAAAAGATAATAGGACTACTTTAAAGCATCTGTTCTTTAATATGCAAATAACCGAAATTAAAAAGTCAGAGGCCCTCACACAAACTTTATAGTATGTGTGTATTTGTATTAAATATGACTTGTATATTAAGTAGCATTTATAGTTCTCAAGTATCCTTTATGAATTGCATCTGAGTGAGCCATATAATATTTAAAGTTTTTGAATTTTTCATTTAGCTTTTAAGGCAAGACGAGTTTATTGGAGTTTCTTTGTTTTTTTTTTTGTTTTGTTTTTAATTTTTAAAGATTATTTATTTGACAGAGAGAGCACAAGCAGGCAGACAGGCAAGCAGAGAGAGAGAGGGAACCAGGCTCCCTGCTAAGCAGAGAGCCCGATGTGGGGCTCGATCCCAGGACCCTGAGATCATGACCTGAGCCAAAGGCAGAGGCTTTAACCCACTGAGCAGCCCAGGCGCCCCAAGACGAGTTTATTGTTGTACCATTTTTTAAATGCTGTTGAAGAATTTTCCAGGGTTGAGGTTTGCAAAAGTCCAATCTTGAAACATTTTTTAGTTAATAATTTTGACAAATCCAGCTTGTGCCCTAATTGAGCTTTCTAGTGCCAAAAAAAAAAGGAAAGAAAGAAAAAATCAGTTTTTATGTAATGAATTGAAAAAAAGTCATTTTTGGTTGGTTGTAATTTTGCTTTTTAATCTTCTCAGTTGGCTTCCCATATATACAATTTCTCCTACCATTTCAGCTTGAATTGACAAGCTTCTGACTAGTTAGTAAGGGCTCTGCTCAGAAAATGGAATATGATATTTGTCTAGTAAGTGGCTGAGCTGTTTATTTGAATTAGTCCCATCAAAAAGTACATTGGATGTTGCCATTGTATTTCGACTGAAATACACTGAACAGTAACAAGTCATCTAGTGTAGGGTGTGCTCCATCTTACAAGAATATGGTCAACTCAGATGAGATCTGTTTTCTAAAACTTGATAAGTTACTGTAAAATTAAGTCCATTAGGGGAGAAAAAAACAATTTTTTCCTCAGTAGGATGAAACCTTTCAAGCTGAATTCTCTGAGAATCTCACTGTACTATTTTAGGTCTAAAATGTGTGAGCCTTTTCTGTTCATTCATTTTCACTTTATTTACCTGTTTTCTTCAATGTATAACTCTTTCAATACTTAGAAAGTTCATCTGAAGGAGTCTGGGTAATATTGGTGGAACATACTATGTAGCCATTTAAAGTTCTTCTTATTTCTGCTCTTTGGCACAAAATAACTAGTTAATAGTAAAATGGAACTCATCTGCTTATTATGAGGAACTTCCATCTTGCCTTACCAAAAAGATGCTAACTAGCTAATAGCCCACCAATTCAGGATGTAGTGGTGAAGGAGTATAGGTAGTAAATAAAACTACATGGAGTCAGATCTGCAAGACACCAGTATTTCATAATAACAAATTAATATTTTAAGCTTATGATAGGCATCTAATTGTATATATTCTTGTGGGTGATTGGGTTTATTAGTCTATCAGTTAATATTTTGTGGTCATCTTCTGGGACCATTTTGGAGGGATTATTTTGTTCCCTGAGAAGGAGCAGATTATTTTAGTGGAAATTTTTCTATTTGATAAAATAATTTATTCTTCTCTGGAGTTATACATAAACTTTCCCCCCAAATAAATGAAGGGTTAGTTAACCTTGAAACAGATAACATAATGACCTATATCTACTATCCACTTGGGGCCTTGAGGCCTTGTGGGAAAAGTGAAATATTCCAAATCTGTATTTCCAGAATCCAGTATATTGCTAAAGACCTGGTTGTACAGACTGATGAGCTAAACCCAGTGATTGTTAAGTAATGAATGTGTCTTAAACTAATGTTGTATGAGTATGATACTCTGGTCTTGTCCTGCCTTCTGCATAGCTGACATCATGTTTCTTCTGTCTTCTGTATGACTTCCATCAGATAGCAAAAGATTGCTATCTTGTACCCACAAAGAAGGAAGACCTCAGTTCTACATAAGGGAATAATGTGAGGAAGTGTTTCATGGATAAGATAATGCTTTCACTTTGATACAGATTAGCAGATACTACTAGGTGGACTCAAGGGACATTCCAAACAAAGAAGTTTGAAATTGGCTTGGCGTTAAGAAAACTGTATGTAGTTTGATGTGGGAAGGAGGGAGGAGACGGTATGCCTCAAGAAATAAGGTATAGAGAGGTTTATGGAATATAAATTCTCTTCTGTTCCATTTTGAGGAGGTTATACTTGATGCTGCAGACTTTCTCAGCCAGGGTTTCCTGAGAGAATTAAGGCCTAATGCCTGCCAGCATCCAAGGTTGCTGATGGATTAATTTTAGCCTGTGCTTCTATGTGTTGGAATAGTCGTGTGCCATTTTGAGAGGAGACAGAGAAAATACTTACTTGAATCATTTGTTATGTTCTGTGGTTCAGCTGGTAACCCAGCTTGGGAAAGGTAGAAATTTGAGAAACTTACTTTTTTTAATGAAGACTTTTATGTAAGAGAACAAGGAAATGAGATTTTCATTTTCAGACAGTTATTCTGGTGGAAGTCTAGTGGGCAGAGAGTGGAGGAGGGTAAAGCTCAAGTCAGGAAGACCAGGGAGGCAATAATAGATATAAAAGGAGATGAAGGCCCAAAAGTCAGAGCTGTGATAAGGTGGTGGAGAAAAGCGGAATGGGAGTTAAAGAAAAGGCATTAACGAGGTTTACGATTTGAAGACTTAAGGAATACTCATGGCTACCCTCCACTCCTCCTGCTTTCCCTGATGACTCTATTCCCTCTCCCTCATGCTCACCCAGTTTGGTCTTGCCCTTTCTAAAACACTTCTCTGCTTGACCTCTCCTCCTGTCTACTGAATTCACCCGTCTCCCCCACTTTCGTGCTGAGTCATTTTTTCCCTTCAGCCTCTGCTGGGTTTATTGGCTTGCCCCAAGGCCCAGTCCTTAAATCTCTTTTCTGTTTTTACATTTCTTCAGGTGTTGTCATCCACTTTCTGACTGTCCTATACGAGTTAGGTACAAGTACGCATAGTGTACATAATACACATGTATTATATATAACTTTTATCTGCTTGCATCCCCTGCGTCTTCCCTGGACTCTGCACTTGGCTGTTGACACTGTCTATTGACTGTCTCATAAGCAACTCAAATGTAACCTGCCTAAAAACAAGCTCTGTATCTCCCTCCTGTATAAGTTTGTTCCTGTTGATTCCACCTCTTAATAAATAAAAGGTGACACCTTTTGCTCTGCTCCTCAGGCTACAGGCAAGTTATCCTTGACTCTCTGATTCCACATCTAGTTTATTAGCAAATCCTCATGGCTCCACGTTGAATATGTATCCTGGAAACAAACCACTTTGAGCTCCCTCCTTTATGACTTTATGTGTCTCACAGATGACTAGTTACTTCTTACTTCTTAACTCAGTATCCCTTTCTCTTTCCTGACCCCGGTAGCTCACTTCTGGTACCAGAAGTCAGACAATGCACTCCTTGACTTAAAAACCTGTGATGCTCCTCATGGCACATAGAGTAAAACTCCCATGGTTTACTGGGTCCTACAAGGCCTCAAGGCCTTATGTGATCTACCTCCTGGCTGCCTCTGTAACCTCATTTCTGTCAGCCTGCTGCTACAGTTTGTTCTTAACAACCTGGCCTTCCCCTACCTCAGGATCTATGGAATGTCCTTTTGTTAGAAGTACTTTCTGGTCTCTGTTTAGGATAATCTTTCGGAAATATGCCTTCTTCCTTTGCTCCTGGCCACCAACTAGACACTCATTCTCCTTATTTTTATCCTGGCATTTACTTCAGATTACCTTAAATATCCACTTCCTTGTTCATAGTTGGGTCTTCCCTCAGAATATAAGTACCACAGGACTTTATTTTACCCATACCTGCTAGGTTTGCCATAAAAACTCGTTATTTAAATGATGGTGATTTCCAGTTTTTAAACATTTTTGAGTTTGAGATAATCTAGGGAGTAATGGCATATGCAGTAGATTCGAGGTCTGAATCTCTGGAGGGGGTTTTGACTTGGCAGTCTGGATTTGGGAGTTCTTCATATACGTGATGGTAGGTGCCTCAGGTCATCTGCAGAGGTCATGTAGCAGGAAAGGACACCTCCTGAGACAGAGCTCTGGGAACTCACGCATTTGCGTTGCCAGGGGCAGAACATTGGAATTCTGACTCACCATCCTGTTTCCGTGTCTCTATATGACTTTATAAGGAGGTAGGGCACACTTAGTTGGTTTTTTGTTTGTTTGTTTTGTTTTGTTTTTTAGATAAACCAAAAGTAGGTGGTAGAATTAACAGAATTCTTACGTAAGTGATCATGATTGGTTGGTATGTTGGGCCTAAGTCACTGAAATAAAGTTTAATGAGGACAGATGTCAAATTCTGTAGTCACAGCAGTCTTCTGGACAATAGGTGTGTGGGTATAGTTATCCCAGGTTTAAAAACAAAAGCCTTGGGGGAATTTCTCCGACATAGCAAATGGTGTGATTAGGATCCTGAAATAGCACATGTGAGTTTAGACCAAGGTAATGTACTTGCTGTTCTTGTCGCTGGCGGGGAACATTCTTTGGCTTCTGAAGTAGTGAGATCACATCGGGTACCACATTTTTTTTTGAAAAGACCTAGTCTACAATCTAGACTCTAGATTAAATCCAAGATACTAGATGTGAAAATGGTAATATGTGAATAATTGCTAAAACTTGTGTTTATCTTGGAGAAGAACTCAGAGGATATACGATGGCTATCACCAGATTCAAATATGTGAAGACAGATATTTTTTTCTTCTAAGGATTACAAGTAAGGTTCGGGAGAATAAAACAGTTCCTGTTGACTATGGGAAAAAGATTAATATGTGGCCTGGGCTGTGGAGACTAATTGGTGAGGTTCAGAAAGTCCTAGTAAAAATGATCAGTTAGAAATGAAGGACAGGAAACTGTCAAGAGTCCTACATGCTGTGTAGGCTGTGCTAGCACACCTCTTACTGTGAACGGGACTCACAGCAGGACTGCAGGCCTACGGCAGCCAGGGTACAAGGCTAATCATGAGGTCAGAAGTAATCATGAGGTCAGTTGTTGGAACTGCGGGGAAGAGTTGGATCTGAACCATGAGGAGGATGGACTTGAAACTGATGAGCTGACCTAGCAACAGAAGTAGTTCCAGGGAAGGAGCATAAGTGATGAAGGGGGCATCAGAGAAATACTGGCATAGTGACCAAGGCAGATTTTTAAGGAACTGGATGTTGACTGAACATAGGATTTTACTGGCAGTTTAATTGTCCAGTGGGAGAACGAACTTCCTCAGGAAACTGAATGTCTCTTGAGATAGCCAAGCAGACGCTAGAGGGGCTTCCTTCCTTAGAGTACTAGCAAGAATTTCTGCTTTGAATTGGTGGATATAATTCATGATTTTCCTGTTCCCACATCATATGTTTCAGTATGTTAAAATGTATGCAGTGTTGACTTTGTTCATGTTTTGATTTGGGGGGAAAAGGTAATTTTTCTTTTATTGTACTGTAGGTGGCTGAATATACTGTTCTAGAAGGAAAACTTCAAAAAACCCTAATTGACTTAGAGAAGCGAGAGCAGCAGCTTGTCCTTGCAGAATCGGAGGTAACTGTATTCCTGTCTTATGTCTTCATTTTTCAGAATCTGCACTCTAGGTACATGCTATTACTTTTCCTTTGTGTTCGTACGAAATCCATTTCATGGAAATGGTCTTGTGGGCATGATGGAGAAAAGTGCTATTCAATAAGAGGTCAGAATGGGAGGAGTAGATAACAAAGTATTTATCAGAAATGTTGTTACTCAGCCAGCTTTGGCTGACATCTGCAATGGTAGAGACTTTTGGTGAAGTTTCCCACATAGAGAAAATGTAGTACAAGCTCGTGGCCCAGCCTTCTGCCCTTGTTCTCAGTAAGAAGGGAACACCCTTCTTGGTTGACCATTAAAGGTTAGCTCCAAAGGATGGAGGAAAACTTCTGTTAGTGCTATGCCTACCTAGCCATTTTGTTAGGTCTTACTGAATTTTACCCAAAGTATTTATTTAAATTACTGCAGAAGTTTCAAAATAATTAGAATTTCTTCCACATTAAATTTATATGCCCCTTCCCTAACCACACGTGTTTCTCAAAATTTTTCTCAGCATATCTCCCTGACTTTGGCCTCATATATTTTCTGGAATTTCTAAAATGATTTGGAAACTGATATATTTAAGCTCAAACATCAATACTAAGGCTGAGTCACCTTCTGTGTTACTAGGCAGAATGTTTGTTTTCGGTGGGCTCCACGTTTTGCTAGGCTTCGCCCGCAAATCAACACCTGAGTTGAGCTTGAACGTCAGTTGCTTAACTGACTGAGCCAGCCAGGCGGCCCCATTTGTGTTTTTTTTTTTTTTAAGATTTTATTTATTTATTTGACACACAGAGAGAGATCACAAGTAAGCAGAGAGGCAGGCAGAGAGAGGGGGGTGGGTGGGAAGCAGGCTCCCCGCTGAGCAGAGAACCCGATGCAGGACTTGATCTCAGGACCCTGAGATCATGACTTGAGCTGAAGGCAGAGGCTTAACCCATTGAGCCACCCAGGCGCCCTGTTTTTTTTTAAAGATTTTTTATTTATTTGATAAAGAGTGTGTGCAAATAAAAACGAGTAGAGGAAGAGGAAGAAAGAATCTTAGACTGAGTCAGATGCTTAACCGACTGAGCCACCCAGGCACCCTCAGAATATAAGAAATGGCTAAAGAAGAAAAGAAACTTGGGCATATTTGCTTAGGTAGTACAGTGAGTTTTATTCAAATAGGAATTTTAAGTGATTAGGGCCTTTTTGGTTGAGTTTTTTGCAAGTCATGTATGGAGTTTTGGAGGTACTTTTATATTAGAATTAAATGATGGATTAAAATTTGGCATTTCAGTATGTTTAAACATTAATTCTAATAATGGAAAAGGACATGGAGATAAATTTGTACATATTCTGAACATTGTATATAAGGATGAGAGAGTACTGGACAAGTGTCATGTAGCCCAGAGCAAGCCAACCTCTGACGGATGCATCTGTTGTCAGGTTCAAAGAGAAAGAAAGGAACTGAAATTAGAACGTGAACGGAACCTGCAAGAACTTCAGGACTCTATCCGGAGAGCCAAAGAGGATTGTGTGCATCAAGTTGAACTCGAGAGGTTGAAGATGAGACAGCTCGAAGAGGACAAACTCCGACTGCAGCAGCAGGTGGGAGCAGTGCTCAGAGCTTAGCTGTAGTCGCTGAAAAGTTAGAAAGATACAGTCAATCCGACTGTTGATCATATTGATTGCGGCGGGATTCAGATATACTTTAAGTCAGAGCTTGTCTTCCTAAATCAAATGAAAGATGACACTGGGATAATGTTCCTTCCTTTACCATTATTGACATGAGAAGGAACTAAGAGTCAATCCAGATTGTTATTTCTGATAAATTTCGTGGGGGCCAATACATTGTTCATGTGCCCCTGGACCTGGTTCAGTTGCGAGCCAGGCTTGGGGAACAAACGGTGTGTGCTCTGTCACCTTACATTCCCCTGTCTGCCTCTCCCACTCCCCTCTGCGGCCCTGTCCCTGCAGCCAGGTGTCAGCCCAGGTGCTGCGAAGCCACCTCTCCTCTAACTCCTGTCCTCTGACTCACACTTCCTCGTGGCTTCCTCGCTGTTGTCCTGGTGTTGGTGTGTTGTCTTCCTTCACCCTGAGCACCATTGGTCTCCTGGTCTGCCTCTGCTTTGCTGGCCACCCCTCCAGCTCCTCCGTGGGCTTCTTTTCCCTTATTCTAGCCAGTCAGTGTTGGACGTCCTCCCGGCCCAGGCTTCAGTTGGTACTGAACAGTCTTATTCGTGCTTGTGGCTTCAGAGACACTGTGCACCTCGGGGACTTTCACATTTATGTACCAGCCCTTTCCTTTGCATTCCAGAACCAAATATCTAATCGCCCTTTGGCCTCTGTACTTGGATCTCTTAAAAGCATGGGAAACCCACCCTCACGCCCCTGTCCATACACTGCAGTCACGGACTCCTCTGCTCTGGTCTTCCTCTTGCAGCTAGTGTGGTAATTTTGAAACTTGGGAAGCCTGACCTCCTCCACCGACATCCTCCAGTGTCCTCTTACTGCTCTAGGATAAAGATCAGAGTGATAAGCTTGCCCTACAAACCTCTGCATCCCTGGGGACCCAGCCTACCTCTCTCACCACTTCTCCCAGTCCTTTACTTCTGCTGGAGGCTCTTCAGCCACACTGGGTGTCCTTCGGTCTTCAGGCCG
This sequence comes from Mustela erminea, assembly GCF_009829155.1. NCBI lineage: Eukaryota > Metazoa > Chordata > Mammalia > Carnivora > Mustelidae > Mustela > Mustela erminea. The sequence goes on along the minus strand of NC_045616.1, from coordinate 27,477,032 downwards.
ACTGTGCTTGCCTTCCCCAGAGCATCTCAGTGTCTGCTACTTCTCTTAGCCTCCTTGGGTTTATAGCGCACTTCCCTAGAGCCATCTTCTCTGACCCTTATTCTCTAAGTCTCAGTCGAGTTTTTATTAAATGTTAGAGCAGTTTGTTTTTATTTTCATTAGCATGATAGTTTGATCAGGGTCAAATGATTAGCTCCATAAAATTCTTTGGGTTTGTATCTGTATGCCTGGAGTCCAGCCAGTCTTCAAAACATAATAGGGGCTTAATATTTGCTGAAAAAAAAGCAGAATCAAGCTGTTAAAAACTCAGCTTCTCTTTCTTCAGAAATTTCAGCATAGATTAAATATGCACGGTGAATGCCTCCAGACTTCTTCGGTAAATTCTGGCATGAAGAATAGTTTCCATAGCTGTTCAGGGCCAGTTAAAGTCCCATTGTTTAGGCAATAGTAAATACAAACGTGATTGTTATAGAGGCCTCACTTAAAATATAAAAGATGGAGTTATGTAAGTGGGCAGTTGTGACTAGGATTCACAGGTAGTGCCTCTCCCACTTTGCAGGAAGATCGAGGCTTCTAATGTGTATTAGACTCATCACAGGATCTTTTTAAAAAAACCGTTCCTATCTTGTCCCAGACTGACGTAATTAGCTCACATCTTTGTGGGAAGAACCTTTCTGGCACAAACTGGTATTTTGGAAAAATTACCCCAAGTACTCCCCTAAAACACAGTCTGAGACCTGGGGAAAATCTAGCGGGGAGGTTGGAGGGTGCTGTGGGGCAGCACACGTGTCTGGGAGCTGAAAGTGCTCAGCCCTTACTTGGGAACATATCACAGTTCCTATAAAAGAAAACATGCTAGGCCCTGATTCAGAACCAGGTTCTATATACTCAACACACGGTTCTAACAAGACAGGTAGAAAGGACAAAAAGACACCCTGTCAGTGAAAGGTGGTCAAGTGTCTGTGTGCCCGTATAGAAAAGCAAGTCGCATAACGCCGTCCGTGTTTAGGGACCACTTAGCACAAGAGAAAGAGGCCCTTATGCCTCATAGCTTACTTTTGTACAACCTGATTGGAGCCACAGTAATTGTTTATGATGAGTTCTCTGAATGCTGGAAAAAATAACAAATATCAAGTCTGTTAGCTTTTGTTTAAAACAGAAATAAGTATGATGGAGATGCTTGAGAAAGGTTCTAATTCAAGTTTAAAAATGAAAGTTCAGATATGCAGAGGTAAACTTCAGTCATATGAAGAATTTTCAGGTAACAGAACACCTTAATACCTAGATGCTAGATAAATCCTAATTAGAACGATTTGTATTGCCTGGCATGAAATAAGAATTTGTTATTGATAATTGAATTTCCATTTCTGTCACAGGTTTTCTCAGTATTTCAAATTCAGTTAAGTCTTATGTCTTAGTGAGAAGATAAATGGGTTTATCTAATGATTGGTAGTCATAGTGTGACATGTTTTTGGAAGGCATCTTTAACAGTGCTTATTTTCATTTCATTAAAAAAAAACCCAGATCAAATCAAAAAGAACATTTTAATATCCTGTCTTTTTAGGGGGGGCAGGGGTTGGTAGTTCTGAAACTCTTCAGAGGGGAGTTATATATAGATTTGAGTCAAGGTCGTCTTGCTTTTTTAATTTAACAGAGTATTTGCCTGCTCTCCTCAGAGCATAATTCTAGGGGATGAAGACATTCGATGCTACTTATGTCTCTGCTACTTCCCGGCCCACAAAAATGAAGGGATTGGGGCAAATCATCTTGAAATGACTTAAGTTGTAATAGTATTTGAATTACGAAGTTCTTTTAACGTCAAATAATAAGTAAAATAAATGCCACACTAAAAGTTTATGTTTTCATCCATAATTAGCGTATATATATATATATAATGCACAATATGTTCTTATATGTGCCCTTCTAGTAGTATTGGTGTTTTTGTAAAGTGAATTTCATTTGCCATCTAAAATTTACCAAAAATGTTCTGGTGATACTGGTTTTATAACAAATTTCATACTCTTAAAAAGCTTTTGTATGTTGTTAATTTTCCTCATTATAGTTTAGGGATTTCCTAAATTTTCTGCTATAAACATGTTTTAGCATAAGGGAAAATGACCCTGTTGAATTTGGTAGGATTGAACTTAGCATACTGGTATTTTTTAATGGCTGTACTTTTTCCTTTGTTAAATACAGCTTAATGATGCTGAAAATAAGTATAAGATTTTGGAAAAAGAGTTTCTTCAGTTCAAGGATCAGCAAAGCAACAAACCAGAAATTCGTCTACAGTCTGAAATAAATCTTCTCACCTTGGAAAAGGTACCCATGTCAGATCATGGCAATTTAATTCTAATAATTTATAAAGTCAGTAAGTATTATTTGAATATAAAATATAATATTTCACTGTAGTGTTCTGATGTCAACTAAGAACAGAATTCTAGAGCTGAGACATTGTCAGTATCTGAATTTCTTGGCTTTTCTCAGTTTTCTCAGTTCTAGCTTGTACTGATCGGAATTGTTTGTTGTAAACAACAGAAGTGACTAACGGTAGGAATAAAGGAATCCCCCAAACTTTGAGGAAGGCTACAGAACAGGTTTCAGAGTAGGAATGAGAACCAGGGGAGCACAGCATGGCCTGTCCTGTCGCAAAACTCTCTTCTCTTGCTACTTTTGGTGCTATCATGGCCCTGTCCCTAGATTTCTGTATCCCCCAGTTCTGGTGCCATCTCTTGCTGTTGGGAATGCTCTCTGTGTTTTACTCTCCGACAGGAGGATTCATTTCGAGCCCGCACTCCTCTAGGATGATGTCCCTCTCGATGGGGGACGTCTATCCTCTTCTGTTTCCTGTGGTTGGAATCCAGGTCCTCCCTCTATTTATATAGAGGGAACAGGAAGTATATTCTGGTTCTAGGCATTAAAAAATTTGTAAGGTCCAACAGCCAATTTAAGTTTGACAGTATAGGCTCTTGCATTTTATCATTAGATGTTCTCTGGGCATTGTTAAAAAGATACAGCCTACATAAGAAAATGGCACAGGTTGTAAAGAAGAAAATGATCTGTGGAAGTTAAAAGCCACTAGGGGGCACCACCCGAAGATGGCAGGATGGAAGTTGGGAAGATGACAGGGTAGTTCCTGGGCTTTTCATATTTTCTCAGGTAGTAGGTGTACTTTATGGTTTCCTCTCCCAACAGCCAGGCCTTCTCTCAGCTTGCCCTGGACTGTCCCCACTGGGGCTCTAGCTCACGGACAACCCCTGTGTCTGGGTTCTGGGTAGGAAAAACGACTATTCCTGCTCCTTCCTTCTGTAGTCCCTCCTACCTGGGAGAGGTGGGACTGGCTGCTGCAGCTCATCATGGGGTGGGGGGCAGGGGGTGGGGCGGGGGCTCATCCCCTCTCGCATTTCTGCTTTTCACCTGTCTCACCAGTTGCCTGTATTAAGATAATCTCTTTGGAAGACCTAGAGTGGTTTCTGGTTTCCTGGCAGGATCTTGATGGACAGAACTGATTTTTCATTATCCAGCAAAGATGTACGCTGACACTGTTAAATCCTGTTCTGAATGATTAAAAAACATTCAGGATAGAGTCACTTAAATGGCAAGTCATATGGAGAGGCAGGGAACTTAGCCTAGGTGGTCATAACAGTGGAAAGGAAGATGATGGCTCCTACTGTCTGACTTTGTCTTACTAAAAGCCGTGAATGTAAAGGGGAGACAAAGCTACTTCTAGTGAAATCCGCACATGAAGTGTGGAACCTAAAGGACACATGACCTCTTAATGGGTGAATGTGTAGGGAAGGATATTCCAGAAAGAGGTATGCAAGCAAAGGAGCAAGGTTAGAAAGTCTATTAGTATTTTGGTAATAGCTTGATTAGAACCTAATCATTACTGTCGTATTTTCAAAATAAAAATAGGACTGCTAAGAGAATGCTGGGAATTTTAATTTTTGGTTCTATGGCAGGGGAAGACCTTAGATAGTAAGTTAAAGAATTTGTATTTCATCTGGTAAGGAAAGTCAGAGATGACAATCAAGTTTATCAGGTTGGCTTCATGGATGTTAATGGAAGTGAAGAATTTTCAGGAAGATCTTTGAGGACGTGGAAGTTGTAGAGAATTATGGTTCTAGACATACTATGTTTGAGATGCTAGCAGAAGAAGGGAAGTGGAACAGTGGATGGAGTGGTTAAAAAATGGGGAGTATAGTAGGAAGAGAGAAAAGAACTAGACTTACAGATTGGGGAGTCAGTGGCATCAAGTAAACACCATAATGCAGATGCAATGGGCTCAGGCATGCTGAGGAAGGACCCCTGAACACTTCTGGGACGTGCAACCTCAGGGACAGAAGGTGAGGGAGAAGGAGGCTAAAAAGATTGAGAGGAGTAATAAAAACAGTCCAGTGCGGTGCCAGGAGAGGAGGACTTTTGAGAATCAGTAGTAGAGGCCATCCCTCATGAAGGGCAAGTCAAACATGGTGAATGAAGGTCATGGGTTTGACAGGTAAGAAGTCACTAACTTTGGAGAAGCCAGATTGGTGGGGCTTATTGAAAAGTTGGGCACAGGAAAAAATAAAATCTAAACCAAGGGCTTCACACTGGTGAAAAAAATCTTAAATGGTAGAAGGAAAATCTACACATATTTTTAGATTGAGGATAAGCAATTAAAAACAAATTCAGCTTTTACAGAGTAGGGGAATATTGGACCATGAAAGAGTTTCTCTTGGGAAATAGAGCTACTGTTTAAGAGACAGAAAAAGAGAATACATAGAAGAGTTGGAGACAAGTTTTTTAGAAGTGGACATTAATTAAACAGTTTTTGCTGCTGTTTCCAAACTCAGTAAATGTTTTCACAGCTTGTCCACGTCTGTGTGCTGTGTTCCTTTTCTTACCCAGCGTGGGTTTGACTGCCCAACCTGGTTGATGCTGCTTCTTACATATCGGGACAATTTTTGCATTTTTCCACTGGATTTGGTGGCCTGTTCATTTGTCTGCCAGTGAATTTGACTGCAGCTAGACCTCTTCAACCCCTCTTGATAAACCAAGTGTTCAGCTACTTCCATGTTGACCACTCTGAATTCTGTGGTACCTGCCAAGGACAAGTGACATGCATGGCTTCTCAGCCCTTCTCACAGGCCCTGTTATGTAGGTGTCAGGATTTTCATTTTTCCCTTTAGACACTATCTGTCTCAAAATTAGAACAGAAGCACTATCTTTTCCAAATATAAACCTGACACTTCCCACCTTAGAAACACATTTAAGGGATTTTCAGAATCTCTTTTTCCAACTGTACTTATAGCGAAAGGGTAAAAATCACTCAACATACAAGTGTAAATTGTGTCATTAAGTTAAGAGCAAGATGGAAGAAATTACTAGTTCACCTGCCAGAGCACCAGACCTAACAAATTCACCCAGCATGTGTAAGTGTTCAGTAAAACAAGCCTTCTCTGCTCTTGTGAAAATTCTTGGTAAATTTTTTTTGGAGCCAGAAGAGGGCAGAATCTTATTTGTTATTTCTACATAATAACAGACCTAAAAGCACAAAAAGGAAGGCATAACTGAAAAAGTATCTAGTTCTCCATATAATTTTCTGGTTATGTCTGACTGAGAGCTTTTCATTTCTGACTGCCCATTCTCTTCAGTGTAAAAGAAGTATTTCTATTTTCACGAAATGGTGTAACATTAAGTTAAGATACAGTTTTACCAAATACAATCCTGATTCCTTTTGTTATGTAAGAAGTCAGTTTATGATTTGCTTTTTGGTAGGAGTATCTTCAATGGCTTAGAAATAATCCAGTTTTTAAATAAAATATGGAAAACAATTTAGTAGGGCAAACTGAAGTTAAAAATAAATGCTAAAATTTTTTTTTTAAGATTTTTATTTATTTATTTATTTGACAGGCAGAGATCACAAGTAGGCAGAGAGGCAGGCAGAGAGAGGGAGAAGCAGGCTCCCTGCTGAGCAGAGAGCCTGATGTGGGGCTCAATTCCAGGATCCTGGGATCATGACCTGAGCCGAAGGCAGAGGCTTTAACCCACTGAGCCACCCAGGCACCCCAATGCTGAAATTTTCTTATTATTTGGTAGCTACTGCCTGTCTACTCGTGTCTTAAGGTAGAGGGAAACATGAAGGGAAAAAACACATTATCCTTTGGGACCTCACTTTGAAAGAGTTTGTAAAGAAGTTAGGGAGATGACTCAGCCTTAATTAAGTGATTGTGTGTAATCAACTACCAGGGAATGTGATAGAAACTCTTGGCAATTTAGAAACAGTTTTAAGACAGCTTCAAGTTTTAAGTTAGAGTAGAAAAGTAACCAGCTCAGGAAGTTAGTGGGGCAGGGGAGGTGATCTATAGGGCATGGACCAGAGGGCAGGAGGAGAGGGTCTTCTGTTGAGGAAAACCCAGGAGATAGGTTCAGCAAGAGGACAGGTGCGATTCTGGAACACCGTGAAACCTAGACAGAGGAGAACAGGCTCCAGACTATAGGCAAGTCACAGTGATGGTCGATTCTTCTTAGCAGAGAGGGCAGTGGGGCGTGTAGATAGAAAAGATTCAGGCTAAAGAAACCAGAGAAGAGGAAAAGAACTTGGGCTAAGGAAATGGCAGTAGGAAAGTAGAAGAATAAAACCACCAAGGTTTTCCAGGAAGAAATCTAAATCGTTGGTCTGTGACAGACTCAAACCAGGGAGTAGAGCAGCAGTGATGAAGGCAGTGCCCTCTGTCTTGTAGGGGATGCGAGCTGTGGGCATAGAGACAGGCAGATGGGAGCAGCAGTGAGCACGGCTCTGTGCTTACTGCCATGCTAGCCTCTCAACTGACTCCAGGCCCTGAAGTGAGCTTGCACACCAGAGGTCTGTAACTGGGCTCAGGATCTACGTGTACGGGCTAGCTCAAGCCTCCCGTCTACTCACAGGGAGACGTCTTAGCTTGAGGTCTGTGGGTGTCCTGGAAGTAGATCAAATCTTCTCTCAGGTGCATGTTTCTGGGAATTGGGTTGGTACGTTTTCTTTAGAATCACAGAGGCTCCTATATTCTTAAAATAAAGGTACGAATAATTGATTGGGCCAAAGGAATGAACTCAGAAAAGTGAGGTTTCAACCTGAAATTTGATAACTATAGTTTTTTATTTAAGCATGAATAGCTACACAAATGGGAATTATTTTGAGACTCATGGCAAAACGGACAAAACCTTATCCTGCTTTTTCTGTTGAGTCAATCCCTGGGTTTATGTGACCCCTCTGGTTTCAGTCCTGTCCTGACTCTCCTCCTTGGTCCCGTCCAGACTACTACACCTTCTCCAGTACCCATGGACATGATTAATACTTTTTAAATTCATAATTAAATACTACCCTTTAAAAAAAAAAAGACCCTTTTATCTCAGAGCAATATCTCATATTGCTATTCCACTGACTGACACCCTGTTGTTAAATTACCAAGTAATATGGATAAATCTGGAGGGCATAAGTAGAAGAGATCATCTTTGATAATCTCACAGTATTATTCAACTTAGGACATGTAAGTCTAGTTGTGAAATGTCAACACCTTTAAATCCAAGCACCAGGGATTTGTAAAGCCGAAAAAACCTTGACTCCATGAAGTCATATATTACTGCAGAGAATGTTCTGGTCTTTTGTGAAGGGAATTTGGCAATCAGCTTTTCCTTACATGAAAATAAAACAAAAGTTTTCTGGAGTTTGAATTTTGGGAGAGTGCCTTTGGGTTTGTTTTCCTGCAAAACACAAGGAGCTGTGTGTATGGGAAAAACTAGACTTGATATAAAAAAACTTAGACCCGTTTAGAGTCACAGTATTTTACTGTAATTCAGGCATATTATTACATTATCACTTAAATAGTAAAACTGTCTGTTGGCTTCATGAATTTGTTTGGTACTTGGTTTGAAACACTGAGAGAGTACATTCCAGAACTTAGCCAAGTTGGCTTGAGTTCATGCACAACAGATTGCCTGCTGCAAGTATAAATAACCATTTTTTAATGGAATCACTTTCATGTTTTTCTTTATATATTTGAGGGAAAACAGAAAATAAGAGTTAGATGAGTATTAGTAGGAGCATTATTTTTCCTACTCTTGGGTTTATTTTAACATTCTTAAAATATTTTTCACTTTGTACTCTTGCTTCGTAAACTGCTCTGATAAAACATTTCACTGTTTTCGACATTTTCTGATTTTTGCCGAAATACAAAAGTATCTCTACTAGCTTTTTTTGTTTTAAGACCAAGTTCCATGTCATGAGGGGCCTCCAAAAGGAATAAGTTGGTTTCTCATATTGAGAGTGCCAGCTGAATTGGAATGCTAACAGTAAGAACTGCTTTTTGTAAAAAATGAATGTGTTTTGCACTCTCTACACGTTTTAATACATTTATAGTAACTGTCTGGAGGTTAAGACTGATTCAGTTCCTTTTAGTATAGGCTGTTAGGCAGTAAAAATACGACTATATTTTAAACAAGAAAATGTTCATGTGCCATAATATTTATAGTAAATTATATAACAGTTTTAGATGATGTCGTATGTTACACTGTATAAACTCTTTTCTTAAGCCAGACTCTTTGTATATATTATCTTTCAGTGATTGTACACAGTGGTATAGTGTTTCACTTGATACGATTTTAATCACTGTCAGGTTGAACTTGAAAGGAAGTTGGAATCTGCAACTAAGTCTAAACTGCATTACAAGCAGCAGTGGGGACGAGCTTTGAAAGAACTTGCCAGACTTAAACAGGTATGTAGTTGATAGCTGGTGATGGATTGGTCGTTTTATGTCTTTTCCCCCTTGATTCTTTACAAGTATGCGTATTTGGCAATATCTCTTATGTTCGGATGTGTTCATTTCAGTTGTCAGGGCTATTTCTGACATTAGGAGGTTAGGGGCTTTTTTAAAGAGCTTTTTCTTAATTAAAAAAAAAAAACTTTTAGGGTTTTTTGTTTTGTTTTGTTTTAAGTAATAGCCAGCTATCCTCCCCGGAAGAAAGTGGGAATAATTTATTTTACTTTCACTTCTAAAATGGCCATTTTTTTTTTCTCTTAGTAGAAATTCCTTCCACTGAAAGTATCTTTCAGGAGAGAACTTTAAGAATAACTTTAAAAATATAACATGTCCTGCAACTGAACAGCTTATTTTAAATGTTATTCCTAGAATTCATAGTCATTTATATTCAGTGAAAAGGAATCAGAGACAATTTTTTTTGCGTAATTTTACAAGAATTTAAAAGGTGATAGTGGTTTCCTGAATTCTTATTAGGTTACCTCTCCTCCCCCCCCCCGCCTTTGGTAACAAATGCCGTAAGCCTCAGGAGAAATTAATCTCATTTTGGGATGTAATTTCTTCAGATGATTAAGGTCAAGTAAAATATGAGCAGGTTTTTTGGAATTCAACCTACTTGACCTGACACTTCTAAGGATCAATAATGGTTAGCTTTATTCTAACTTCTGCCTTTTCTTTAACAGTCAGTTTTATTCTGAAGGAAATTTGGCACTTGGGCCTTCAAATTTGTATTCTTTTTAATCTGTCTCCATGACCATTAAATGCTATTAAACAAATTCGTGGTATTGTAGCGATCACTTCCTGCCCTCAAAGAGAATTATGTCCAAGACCGTAGAAGAATTAATAGTACAGTTTGCCTTAACATAGCTCCTAGAAGAGTTGAGATTGTACAGAATGACTATGAAAGTTCGCAGGACTAAAGATAGATGAGTGTAACTGGGGACCTCCTGTATTCAAGGTACTGCCCTAGATTGATTGATGTAGGTAAAACTTAAGTCTTTCCCTCAGGGAGCTTGCAATTTGCTAGTAGGGAAGAAAATTACAAGTATAACGTATATATTTAAGAGCCCTGAGAGGAACCATCCAGAGTAGTCAGGAGGGGAAAGTACATGTGTTTTACAGCACTTTAAGAAGGGGCTTATGGAAGGGGAGGTATGTGAGATACAGCTCTGGTGAGTGGGTAGTGATTGAGGAGAGTAGTGAAGGAAATGTTGGAAATAAAACTGCCAAAATGATTATGGCGAACAGGATCAAATTGGAAAGCAGAGGCTGTACTTGAGCTCCAAGAGGAGGACCCCTCATAGCAGTCATTTGAGGCTAGAAGCACTGGAACGTCAGTGGGAACGTGACATACAGACTCATGTAAAAAAACAAAAACAAAAACACACATAGTTTTGGTAGATGCTGTGTAGCACCATCTACTTGATTTTAACGTGGAATAGACAGTCAAAGATGATGCCCAAGACTTAAGCCTTACAATCTGAAAATTTAAGACGAGAAGGAGAAAGGACTTACAACGTTGGGCACTGTAACTCTTGCAGAGGGACATTCAGCAAGCAATCAGAAATGCGGATCCGACGTGGGGAGGATGCCGTGGCTGAAGAACACAGCAAGGACTCCCTTGCAGGGGTGGGGACTGAAGCTGGGGCAGGCAGAACTGAGCATTCTTAGGTTTGCAGTGGACAGATGAGAGCTGATCCTGGAGGCAGCAGCTGGAAAGAGAGTGATCCTGATTTCTAGCCCCTCACTTGTCATTCCATTCTAACCAAGATCCTTCCGGAGCAGGTCATTTTATTTCTGTTTTCCAGAGGAAAGACACTGAGACTTAGAGGTCTAGTCAGGTGCATCTGCTCATACAGAGACTGAGGACTGGAGTCCAGGCTCTTTCCCCTTTATAATGTCAGCTTTTTTTTTTTTTTTTTCTTTTTAAGATTTTATTTATTTATTTGACAGAGATCACAAGTAGGCAGAGAGGCAGGCAGAGAGAGAGGAGGAAGCAGGCTCCCTGCCAGGCAGAGAGCCTGATGTGGGGCTCAACCCCAGGACCCTGGGATCATGACCTGAGCTGAAGGCAGAGGCTTTAACCCACTGAGCCACCCCAGGGCCCTAATGTCAGCTTTTTATTCCCTAGAAGCCAAATAGTGAAAGAATTTCAGGAAGAACAAAGGGACCCAGGGAAGGCTTTAGAGATTTCTGACCAAGGACTGAGGTACTGGTCACAGTTTGGCACATCCCAGCCAGGAAAATGTTAGATAGAAGAGCTCTGATGGTGAGAATTCAGGGACTTTGGACAGGAGGAAGCTCAAGTCGTGATGCCAAGGTCCTTAGGTTACATGTCGTATGAGAAGGAGGAGTCCCAAGGAATTGGGAACAGGAAGTAATGTGTTGAGAGTAGCTATTGGAGGTAACAGGATTCAAATTCTCTCAGAGTCGGCACACGGGGTTGTTTTAGAACATGGCTTGGAGTCCTAAGAGGTGAGCGGAATCTGGGCTCTACTTCTTGATTTTTCACCATACCAGTGAGGAGACTAATCTCTCATCACAAGTTTTTCTGAGAATTGAATGAGTGGCTCATACAGCATTTAATAAAGGTTTGGTTGTAGGATGTGCCCACTACCTGGGAACTGTTACAAGGAGATGAGCTCTAAACCTGGAGTATTCTTGGTTTTAGTCATCGGGGACCTAATTGGTTGCTAGGTTTGGGTATTTTGGGAAAAATATTGGAGGGATTTGTGACTACAGTGTTCTACTCAACAATTTCAGATTTTTAAGTCTCCAAAAGCGGTGGATGTGATTATATAATAATAGAAATAGGCAAGTGGGCAGGCTATAGTTTGAGTAGTAACAGTACTTTATATTGATATGGTAGCTTTATAGATGTTCTTTAGAAAACTGTGTAGAAGAAAAAAAAAATCCTAAAGTGCAGATATACCAGGTAGGCTGTAGAACTTCCTAAAGTTTGGGTATAAAGAGATGAGAGTGCACGGAAGCTGTGGCTCTGTCAGCATGTCATTCCTGGGAGCCTGTGGTGCCCCTTGCCCAGGAGTGACTGCTCCCCACTGAGCGGCGCTCTTCCCTGTGGAGTCCCATGTCCAGCTGGGAGCCCTGATCGTTCCCCAGGGTCTTGCCGGGTGGTGAAAAATGCGAATGAAGTGAGCCAAAATAATACAACATTGTTAGAAAAGTACGAGGACAATTGGCTTACCATTGTATTTTGTCCTTCAAAGCTAAGGGAAAAATGTTTTAAAGACAGTGTTTGCAATACCGCGATTAGATTTGCAGTCATTTCCAGTCTTAAAACTGAGAGTAGACTGAGAAGACGTGGAAGGACCCTGCTTGCAGCTGAAGGAAAGTTACATAGTGAAGGCTCAGAGACTCAGAGAAGGGCTAAAGCCATAATGAAAAGGTAGAAAAGGGTTAGCTGTTGACTAGGGATGACTTGCTTCTCCAAAGCAAATACCCTAAGTACTGAAATGGAATTTCATTGGGATTTTCAGGAAAAGGCTGCCCCCCCTTTGCCCCTCCTTCCTGTCACAGGCATCCTTGTACACTTTGGCTCTTTCTGGCTCCTCCTATTTAATGCCTTCTTTTCTGGTTACACTTTATCCCTCCATCTTTTCTACCCTCTTGCCTAAAAACCACTGGCAAAGTAATTCTGGCAGTTTATTCCTCCAGAGAAGTTATTGTCACAAAAGTCAGATGCTGGACGCCTGGGTGGCTCAGTGGTTTGGGGCCTCTGCCTTCGCCTCAGGTCATGATCTCAGGGTCCTGGGATCGAGCCCCACAACGGGCTTTCTGCTCAGCGGCGAACCTGCTTCCTCCTCTCTCTGCCTACTTGTGATCTGTGTCTGTCAAATAAATTAAAAAAAAAAAAAAAAAAAAAGTCAGACGCTGCTCTGACTTAGCGTCTGTGTTAAGAACAGAACAGCCCTACATGGCTGGTTTACCTCTGAACTGTTTGCTCCAAAAAAAAAAAAAAAATCTCATTCTTGGAGTGCAGTGATCTTCCTTGCAGACTAATTCTCTTCCTTAGCCCACAAACTTTCTGCTTTGGAAACAACACTGTAAACAAACTTTGAGGTCAGCAGGAATCACTGATGGTCTGCAGACAACTTTCGAGGTTCGGCACTTGGGAAGAAAGGCAAGAGCCAGACTGAACTGTGCTCTGCCACTCACTGTTTTTGCAGGATTAAAATTAATAACTTCAACTAAGCACAATTTGTATGTGTGAAAATATAATTTTTTAGAACTTTTTATTAAAAACACATTTATTGTGTTTGAATATAAAATTGGAATCCTCTCTCTGCTTTTGTTCAGATGATTGTTTGTGCAACTTCTTGTTTAAATTGGATTAGTACCATGTTAATTTTACATTGCCTCTGGTGAATAGCCACGGGGCTCTAATCTCTGCCAGTAATTTGTCACAGCAAAATCCTCTGGAGGGCCATACAAAACATTTGTGTAGTACGGATTAGACGGGGAAAGCCATATCTTAGATTGTTAATAAATGTTAATGACAAAACCCAGCTGGTAAAGCTTGGAAATAAGATCTAATGCTTGGTGCCTTTTGCCAAAACAATGTTTAAACAGATTTCCATTACTCAAAGGTGACCCAGTATAGTCAATTTGTGAATTAAAAAAATCATACTCCTCTAATGATTTAGGGGGGAAAAAAAAATCTTTTCTATTGCCTCACACCCATAAAAAGCTGTGTTTCTAAGCTGCAATTTTGTGTTGCTGTTGTTGGTCTTTGCAAACGGGGGAGACAACAGCTGTAAAATGGAATGTAAAATGGGTCTGAACTTAGAAAACAAGGAAATGAGCCCCAGACATTCTGGATCTGATGTTTTTCCTACAGGGTGTAGCACAGATCTTTAAAGAATTCTGATTGTTAGACAGTTAAGGGGGAATTTAGTTTCTTTTTCCCGCAGGTCCACCAAGATACACTCTACAGCTATTTTTAAACCCAAACATTCGAGTTTCGTTGTTCTACAGATACTGGGGTTGTGGCTTTAACTTTTGTTTTATAAATAATATGTTTACTAAAAAGCATTTCTTGTCACCTTATAAAATAATTGTCTAGGTAGCATGAAAGCCACTACTTTAAAAAAAAAATCATTAAGAGGTATGAATTTGGTGCTGGAGAAAATTTAACATTTTCATTATGTCAGCTCCATTAACACTAGGTACGTTTGTTCCCAGGACAGGAAATAGAACGAAGATTTGGGGGTAGGGTGTGGGTCTCTTACCATATTTGTGCCCAGTAGATCTGTTTAAAACTAAGCTCTGATGTATTTAGTTAAAACAACACAGACTTCATTGGCTGACATCAGCACTATCTTGTCCAGCCTCCTGCTTATCCACTCGGGGTAATTAATTTGATTAATTTATAAGTAATTTAGCCAAGGAGGGGATGTAAATCTTTGTTTAAGAAAACAGTTGGAGGTCCAAGCCTTGGTTAAAAACTGTGTCTTGAAACCATCCAGGCCCTCCTACTGACTTGTCAGCTCTGGGTTATTTTCAGAAAACTTGACTTGAGTTCCTTAGTTTCGTTGTAAGTTTTTCCCACAGACTTACATGGTATGTGTGAGTGGGAGAGTCAGTAGTGGCCACTTTTTAGCCGCTGTTTAGTCTAGTGTATGCATGTTTACATCTCCTCTCTGGATTTATAGGCAGCTAAGGCAAAATAAAGATTATACTCACTTGATGGAGGAGCCTTTAACCCAGAGCACCTGGCAACAGAGAGGATTTCTTGCTCTAACCTCTAATTTTTGTGCGTGCGTGCGATGATTATTAATGCCACAGACCTGAAGAAAAATGCAAGGCATTTAAAGGCTTTTCTTTAGTGTTTTAGAACTAGAATGTTTCCAGTTTCGTAAAATGACAGTTTTGTAGGTAAAGCTCGTATCATATAATTGGCTTTAGTATTTTTTTTTTCGGCTAGTAATTATGCTTGCTTATTGTAAACAAATGCAAATTATGCAACACTGCATAACACAGAAGAACGAAATCACCAGTATTCTTATCCCCTCCTTAGCCAGTGTTAAGAGTTTGGTATATTTTGGTCGAGCTTTCTTGTCCTTTGTTTTTTAATCATTACTTTTTAAGATAGTCTAACAGTCCAAAGAGGGGACTTAAAGAAAAGATGATGATTCTTAGACACCCCCAACTCCAACTTTATATTTTAAGAAACCGCATTATCGGGGCTTCGGAAGCTCTCCATGTGCCTTCTTTCAACTGTGTCCCCTCCAAAGGGGACCGACTACTTGCCTAAATTTGGTAGCTATTCTTCCTTTGCTTTTCTTTAGTGTGTTTTTAAACGTTATATAGATGGAATCATTTTGTTGTCTACCTTATATGACTTAGAATTGCTTTTAAGATTTAGCTATAGTTAATTTTTATTGCTTAAGAAAAATGAACATATCGCACCATTTATCAAGTCCTTTTTCAGTGATTTTATTTTTTTAACTTAGAATAAGACAACACTGAAAATTTTTATATGTGCCCGAGTTGTTCTTGTATTTATACCAAAAAGTAGAGTTTCTGGTAATAGAGTTCACTGGTTTCTTCTGCTAAATATGGCCAAATTACTTTCCAAAGTGGTGGTACAATTTTTCAGTTCCCAAGCGTGCTAATTGTTATTCTCCATACCATGTCCAGCCCTTGGCTATTATAACGTGTTAATTTTTTCCATTTTGGTGAGTCTGAAATAGTATCACTTTGTGGCTTCAATTTTCATATCCCTGATTACTTCTTTGGAGCATTGTTTTCATTTCTTTTTTTTTTTTAAAGATTTTATTTATTTATTTGTCAGAGAGAGAGCGCGAGCGAGAGCGAGCACAGGCAGACAGAGTGGAAGGTAGAGTCAAGAGGGAGAAGCAGGCTCCCTGCGGAGCAAGGAGCCTGATGTGGGACTCGATCCCAGGACACCGGGACCATGACCTGAGCTGAAGGCAGCTGCTTAACCAACTGAGCCACCCAGGCGTCCCTGTTTTCATTTCTTTATTAACCACTTGTGTGGTATCACTGGGGAATGGGTTTTTTTTTTTTTTTTTTTTTTTTTAAGATTTTATTTGTTAGAGTGCAAGCACAGGCAGACAGAGTGGCAGGCTAGAGGCAGAGGGAGAAGCAGGCTCCCTGCTGAGCAAGGAGCCTGATGTGGGACTCGATCCCAGGACGCTGGGATCATGACCTGAGCCAAAGGCAGCCGTTAACTAACTGAGCCACCCAGGCGTCCCTGGGGAATGGCTTTTTAGGTAGAAGTAAGGCAACAAGTAATCCAGATTTTCAAATTACAGCAGTGATAGTTATTTCAAATTTGACTTGTGATAGGAAGTAGGTGATATGATGGAAAATTGGAATCTTGAATGATAAAGAAATTCTAGAACTGAGAAGTACTTTAAGTGCAATCGAAGATTTCAGTGGATGAATTAATAGCATATTGGTTAGAGCAGAACCAAGAATATATCAACCGAAGTCAATAAAAAGCATCCAACCTGAAAGAGGGCTTAAAAGGATGGAAAATAGAGTCAAGAACATGAGCATCACATGGGATCGACTATATGAGACTGACTTCCTTTTGTGTGTATCTGTGCCCCTGTCTTAGTCTGTTTCGGCGCCATAACAGAATATCACAGACTTAAACAACAGATTGATTTCTACAGCTGTGGAGGCTGGAAGGCCAAGATCACGGTGCTGGTATGTCAGGCTCTACGTTTGGTGAGAGTCTGCTTCCCAGTTCATTAATGACCACCTTTTTGCTGTGTCCTCATGTGGAGGCCCCCGGGAGCTTCCCTTGACCTCTTTTATAGGGGCAGCAATCCCATTTATGAGGGCTCGCCTTCACGACCTAATCACCTCCCAAAGGCCCCATCCCCTAACAGCTCAAAATGGGAATTGAGTTTCATTAGGCACATTTCCCCAGCTATCCAGAAGTAGAGAGTTCCTGAGAAACTTGTTGGAAGTTGAGATGGCACAAGGCAGAGAGTATCCCCAACTTTCCCCCAGTTGGTGTTTTGCCATTTGGCTTTTACAAAAGACCTACATGTATGGTAATGGCTTTTTCAGTAGTAGTCAAACTCTTCTTTGGATTCGTTTAGTCAAAGCCGGTACTAACGTAGGTTTTTTGGAATAATGAAGCCATATATAATAGCGACTTTCAAAAAGGTGGGAAACCTGTATGCATTTTGGAGAGACACAAATATTAAGCCTCTAGCAAGCCCTCAGAAGACAACAGAATGGGAGAGAAAGCAGTATTTGAAGAGATACTAGGTGAGAATTCTCAAAGTAAAAAAAGGTATCAGTTTATAGATAGAAGAGTATTTATGAACTCTAAGCAGAATAAATACTAAGTAAATCATACCTAGATTCATCATAGTAAAATTGCCCAGAAAAAGCAAAACCGTAAGGAATCGGGGTAGAGGAAGGCACGGCCTTCACGGGGACAACAGTCAGACAGATGACTTCACAACAGCTGCGCAGGAATTCATGAGAATACCATCCTTGAAGTACTGAAAGAAAATAACTGCCAACCTCAATTGCTTTATGCAGTGAAAGTGTTCTTCATAAATAACAGTGACATAGGACTTTTCAGACTAACAAAAATTGTGAGACGTTGTCATGGCCAACCTCAAGTAAAAATATAGGGTTTTCTTCAGGCAAAAGGAAAATGATCCCAGAACGTAAACAGGAGAATAAAAAGGAATGGAAAGAAATATCTGACTAAATAGAAATAGTTGTTGATTGTAGGAAACAACCCTCACAGGCTTTGTTGGGTTTAAAATATATGTAGAATTATGGGGCGCCTGGGTGGCTCAGTGGGTTAAAGCCTCTGCCTTTGGCTCAGGTCATGATCCTGGGGTTCTGGGATCAAGCTCCGCATTGGGCTCTCTGCTCAGTGGGGAGCCTGCTTCCTCCTCTCTCTCTCTCTCTCTCTCTCTGCCTGCTTCTCTGCCTACTCGAGATCTCAGTCTGTCAAATAAAAAAATAAAATCTTAAAAAAAAAGTAAAAATGACTAAGAAGCTGATTGGGGGGTGGGGGTGGAAAGACAAAGGATTAATCTAAGAAAAGACCAGAGCAGAGAATAACATAAAAAATATGGAAGAAATACAGCATCCTAACATGTAAAGATTTAAACCAATTATATGACCAGTTGCTTTAAATATAAATGGACGAAATACTGTCATTAGAGACAACTACTACATGAAAAACTAAAAACAACGGCAGTATGCTACTTAGAAGGGATGTGGCTTAAATGTCAAGATATAGAATGGGTAAATTTAAAAAAGGAATTTTACACATTAATACTAATCACAAGAAAGCCAGTCTGGCACTACTTTTGTCAGGCAAAGACTTGAGAGCAAGAGAGATTATTGTAGGTAGTGTTCCTCATCATCAAAGGGTCAGTTCACCTGGAAGATGACAACAGTTCCACCTGTGTATGCACCTGGCAACAGCCACAAATGTATGCGAAGTAAAAAATCAAGAGCACTAAAAGGGGGCAACCCTCTCGGGTCCCCTCCCTCTTTGGGAGCTTTCTACTATTGCTCAATAAACTTTACTATTAAAAAAAAAACATAAAAGGAGAAATAGACAAATTCATAAAAATGGTACATTTTAGTGTAACTCTCCTGGGACGTGATAGAGCAAACAAAATCAGTAATGATTTAGAAGATTTAATCAGTACAACCGTTGGTGTATATATAGAATTATTTCATGAGAGAAGTCTAAAATACACATATTCTAGTGCCCACAGGACATTTAGCCACATTGCTCACATGCAAGATCACACTATTCTAAACAAATTTCATATGGTTGTATTTGAGAGTATTTTCTGTCCACAGTGAGATTAAGCTAAAAATTAATAACAAAAAGTTAATATCCCCATATGACTGAAAATTAAGTAATATACTTCTAATTACCTATAGCTAAACTGAAAACCACAAGTGACATTAGAAAACATTTTGAACCAAAAAATAACAGCATATCAAGACAGGACATTTAATGCAAGCTATGCTTAGTGGGAAATTTTGTAACCTTGAGTACACTTAAAAAATAAAAGCAAAAAAATTATTTTTTAAATACCACTTTCAGATGGTCAGTAAGAGTAAGAAATTAAGGCAGCTAGAAGAAAGGGATGAATAAAAATTCATGAAATAGGGTGAAAATATACAACAAAATGAAAAAAATGAAAAGTTCTTTCTTAAAAAGACCTCCTTCGTGGCAGACTATTCAAGGACAAAAAGAGGATGTACTAAGTTTCAGCATCAAGAATAGAAAAGAGTGACATAGGGCTATTGATCCCATAGTCACTAAAAGAAATAAGAGAATGGTAATACAATTTTTCTGTAAACTTTGAGAAACAGAACTTACAAAGCTGACACAAGAAGAAACAAAATATTAATTGGGTAGCTATTAAGGAAATTGAATCGAATCTGTAATGAAAAACTTTCACATAAAGGCTCTAGACCTAGATGGCTTCACATTTGAATTTTAGTAAAAACATTAGAAAGAAATACCACTAATCATAGACAAACTGTTTCAGAAAGTAGAAAGTCTGAACACTTCTTTTTTAAAATGAGACTAGCATACTCTTGATCCCCAAATCAACAAGAACATTTAAGAACAAAATAAGTGGGACCGTTTCAAGAACACTGATAAACCACTTATAACAATCACAACAGAGTTTATTAAATAAAAGCAAACATGGGGGCGCCTGGGTGGCTCAGTGGGTTAAGCCTCTGCTTTTTGCTCAGGTTATGATCTCAGGGTCCTGGGATCAAGCCACGCATCAGGCTCTCTCCTCGGCAGGGAGCCTGCTTCCTCCTCTCTCTGCCTGCCTCTCTGCCTGCTTGTGATCTGTCGAATAAACAAAATCTTTAAAAATAAAAAAAATTTAAAAAAATTAAAAGCAAACATGGGAGTGTACTACCTTAAAAAAATACAAGGGAGTAAAAATCAGGAGGGTCTATTAGATGGAAAGGTGAAAATAAAACTGCTGTTATTTGTAGAGCACTTACACTTAGAAAACCAGAAAGTATCTACAGATGACCAAGTAGAATTAGTGAGTTTAGCAAGTTTGCTGGAAACCAATTCAGTATATAAATGTCAATGTTAATTCTCTATACTAGAGCCAATTAGAAAAGGAGACTTTAAAATCTCTGCCATTTACTATAGCATCCAGAAAGAAGAAACACCCAGAGGCATATTCTAAGAAAGTTGTTACCCTTACTATATAAAAAAGTATAAAATACTCAGTGAAATTAAAGAAGACCTAAATATTTGAAGTAAATGTTGTTCACTGATTTAAGAATCAATATTGTGAAGATAATGGTTTGGCCAAGGTGGTCTGAAGATTAAGCATAATCATAATCAAATCCCAGGAGGCTTTTTTTTTTTTCCAGCCACAGAAACGGAAATTGATATAAAAATATGGAAGACTTAGACTGTCCCTCATCAAGGTTCATTATTTTAAAAGTTACAGTATTAAGGCTATATGATTTAATGCAAGGGTAGAGAAATAGATCAGGTTAGAGAGCCCATTAACAAACCCATACATATATGGACAGAAGTGGTGTGTGAGTGCGGTTATTGCCAAGCAGGAGGAGAGGATATTTCTTAAGTAGATGTTGCCATGTCAGTTGGAGTTCTTTGGCAGGGGGGTGGGGTGGGGGAGAAACTTGATCTCACACATACTCAAAACCCAGTGCATATGAATTATCGATCTAAATGAAGCTTCAAGATGCTACAAAACAGCATCCCCATACAAAAGTGTCTTTAAGACTAAGGCAGGCAAAAACTTCCTTAAGTTGGACATAAAAGGCACTAGCTAGAATAGAATCGATAAATTTGGACTATGTTAACATTAAGTCAGAAACACCATTACAGGAATGAAAAATGCAAGACAAAACTAGTGGAAAATATTTGCAATTTAAATAACCAACAAAAGACTTAACCCCTGTATATATAAGGTACAATGAATATATCAGTAAGGAAAAATGCATAACCAAGTAGACCTAAGCGCCAGATGGTAACAGGAACTTTACAAAAGAAGAAGGCCATTAAAATACTAAACCATGTTTAACCTCATTAGTGCTGGAAAACAATGGAAAATTTACAGCGAGATGCCACTACATAAACCTATCAGAATGGTTTAAATGAAAAAAAAAAAAATCACATTATGCTAAGAATATGGAGCACTGGAGTGCTCACAGGAAAGTATAAATTCGTACTGCTACTTTAAAAACTGTTGGACAATACTTATTAATACGGAAATTCTCCTACCCTGTGGCCCTTCCGTTTAAGTCCTAGGTATCTCCCCAGTAGAAAGGCATACCAACATAGGCATACAAACCTAGGCCTGTAGACATGTATGATACTATTTACATCAGTGTTTGAGAACGAAACTACAGACCAACCCACATGTCCCTTAACAGCGGAATGAACAGATTATATATTCATCTAATGTGATACTATGTAGTAATGGCAATCCTCAAACGAAATGTCCCTACAGCAATCTGTACAAAGAACTCTGAGCTAACTGTTTGATGGTGGGGGTTTATAGCCCCGCCTGCAGTACCAGACCCGTCCGTTCCTGAGACCGGCTGATTCAGTCATGGGCCAGCCATTCTGGGGAAACTCGCCCATTTTATTCCAAGACATTTTGTCCTGTGTGCAGAGATTCTTGTGTGAACTTAGAGAAAGGAGGGGCAAGGCATACTCTGACCTGAGGCGGACGTGAACTTAGTGACCAGTGGAGAGACCATTCATCTGGGTTTTCACGGTGTATCTTATCTTTGTATAATTTACCATTTCTTAGATGCTTTTACCACTGGTCCCTTGGCAACTCACTGTGTTGCCAGAAGACTCTTCCCTCCTTCATCCTGGGTTCTCTTATGGTATTTCGCTAACCTCAGTACTGACTGGGCCTTGAATGACTGTGGCTGACCGCAAGAAGAAGGGACTTTTTTAAAAGATTTTATGTATTTATTTGACACAGAGAAAGAGATCACAGGTAGGCAGAGAGGCAGGCAGAGAGACGGGGAAGCAGGCTACTCACTGAGCAGAGAGCCCGATGTAGGGCTCGATCCCAGGACCCTGAGATCATGACCGGAGCTGAAGGCAGAGGCTTGACCCACTGAACCACCCAGGTGCCCGAAGAGGGGGCTTCTGAAGAGAACTTGGCCCTTTCTAGACAGTGTGATTCGGAATGAGCCCACATGGCTGTATCATGGGTCCTGTCTGATAGGATTATGATCTCAAGCCAGAGTCATATGAAATATATATACTCCTCACATTCAAGTTCTGGCTTGTTTCTTTCTTTCCAGAGGGAGCAAGAAAGTCAAATGGCCCATCTAAAAAAACAGCAAGAAGAGCTGGAACAGATGCGACTACGCTACCTGGCTGCTGAGGAAAAAGATACGGTGAAGACCGAGAGACAGGAATTGCTGGATATCAGAAATGAATTAAACAGGTACAATAACCAAAAAATTCCTTTTTTTTGCCCCCCATACAGAAATGGGAGTTCCAGTAGGAAAACCTCTTCATTAGCCATGGGTCCAGGGCTGTCCGAAATAAAGGACTTCCCGTGTCAGCTGTAGTACGTGGGCTGCCACAACCACAAGTCTACCCAAAAGACCGTTCTGCTCACGTTTATTGCCATGAATGTAGCTGTATTTAGCTGGTTCATTCCTGTTCATATCCTTAGCACTTTAAATTTTATTTTTGTGTGACTAATGTAGGATTGTTGTTACTACTTCAAGGTAATTGATTATACTGAATTTTTAATAACAATAGACACTTCAAATCTAGTTATATTATTAATATAAATAAAATAGCCCTTATTTATTAAGCCCTTACTGTATGCCAGGAGCTATGCTAAGTGCTTTCTTTGCTCTTTTTTTTTTTTTCTCTTAAAAACAACTTTTTGAGGAAGATATCCCCATTTAGAGATGAGGAACCTGCTGATTAGAAATTTACGTACCCTTTCCAAGGTCATATAGCTAGTAGATCATAGAGTCAGCATGGAAATGTGGTTCTATGGCTATGTATATTTTTTAAGACTTTATTTTTTAGAGAGAGAAAGAGAGGGAGAGCCAGCATGCTCACAAGTGGGGGAAGAGGCAGAGGAAACAGCCTCAAGCTGACTCCCCGAAGAGTAGAGAGCCTGAGGCAGGACTGGATCCCAGGAATGTGATTGTGACCTGAGCTGAAACCAAGAGTCCAGCGCTTAACTGACTACACCACTCCCAGTTGGCCCTGTGGCTGTATTTTTTAATTATCGTTCAACACCAGGCCTCTCTGTAATGTCATGTTCATCTTAGTGACAATTTCAGCAGCACTTCATGTCAGAAAAGCCATCGTTAGAAAACAACTTAAGAACAAATTCTTTTTGGAGGGGTTTTGGGAGAAGGCTTTTTAACTTAGTTTGTGAAGACACTAGTATTTTTGTTCCAGCAAAGCCTACTCTCTTAACGTGGACTGCCTTCACTGTAGATTGGGTGGCTTCAACAACAAATTCATTTTCTCATAGTTCTAGAGGTTGCAAGTTCAAGATCAAGTACCAGTATGGTTAGTTTCTGTGAGGACCCACTGGCTTATTCACATCTGCCTCACACTGTGTCTCTTCTAATAAGAGCTTCTAATAAGGTCCCTGCCTTCAGGATCTCATCCAAACTGCATCATCTCCCAAAGACCCATTTGGCAGATAGCATCACATTATGGTTAGAGCTTCAGCCTCTTACTTTTCGGGACACAAAATTCAGTTCAGAGCACATACGTTTGACATCTGCAGTCACTATCAGGTCATTTCAGAGCTGAAGTAAATAATCGCATTTACAATACTGCTGTATACGTGTCATTTGGAAAAGGTCAAGTACCATGAGACAGGGGTCAGTTTTGACTCTTTCCTTTTATTCCGCAGATAATTAGTATGCAATGTGTTACAAACAGGGAGGATGTTATAAACGACCCTTGCTTTCTAAAATTTTGCAGTCATATACTTTTGTTTGTTTGTTTTACTTTATTTTAGCATATAGGTATTAAGCCTCTGCTGTTCGCTAAGCACTCTTTTGGTGGCTGAAATACCAGTAAGCCATCTGGCTATCAAATTTGCAGATCAAGCACATTTGAATTTTGAGAACTTAAGCCACTAAGTACATTAGAAATAAAAGCAGAGTCTTCTGTATAAATTACAGGGCAGACCTGATTGACCTAAGTGATGGGAAAGGCAGGAGCAGACCATTGATGTGAGGGGGCCTGGGCAGACGCATGGGGCCACGACCAGTGGTGTGACACAACTGTCACAGCACCATCTTTATAAAGATAAAATCTAATAGTTGCAAATTAAAACATTTTTATAGCCACTTGCATAAGGGAGTATAAAGTTCTCTCTTTATTGTACATTCTCAATTAAAAACCTACTCCACTGTCCAAGTTGGTATTACTCTCACTTAGGAAAGTATACAAAGTATACTTAACATTCGCAAGGTCACGCGATTAACAGTATTCCACTGGAAACACCCAAGTCCCAGGCTGGTACCTGCTGTCGCTTCTCTGACCTCTAGATGAGGCATCACAAACATACAAGATCTTCCAATGTACATGCTGTCTAAACCAGGCATTCACATCGAAACGCTATCCCCAACACCTAGCAGCACTGTGGGGTACATAGAGGTATTGCTTGAATGACTTGGGAAAATTTTGTTTAAAACAATCAAAAGGATTTACCAACGACTTAAAGGCCAGCAATAAAGGGTGATTAAATAAGAGTACATCCAAGTGAGAGAATGTTGTGAAGCCCTTTAGAAGACTCTAAAAGATGCAGGAAAACATTTTATCAGTAAGTGGAAAAAAGTAGTACACAGCCTTGCCTTTATCCTATCATCGGCTTCTTAGAAAAATATTTAAGACATACGCATTTTTAATTGAAAAGAAATACAGAAAATTATTACTTAGATTGGTTATCTTTAGATAAGATCATCATGATTTCCTTTCCTTTTTCTAGAATTTCACATTTCTAGAACTGCTACAGTTCTTACATATTTTATAATTAGAAAAACAAGTATTGTTTTCAAAACTGTCTTTTATGAGCATGTTCACTCTGGCTAGCCAAATGGAATACTGGTTTTTGTTATCTTCCTGAAAATAATGCTACAGGCATAATTTCCCATTAAATCATTTTTTGAAACGGTGTTTTGTTAACTAAAAAAAAAAAATCAAAACCCCAAACAGCATTTATTGCCTGCTTAGAGTGGCGTCTGTTCTTGACTTCTCAGGTTAAGGCAACAAGAACAGAAACAGTACCAGGATTCCAGAGAGATTGCAAGCGGAAAACTGGACAGCCCGCGTGGCAATGCCCTGGAAGAGGGTTTGGATGATTATTTGACTCGACTCATAGAAGAAAGGGATACTTTGATGAGGACGGGTGTGTATAATCACGAGGATCGAATAATAAGTGAACTAGACCGACAGATCAGAGAGGTTTTGGCAAAAAACAATGCCAGTAATTAATACCATTTGGAAAATCTTTACAGAGACTCCAGGCCTGAATATTAATTTCATTGTAAAACCCTCGAAAGAAGGGAAAATGGATATTTTAAAACCAATTTTCAATTTTTTATAAGCAAAATTTTGTATGTTACTGTACAGTATTTATTTGATTTTATTTACTTTATGCTACCTCTCCCACTCTGGTTTTATTTGTAATTGCATTTTATATACTCATTTTAAATGACTTTTCAGTGTTTCTCATAATTTATAATTTCCTGGCTAACTTTCCCAGCAGCTTTTCCTGAGATTTGTCCTTAGAGAAATGACTGCAGTAATTTCCAGTTGTATAATTTTTCACATTGAGCCGAAAGAGTATATGTTGCACTTTAAAAATGCTGCATCCTATTCATTTGAATATGGCTATCTTGAAAGTTGAGGCCAATTGTAAACAATTTTATTTTACTTTAGACAGCTTGTGTTTTAACTTGTAATATTGGACAGGTTTGAAAACAGAAAGCAAGATCAATGCAGAGAAGCGCTAGGCTCTATTGAATGACAACCTAGGCATTTATTTAAATAAAGTTAATACAGAATAAACTTGTTTCCACACCCATTGAATTTCCAAATTTTCACTGTGCTCCTAACTTTTAGGAAGATACAAGTCAAAGTCACAGTTTAAAAAGATGCTTGTCTGCCCATCCATGCCCCAGATTGTATTTTGATTTCTTGAAAACTCAAACCCTCTGTAATATAACAGACACAAAGGCTTCTGCTGAGAAAGAAGAGGGAGAAACAACTATTTTTTACTCCACTAATTTTGATCAGTTGGATGTTAAAGTACACGAGATGCAGTCACTGGGGCTTCCCTCTGGAGTGCCCTCCCCTGCGAACTTCTGAGAATTCCTACACGGCTCGGCTTCATAGCCCATCTTGGCCCTTAGGGCAGCACTTTCCACCTCCTTTTCCAGAGTCTGTTAGCCAATTCACAGATTATGCGAGTCTTAAAATAGAAGTAGTTTGCAATTTCTGATTCCCAGATATAATACATTTAAGTAGATTTTAGGAAATATATAGTGTTTACCGAGTACTTCCCTAAAAGCAGAATAGGCTGGAAACAAGAAAATTTTCTATCGTTTTCAAGAAGGTGTATTTTTGGGGGGAAAGCAAAGCCCCAGCCGCAGTCTATGTTTTGTTTTGTTTCCTTAATAACAAAGTATTAATCTTCTAAAAAACACCCCAGCAGTACAATGACAGAGACCAAAATGACTGAATGAGAGACTAACAACTCTGACTCCCAGCAGGAATGTGAACTTCGTTATGGTTAGACATTTCTCTCACTGATTCTCCGGCCACAGGGGCCACATGCGTGGAACCAAGCATTTCTGTTGCAGAAGGGCGCTGGTGAAATCCAGCCCCTGGGCCTTCGGGGGGTTGGTGTGCGGCGCCTGACTGTCCTCCAACACTAGAGGGGGCCTCAGATTTAGAGAAACGAAAAGGACTTTTCTCCTCCGGTGTGTGGTTCACTTCGCCCTCTGTAAAGCCAGCTTCTGGCTCTGTAGCTTCAGCAATAAAAACCAGAATCCTGCGGACATGGAGTGCCCCAGCAGTCTCTTACTTCTGTGCCTCCACAGAGCAGGCCCGTGACCGGCGCCTCCTGTCACCCTGTGGGCTGGGTTCTTAGGGGCGTACATTACCTGTGCTTTCATAGGTCTGGCACTGGGGAACATCTGAAATTGCGCCATCTTTTGCAGTCTTTCAGCAACAGCCAATTCGTGCACAAGGGTCATTTCATGACCCTCCCAGGGTCGGAAAGCTGAGTGTCAGCACGGTAGGTGAAGGAAGGGGGGTGCCTGCTGAGGGAGGTGGCTTCCTCATTACCACACTGAACGGCAGACCTCTCGTCGTGTATTTCTATGTGAAACAAAATTCCCCTCCAAGATGTCTGGGGCTCCTTGACACAGGGGAAGCCCAGTTTCCACGTCTGAGGCTGGTGCCTGCTACGTGGGAAGGGGGCAGCAGGGCTGTGCCTGGTCAGTCAGGGTCTTGCCCTGGGCCAAGTCAGGGCTGTGCAGGGTCTGGAGACCTGGAGAGCTCTTTTACTGCTGCAGCCCGGTGATTTCGACCAGACCTGCGTTCCTGTTTGCAGATGGGGGAGTCTGAGTGACTTAAGGACGGATTGGGGCACCACAGAAACATCTGGGGGAGAGAACAGTCTGGTTGGACCACCTACTGCTCTGTCCACTGCTGCCCAGCATGAATGTCAGGTATCAGTTCACAAAACATACCTCCTGTTCTTCCAGTCTGAAGACCAGTCCTCTGCTAGCTCCGAGCAGAATTTTACAGTCTGGCCTCTTACTGCCATTGTGTCCACATTCATGGAATAGCTGACTTGATTGCTTTTATCGATACAATTCACAACAATAAAACCTACCTTTTTTTTTTTTTTGTAATTTGACAGAGACCACAAGCAGGCAGAGAGGCAGGCAGAGAGAGAGGAGGAAGCAGGCTCCCCGCTGAGCAGAGAGCCCAATATGAGGCTCGATCCCAGGACCCTGAGATCATGACCTGAGCCGAAGGCAGAGGCGTTAACCCACTGAGCCACACAGGCGCCCCTGAAACCCACCTTTTCAAAGAATACAGTTCAGGGGGTTTTAGTATATTCTAGTATATTTAGTATATTCTCATCCTACAGATGTCCTACAGCCATCACCACTATGTAATTCTAAAGCCCTTTTGTCACGCTCAAATGAAACTCTGTAGGGATGTCACTCCCCATTCTCCCCTCTGCCCAGCCTGGCGACCGCTAACCTGCTTCCTGTCGCTGTGGCTTTGGCGATTCTGGACATTTCATATAAATGACATCCCAGATTCTCTATTTAAAACCAGAAATAAGAGAAAACCTGAAGTAATTCTCCATAAGCAGCAGTTCCTATGATATATAACGTTTTATCACGTGTTGAATGAAGGGATACGGAGATGTAGAAGGCCACACTAAGGGTGTAATGTGTCAAGTTACACGTAAGAACATAGCTCGACTCTGACTCTCCATTCCTGACCAAGGCCACGATGAGCATGAACAGCGAGAGGTGAAAAATGTTCTGTTATACGATCTCCGAGCATTGCCATGCTGCTGGCAGTGATGACTGGTACAAGCGTCAGGCCCCAGAACCTTCCCTGCATCGCAAGCCATCCCCGGGTTCTGCCGAGGTCGGCAATAATGAGAAGCATGGGTGACCACAGAGCAGGTCAGGGTGGACAGAGAATAGGTCTAGCTCCCTTTCTGCCATGTGCCAGGACTGAAATAGTGCCTGCCACGTGCGGGCACTCAGTAGTTGGTGGATTCATAAGATCTCTCATGTATGGTCTATCATGTATGGTCTCTCGGTCCAAAGACATAAAAAATTAACTATGATGGAGATGCTAGGAAAACAGGCTCTCTTGACCTTACCACCCAGGTCCTACTGAAGTTGAAGCTGCCTTTGTTGCACTGTCCTGCCTTTAAAAATTGTGCTTTGGAATGTCCACAATAGCCAAACTATGGAAAGAACCGAGATGTCCATCCACAGATGAATGGATAAAGAAGAGGTGGTATATATACACAATGGAATACTATGCAGCCATCAAAAGAAATGAAATCTTGCCATTTGTGACAACGTGGATGGAACTAGAGGGTATCAGGCTTAGTGAAATAAGTCAAGCAGAGAAAGACAACTATCATATGATCTCCGTGATATGAGGAAGTGGTGATGCAACATGGGGGCTTACGGGAGTAGGAGAAGAATAAATGAAACAAGATGGGATTGGGAGGGAGACAAACCATAAGTGACTCTTAATCTCACAAAACAAACAGGGTTGCTGGGGGGAGGGGGGTGGGGTTATGGACATTGGGGAGGGTATGTGCTTTGGTGAGTGTTGTGAAGTGTGTAAACCGGGCGATTCACAGACCTGTACCCCTGGGGATAAAAATATATGTTTATAAAAAATAAAAAATTTTAAAAAAGTTGTGCTTTGGGGCACCTGTGCTTTTGGGGCGCTTCAGTCATTAAGCATCTGCCCTGGGTTCGGGTCATGATCCTAGAGTTCTGGGATTGCGCCCCACATCGGGCTCCCTGCCCCAACCCCTGCTGTGCTCTCTCCAACAAATAAGTACTAAATAACTAACTAAATAAATATTGTCAAATGCCTGGAGATGGAATGAGTACCAATGACCAGGGGCTGGGGTGGGGAGTGAGAATGAGTGAGTGCTGAGTGGGGACAGAATTTGTTGAGGATGATGAAAAAGTTCCAGATCAGGGATAGTGGAAATGGTTGCACAGCCCTGTGAATGTATTTAATGCCGGTGAATTAGGCACTTAAAATGGTTATAACTTTATGTGCATGTGTTTTACCACAACTTAAAAAAAGCTTGCTTCCTCCATGAGTTGCCTGTCAAGACTTTCTGGAAGATCCTATCTTCTCATTCCCTGACAGTAGAAACGGATCAATCACTTCATTAGATGTTTGTTGGACCTTTGTTAACAAAACCCAGAGGACCTGAAAATTAGTGGCTACTTTTTCATTCCTGACTTCTGGAGGTGAATTGCAGGAACCTTGAAACTTGCCTAACATCCCCGTGCTTTATAAAATTAAGGTCTTGTTGTTGAACAACAACAAAAACCCAGACGGACAAAATCCATGACCAGCGCTGTGTTATAGAGCAGGTAGTCCAGACTGTGGACATAAAGTGGATTGAGAATTTTCCACAGTGGGTTTCAAGTTGCCGAAAGTAGGCTTCATAGTCTTACTGTCGGTTGGTGGTCCTACCGAGCGATGAAGTGATTTGTGTGGGAGCGCTGGATAGTCTGCCTGAATAATTGTTCATATGGTACGATGTGAAAATGTAAACTCATCCTTGATACTTGTGTTTTGGCAACTGTAACAGGCTCTGGAGCCCAGACTTTCCCACATTCCCTTTTCTGCTGCCCGCTCTGGAGCACTGCTTACCCTTGCTTCTTCCTCTTTTCTCCCCTTGGCTTCTGTGACTCAAGGAAACCAAGATGTAACCCCTCTTTCTTGGTGTACGTGGGAAATTCAGACAGCATAGCGTAAGCACCTGCATTTTTCACATAAACCAAAAGACCCAGAGTGTTCACAGATTCTATCATATAACCTTGATTTGGCATCAAGGTCAAATCCACTCTTGTTAGGAATGTAACTTTAGAAAGGCTGCTATATACTTAAATCTCGTTTTATTTGCTTCTCTGGGGGTTGTCTTCATGTTTTCATTAGAAATGTTTTTACAGATGGAGGCTCTTCAGATATAAAGTTGCTGAAGTGGAGACTCAGAAGTTTAGCTTTCAAATTAAAGGGCGGTGGAAATCTGTTTAGAGAGATTAATTTATAGATAAATAATTTACTGACTGATACACTAATGTGCAAGGATCCCCAGAGGCTTTTAAAGATGTAGTCATTATATTCTTAAGGTTTCTAAGAATGTTAAACCTGTCATTCATAACAGGAGAGAACTAAAATAAGGCTCATTTATAATTTCTTCTTGGAAACATTTCAGCCACAAATTCATAGACAAATATTTTTTCTTTTCCAAATAACCCATCTAATAGTTGGACAGCACACTCCTTTTCTTGAGTAACATGTTAACTAGTTGAAAGCATGCAGATGCATTGGATGAATGCTGAGTTGTCCTGAATATTTTATATTAAAACTTGGCTAGAGAAAAAGAAGTATTACCGCAAAATCTTACTTGGACATTATTGTAAATTTTAGCGAATGCCAACCCAACACCAAGAAAGTCTGTGCCTGGTAGGTTTGCAGTATTTTAAGCAGATTCTCCCCTTAGTGAATAGACGGAACAGGATTAAGGCATCCAAGAACTGGTTCCCTTGCTAGGACTTCTTTCTGTAACCTGAAAAGGCAGCATTGGGTCGCTGACATTTCCATCTGTTCGCCTGATAGAAATTCTGGATTGCCAGGCAAGACCTGGTACTGTCCTCCTTGAGTTCAGTTCAGATTTTGTGAAAAATCTGATGCCCTGAAGAAAGTACGGCAAATCAAGAACTTGGGGGCGTAAATACTGAGCACCTGTCTTCATGCTGTTTAGGTTGGACGAGCCAGTGTGTGGCGGCTTCACCTTATTGCGGCCTCGAGGAAGGAAATTTCAGTCCTGACTTAGCTCCATTGTCGGCAGATGAGCTTAATGGTCTTGTCTTGGTCTCTGACAGATGTTTATTTAGGTAACCAGCTGAAATCTGTCAAATTTGCACGAAGAAAATGAAGGTACCAAATAGGAAGTCGTTTCATAAATAGTCTTCAGAAGTAATTTAGCCCACAGACTCACTCTGCCGATAAAAATTGTACCAGCCTGCCCACATGTGGCCTTCTGTCAGTCGCTCTGTTGTCGACTCACACTCCTCCCCCTTCTCCCTCTGTGCGCGTGTGTTTACCAGGAACAAATGAGGCGCAAAATGTGTGTTCCAAAGATTCTTTTAGAAACCCACAAAAAAGAAAAGGAGAAAGAGAGAGAGTAGAAAGAATAGCCCACACCCCAGTTTTGTCCTTCAATCCACCTTTTCCCTTCCTAACGGCTGTAAGGTGCCATTTGGTTTTGCTATTCGTCGGCTCTTATGGTTTGAACCTTATTGTCACTGTCCCGATCGACAAGGTGTCTGTGAAGCTAGTGGCCCACATACGCAGGAGGAGCAGATGTCAGCCTAGTCTGTTGCTGCCTGAAGCCCCACTTGAAACTTGCTGCATTCACACGGTCATTGTAATGTGCCCTCCAGTGTGTGCATTCACTGACCAATCCTTCAGGCATGTCCTACCAGATGAGAGAGAGTAAGCTGCCCATTCTACTGAGATCAGATGAACTGAGGTATTCATCATGATTATATACATTTATAATTTTTATATTTATATAGTATTGTGTTTACATATGTATCAACTGGAACTCCTTTGTTTAGTATGGGATTCTCTTTAGTCATATATAAATCACTCATGCTGCACTTCCTATCATAGTATCTTAGAAATTACACCCACCACTGTTATCAGCAAATGGAGGTAGGTAATAGTGGGCCTCTCTTCTCTTTACAAACCAACAGCAAAGAGTGAACAAAAGACCATTTCTGCCTTTTTTCTTCTCATCTCTTGTCTATATTTACTATTGTACCTTTCCTGTGACTACTTTGCATCCTAGCCACCCAAGGTAACGAAAAAGTTTCTTAGCGCAGGATTATTAGTAAAAGCTCTAGTAAGGCCTGTTTAGGTCAAAAGAGATTTTTCTCAGATTGAGTCAGAGTTTTTTGATACTAAGAGTAATATCAAGCCTGTTGGAAACACCTGCTCAGCTTAGTCATAAACTCCCTCCACTTAGCTTCTAGTCACATTGAAAGTGCCAAGTTAATTTGGGAGAAAAATGGAAAAAACACAACCAGTTTATAAGCGTGTGCTCTGAAATGGTGGTGGTGGTGGGGCTGGAACATGGCAAACTCAGAATCTAAGATGGCCTTCAAATCCATAGGGTCCAAACCTTTGTATAGAACACGGTGATAGGCAGTTTGGGGTACAAATGAAAATGGTCATCAAGTGAGAAAAACATTTATCAGAAACTGACATTCATTCCTGATAAAGAAGCCCAAGAAACTAAGAAGGGAACTTCCTCAACCTGATAAAGAACATATATTTTTTAAAAAAAAGAACATCTATAAAAATCCTGCAGGTAACATAGTTCATGATAAAAGGTGAGGAATTTCCCTAAGATGAATAACAAAACAGCATCTGTTCTCAGTATCTCCATTTGATATTATATGGGAGGTTCATAACCAGTTTGATAAGGCAGAAGAGAAGAAGATGGCAGAGTCAGAAAGACCAGTCTTCATTCCCCACCAAAAAAAAAAAAAAAAAGTAAACAAGAGTCCATGAATGAAAATCACCCTGGGAGGACTTGAAGAGTCCAATTAGAAACCTACAGCAACACTGTAGAGCCCACAAGGAGAATAACCACATACGAAGGATCTCTAGGGAGATTTAAAAAAAAAATTATTTTTTAAAGATTTTATTTACTTATTTGGCAGATTTCACAAGTAGGCAGAGAGGCAGGTAGAGAGAGAGAGGAGGAAGCAGGCTCCCTGCTGAGCAGAGAGCCCAATGCAGGGCTCAATCCCAGGACCCTGGGATCATGACCTGAGCTGAAGGCAGAGGCTTTAACCCACTGAGCCACCCAGGCTCCCCTCTAGGGAGATTGATGTAGCTGAGGCATCCAGAGACAGCCAGGAACAAAGTATTCAATATCTTAGTAGGGTTGTGTGAACAATTTAACTCTAGTATAAAAGTTAAAAGACAAAAGTTTAAAAAGTAATTATAGGTATGATAATTTATTAATGGATACACTGGATACACTGTGTAAAATGATGTAAATTGTGACTTCAGAAACCACATATGGGGGGAGGAAAAGGATAGGGGTTTTGTATCTGATCAAAGTCAAGTTGTTATCAGTTTAAAACGGACTGTTGTAAGATATTCTGTGTAAGCTCTGTGTCAAAGTGAAAACCTACAGTACTTATACACAAGGTAAGGAAAAAGAAATCAGGGCGTATCGCTATAGAAGATCATCAGATCACAGAGGAACAAGGAAACTATAAAAACAGCCAGAAAACTAACAAGACAGTTAATTCTCAGACTTTATTTCTATAATTACTTCAAATTTAAATGGATTAAATTCTATCAAAAGACATAAAATGGCTGAATGTGGGGGGGGGGGTAAAGACACCCAACTATATGCTGTCTTCAAGAGCCTGTCTTCAGTTTTAAGGATACAAATAGGTTGAAAATGAAGAGACTGAAAAAGATATTTCATACAAATGTAAACCAAAAGAGATCAGGAGGTAGTTATAGTGCTATCAGACAAAATAGGCTTTAAGTCAAATACTGTAATTAAAGAAAGAAGGTCATTATTTAATGAAAAAAGAGGTCAATTCATCAAGAAGATATAGGAATATTAAGTATATATTTACTCAATATTGGAGAACCTAAATACACTGAGCCAATATTAGTAGATTTGAAGGCATAATTAGACAGCAATGCAATAATAAGGGACCTCAATACCATCAACAATGGGTCTATCACCTGGACAGAAGATCAGTAATGAAACATTGTACTTGAACTACACCACAGACCAAATGGAGTTAACAGACTTATTAGTAACCTACCATTCAACAGGAACAGGACACACATTCTACCCAAGCACACACAGAACAGTCTCCATGATAGATCATATGTTAGGTCAAAATGAGTCTTAAGAAGACCAAAATCATATCAAGTATCTTTTCCAACCACAAGAGTATAAACTAGAAATCACCATCAGGAAGAAAGTTGGTTAATATTGCAAATAATGTAGCAATTAAACACATTTCCAAACATTCAATGGATCAAAAAATAAGTCAAAAGGGAAATAAGAAACGAGATATAAATGGAAACACAACACACCAAAGTATATGGGATGGCGCTCAAAGAGTTTTAAGATGGCAATTTATAGCAGTAGAAACCTGCATTAAATAAAGGTCTCAAAGAAATGAACTAACTTTGTATCTCAAGGAACTAGAAAAAGAAGAAAGAATAGGCCAAAGTTAGCAGAAGGCAGGAAAAAACAAAGAGCAAGCAGAAATAGAGAGTAAAAAGACAAAAAAGATCAATGAAATTAAGAGCTGTTTTTTTAAAAAACGATAAAACCGACAGACACTTAAACTATGAAAAGTGAGAAAAGACCCAAATAAAATCAGGAATGAAAGAAGCAGCATTACAACTGATTCTGCACAAAGGATTCAGTAATCTGTTGTTCACACAACAGATTACTACTGAACAATTATTGCCAACAAATTGGATAACCTAAGTGTGGATACATTTCTAGAAAAATAAAACCTACCAAGACTAAATCATGAACAAATAGAAAATATGAACAGGATATTGAATCAGTAATCAAAAACCTGCCAAAAAACTGAAGTCTGAAACCAGATGTTTTCACTTGCGAATTCTACAGAACATTTAAAGAAGAATTAATACCAGTCTTGCTCAAACTCCCCCAAAATAGAACACTTCCAAATTCATTTTATAAAAGGCCAGCTTTAACCCTGACAGCAAAAACAAAGATACCACAAGAAAATTGCAAGCCAATATCTCTGATGAACCTAGATGCAAAAATTGTCAACAAGACTAACAGACCAAATTCAACACCATATTATAAGGACCATACACCACAATCAAGTGGGATTTATCTCTGGAATGCTAGGATATCATGTATATAAATAATATATAATATATAAATATAAATATATACATAAATAAATATAAATATCACGTATATAAATAAAAGTGATTACCACATTAACAAAAGGAAGGACAAAAATTCTATGATTGTCACAAGAGCTGTTAAAAAATACATCTATCCTGTGATCTGCCAATTCCACTTCTGAGTGTTCATCAAAAGGAAAAAAATAGTATCTTACAGAGATACTGCACTCCCATGTTCACTGCAACATTATTCACAATATCCAAAATGAAAACAATCTAAGTGCCTGTCAACAAATGAATAAAGGTAAACAGAATATAAATATAAATATAAGCATATGCACACACACGTTGGAGTTACTCAGCCATAAAAAGTATAAATGCTATGGGATCACTTATATCTGGAATCATAAAAAATTTGACCTCATAGAAACAACAGAATCGACAGAGGGACAAAGATGGTGGAGGAATAAAGGACCCTATTCCAGCCCGTCTGCTGAATTGAGCTGGATATCTAGCAGACCACTCTGAACACCCACGAAACCAGCCTGTGCTTTAAGATCTATCCAGATCTCTACAAACAGAACATCTCCGGCATTTGGCCTTGAGGTATGAAGTGGGAGCCATCATTCTACAGGCAGATATTGGAAGATAAATGGAGGGGGTGGGGATCCTCTGATCTTGCACTGGGAAGGCAAAAGCCTCCTGCGCTGGGGCCTGGGAACAGACTTGCAGACCGATAGTGGTGGGGAAAGGACTTTAGGGCAACCCCCAGACCGAAACCTGGAGCTGCTGCGGTGCACGTGCAAACTGGGGGTGGCTGATAGTCTTAAAAGCACAAAGGGCAGAGGCATGCCTAGATCTGGAAATGAGGGCTGGGAGTGCCACTCTGGGGCACACAACCCAGGACGCTCCGGTGTTTAGCAGCACAGACAGAAACGGAGTCAGTGTGGCCTGGAGGGCCCTCTGGAGACCAGACTGCTATCTCTGTTCTGAGACGGAGGTTTGGATATGGTCACTTCAGCTTAGACTCTTGGAAGAGATGCAGAAAGCCACCAGAGAACAAAAGCCCCTCAAAACCGGTTTTCACTGAGTCCACCCCCCACCCCAACACACACACATAGGGTACAGGGCAATTCTGCCCTAACAGGGTTGCCTGAGTAACCATGCAGAAGGCCCCTTCCCCAGAAGACAGGCTGGAAGAACAAGAGGCCAACAACCCTAAGGTCCCTATAAAACAGGTGCATCTTGCTTGGATTGTGGTCAATAATCTGGACTCTGTAAATTCCCTCAACCACCCCTTAACAGAATGACTCAGAGAAGGAACCCCCAACATAGGAAAGACTCAGAGACTGTGACCTCTGCCACAGAACTAATAGATATGGATATGAGCAAGATGTCGGAATAGACTTCAGGGTAGCAGTTATGCAGATAATAGCTAGGATGCAGAAAACCATTAATGGCAACATGGATTCTCTAAGGGTAGAAATGAGAGCTGATCTGGCAGAACTGAAAAATGCTATCAGTGAGAGCCAACCTAGTCTAGATACTCTAACAGCTAGAGTAAAGAAGGAAGAACAAATTAATGATCTAGAAGACAAGCTGATAGAAAAGAAGGATCAGGAGGAGGCCTGGAATAAATGGCTTAGAAGCCATGAAAACAGAATTAGGGAAATCAATGACGCCATGAAACGTTCCAATGTTAGAATTATTAGGATCCATAAGGGAGTGGAGAGAGAGAGGACTAGGACTAGAAGAAATATATGAGCAAATCAGGGCTGAGAATTTCCCTAATCTGGGGACTAAAGCAAGCATTCATCTCCTAGAGGCAGAGAGGGCCCCCTCCCAAGATCAAGGAGAAGAGACTAGCACCCAAGCATGTAGTAGTAAAGCTTGAAAATCTTAAGGGCAATTAGTGGGAAGAGATTCCTTACGTACAGAGGGAGGAACATCAGAATAACATCAGACCTGTCCACAGAGACCTCGCAAACCAGAAAAGGCTGGCAAGACATATTCAGGGCACTAAATGAGAAGAACATGCAGCTGAGGATTCTTTTTTAAAATTTTTTTTAAAAAGACTTTTATTTATTTATTTGACAGAGATCACAAGTAGGCAGAGAGTCAGGCAGAGAGAAAGAGGAGGAAGCAGGCTTCCCACTGAGCAGAGAGCCCAATGCAAGGCTCGATCCCAATTTATCCCTGGGATGCAAGGGTAGTTCAACATTCCCAAATCAACCAATGTGATAGAACACATTAATAAGACAAGACCCACATGGTCCTCTCAATGGATGCAGACAAAGCACTTGATAAAAACAGGATCCTTTCCTGATTAAAACACTTCAGAGTATATGGATAGAGGGAACATCCCTCAGCTTCAGAAAAATCCATTTATGAAAACCCTACAGTGAATATCAGTCTCAATGGGAAAAGTTGAAAGCCTTTCCCTTAAGATCAGGAACAGGACAAGGATGCCCATTCTTGCCACTATTGTTCAACACCGTACTAGAAGTCCTAGCAATGGCAATCAGACAACAAAAAGAAATAAAAGGTGTCCAAATTGACAAAGAAGAAGTCAAACTCTCTCTCTTCACAGAGCACATGATACTTTATGTGGAAAACCCACAAGATTCCACTCCCAAATTACTAGAACTCATACAGTAATTCAGTAATGTGGCAGGATACAAAAAGAATGCACAGAAATCAGTTGCTTTCCTTTCCTATACACTAACAATGTAACTGTAGACAGAGAAATTAGAGAATTGATTCCATTTACAATAGCATCAAAAACTATAAGATACCTTGGAATAAACTTAATCAATGAGGTAAAGGATTTGTACTCGAGTAACTACAGAACACTCGTGAAAGAAATCGAAGAAGACACAGAATGATGGAAAAATATTCCATGCTCATGGATTGGAAGAATAAACATTGTTAAAATGTCTATACTGCCTAGAGCAATCTATACTTTCAATGCCATTCCGATCAAAATTCCCCCAGCATTTTTCAAAGTGCTGAAACAAACAATCCTAAAATGTGTATAGAACCAGAAGAGACCCTGAATTGCTAAGGAAATGTTGAAAAAGAAAAACAAAGCAGGAGGCATCATGTTGCCTGATTTTAAGCTATATTACAAAGCTGTGATCACCAAGCACCAAGACAGCATGGTACTGGCACAAAAACAGACACATAGACAAATGGAACAGAATAGAGGCCCAGATATGGACCCTCAACTCTATGGTCAAAAAACTTTGACAAAGCAGGAAAAAAACATCCAATGAAAAAAAAACAGTCTCTTCAATAAATGGTGCTGGGAAAATTGGCAGCTATATAGAGAAGAATGAAACTCGACGATTCTCTTACACCATACACAAAGATAAACTCAAAATGGATGAAAGACCTCAATGTGAGACAAGAATCTATCAAAATCCTAGAGAAGAACATAGGCAGTAATCTCTTCAACATCACCATCAGCAACTTCTTTCAAGACAAGTCTCCAAAGGCAAGGGAAACAAATGCAAAAATGAACGTTTGGGACTTCATCAAGATCAAAAGCTTCTGCACAGCAAGGGAAACAGTCAACAAAACAAAGAGGCAACCCATGTAATGGGAGAAGTTATTCACAAAAGACACTATAGACAAAGGGCTGATATCCAAGATCTATGATGATCTTCTCAAACTCAACACACACAAAACAGATAATCATGTCAAAAAACGGGCAGAAGACCGGAACAGACACTTCTACAATGAACACATACAAATGGCTAACAAACACATGAAAAAATGCTCATCATCATTAGCCATCAGGGAGATTCAAATCAAAACCACATTGAGATACCACCTTATACCAGTCAGAATGGCAAAAATTGACAAGGCAGGAAACAAATGTTAAAGAGGATATGGAGAAAGGGGAACCCTCTTACACTGTTGGTGGGAATGCAAGTTGGTGCAGCCACTTTGGAAAATAGTGTGGAGGTTCCTCAAAAAATTAAAAATAGAGCTACCCTATGACCCTGCAATTGCACTACTGGGTATTTACCCCAAAGATACAGATGTAGTGAAAAGAAGGGTCATAATGCACCTTAATGTTCATAGCAGCAATGTCCACAATAGCCAAATCATGGAAAGAGCTGAGATGTCCTTTGACAGAAAAATAGATAAAGATTTGGTCCACATATGCAATGGAATATTACTCAGCCATCAGAAAGGATGAATACCCAATTTTTGCATCACATTGATGGGAATGGACAAGATTATGTTGAGTGAAATTAGTCAGGCAGAGAAAGTCAATTATCATATGGTTTCACTTATTTGTGGAGCATAAGGAATAACATGGAGGACAGTAGGAGAAGGAAGGGAAAATGAAGGGGGAGAATCAGCGGGGAAGAGGAATCATGAGATTCCTCTTCTTCTGGATTCACCTCTTCTTGTGGACTCCAAGAAACAAACTGAGGGTTTTGGAGGGGAAGAGGGTGGGGGTTGGGGGAGCCGGGTGGGTATTATGGAGGGCACAGATTGCATAGAGCATTGGGTGTTACCTGCAAACAATGACTCCTGGAACACACTTCAAAAACTAATGCTTTACTGAATGGTGACCAACATAGCATAATTAAAAAAAAAAAGGAAAGAAAAGAAAAAAAAAACAGTAAACACACACACACACAAAACAATAGAATGTCAGCAGGGACTGGGGATTAGGCGAAATGGAGAGATGTTCCAAGGGTCAAACTTAATTTGAAGATGAATAATCTCTCAGGATACAATGCACTGCATGGCAACTATAGTTGGTAATACTGTACTGTATACTCAAAATTTGCTCAAATAGTGTATCATCCACATTCTTTTACACACACACACACACACACACACACTCAGTAACTGAGGTGAAGGATATTGTTACTTCATTATGGTAATCACTTCACAATGTTTGTATCTATCAAATCATTACACTGTACATTACATACATACAATTTTGTCAATTATAACTCAATGAAACTGGGAAGAAAAAGAAAGTCATCCAAATTTCAAAGACTGGGGTATCTATTTACAGATCACATAATAGATCACCTAAAAAATACCCAACAAAATCTAAGGATTCACAAGTCCATTTGGCAAAGTTGAAAAACTCAACAAGATCAACATGTAAAATACACAAACATCAGTTGTATTTCTGTGTACTACCAACAATCAATCCCAAAGCATTTAAATATGCAACATTTAGGTCTAAATGGGACAAAAATGCCAAAGACCTACACACACACATCTCTAAAACACTGTGGAGACAACCTAAGTAAGTAAAGACACAGGGTATTCATAGGTCAAAAGAGTCAATATTGCTAAGGTATTACTTTTCCCAAATTGATCTATAGGTTTAGTGAAACCCTTACCAAAATCCCATCGTGTTTTTTGCTGCTGAAATTGAAAAACCAAATCTAAATTTTCTATCAAAATGCAAAGGAAGAGTTCACCTCTTCCACCGACGCACCAAATGTACACCCATTTATTATAGAGAAAATCCTCCTGAGGAAGAACTGAAGACTCACTGAACAGCTTCTGAACAACCAAAGAGAGACCCCAGAGAGAATAGCAGGAGAGATGGAAACACAGTAACGGAGAGAACACTCACCCCGATGCTGCCAACTGCAGTGGGGAGGGATAGTACAGAGAGACACTGAGCATATTTGGCTGACCTGGGGCAGAGCAAAAAAATACCCCATGGTTTAAAAGGGTAACTGGAATATCCAAGAACCACACCAAGACCCTGCCAAATGGCAGGGGAAGTGTTGGAAATCTCTCAGGATCAGAGGAGTTGGTAAGCCCCATAGCTTGCTTGCCCCCTCCACCTGGGTGAGTCCCAAGTCTTTAGCCCAAACCAGCCCAAGCCATCCCACCTGCCAAACTGACCTCAGCATGGTACACACTGGAACACCCCGGTCAGGGCTCACTACAGCTCTAGCTATCTTGCCAAGGTGACACAGGTACCAAGTACCCCAGAATAATCCAGATAACTTACTACGGTACCCCCTGCACAAAGCACTCCAAGACACTCCAACCTGGGCTCACCTCTGCTCCACTCGCACTGCCAGGGTGCTCCCTGAGTGGACCATCCTGAGGCACCCCAATTTGCTCCCACGTCAGCTTCAACTGTCCTGCCAGAGTGTCCTTTGTGCAGAGAGCCCCAGGAAGGCCCTGGCCCATGTCCATCATAGGCCCAATCATCCCACTAGGACAACCCCACATGGACTGTCCCAGGACCCCCAGCTCCCACCAGCCACAGCTCCGACCAGCCAGCCAAAGCCACCAGGCATACACAGTCTACACAGGGGCTCACCATATACAGGGTCACTCCTCCAAGTTTAGGAAAGTACCTGTCTTTCCTAATTCATAGAAATAAGCACAGAAAGTCAAGCAAAACGAGGAGACAAGAATATGGGCCAAAAACAAAAACAAAAAAAGACAAGACAAAGGCTCAGAAAAAGACCTAAAAGGGACAGAAATAACCAATCTACTTAGTACAGAGTTCAAGGTAACGGTCATGAAGATGCTTACCAGGCTGGAGAGAAGACTGGACGAACTGGAGAGAATGACTTCCAAAAAGAGATTTAAAAAATATTAAAAAGAACCAATAAAAGCTGAAGACTACAATATACTACGGAAAATGAAAAATACACTAGACGGACTCAACAAAGGATACACGAGAATAGATCACCAATCTGGGAGATAGGGTAATGGAAAGCACCATAGCGTATAGAAAAGAGGGGGAAAAAATAGCATGGAATGGGTTAGGAGTCTCTTGGATGATATCAAACATTCACATTATAGGAGTTCCAGAAGGAGAACAGAGAGAGAACGGGGCATAAAACTTATTTTAAGAAATAATAGCCGAAAACTTATTTAACTTGAGGAAAGAAATAGACATCTGTGTTCAAGAAGCATGAAAGTACCAAGTAAGATGAACCCAAGGAGGTCCAAACCATATTTCAGATTTAAAATGTCTATGATTAAAGGGGCATCTGGGTGGCTCAGATGATTAAGCATCTGCCATCAGCTCAAGTTGTGATCCCCTGGTACTGGGATCGAGCCCCAAGTCAGGCTCCCCACTCTGTAGGGGTCTGCTTCCCTCTTTCTCTACCTCTACCCCTGCTTGTGCTCTCTTGGTCGGTCTCTCTCTCTCTCTCTCAAGTGG
The DNA here is from genome assembly GCF_009829155.1 of Mustela erminea. NCBI lineage: Eukaryota > Metazoa > Chordata > Mammalia > Carnivora > Mustelidae > Mustela > Mustela erminea. The sequence continues at coordinate 27,434,311 of NC_045616.1, read as the reverse complement.
TTAAATAAGTCCTTTAAAAAATAAAATGTCAGGGTGCCTGGGTGGCTCAGTGGGTTAAGCCTCTGCCTTTGGCTCAGGTCATGATCTCAGTGTGGAAACTGTTTGATATTTTCTCTTCCCCTCTCCCTCTGCCCGTACACACCTCTGTCTCTGTCTGTCTCTCTGTCAAATAAAAAAGAAAAGTACAAGGGAAACCCCAGAAGACAATCAGCTGATTTTTTCAACAGGAACTTTGCAGGTCAGAATGGAGTGGCATGATATATTCAAAGGGCTGGAAAGGAAAAATCAACACCAAGAATACTGTACCCAACAAAGCTGTCCAGAACTGAAGGAGAAAAAGAGTGAGCCGGACAAACAGAAATAAAGGAGTTTTCCCCCATTAAACTGGTCTTAAAAGAATTGTTAAAAGTACTTCCTTAACTGGAATAGAAAAAGCCCTAATTATAAGAAAATTACAAAAGGAAAAGAATTTTATGAGTAAAAGCAAATATACGATAAAAGTAATGGAGCATCACTTATAAAGCAAGTATAAATGTTAAAAGACAAAAGTAATAAAATCAATTATATCTAAAGAATTAGTTCATGGGACTTACAAAACACAAAGATGTTAAAAAAAAAAAGACAGCATATACATAAAACATGGAGAGGGGAATAGAAATGAAGTTCCTTTAGAACATGTTCAAACTTAAGTGACAATCAACTTAATATAGTCTGCTATAATCTTAGGATGTTATTATGAACTTTATATTTACCACAAATTCAGAAACTGTAACAAATACACAAAAAATTAGAAAGTCAAGCCTAACACTGAAGAAAGTCAATCACAAATAAGGACAAACAAATGAACAGAGAAGAGCTACAAAAACAACCAGAAAACTTAGCCAAAGGGCAATGATTACTTTAAATGTAAATGGTCTAAAAGCTCTAATCCAAAGACATAAATGGGGTGACTAAATGGATTTAAAACACAAGACACATCTACATGCTTCCTACAAGAGACTCACTTCAGACCAAGGACACATACACACTGAAAGTGAAAGGATGCAAAAAGATATTCTGTGCTAAAAAAGGGGGGAAAAAAATCTCTGGTAACAATACTTACTTTGTACAAAATAGACTTCAAAACAAAGACTGTAACAAAAACAAAGAAGTACATTACATAATAATAATGAGATCAGTTAAACCAAAGGGTATAACAATTGTGATTATCCATGGACTCCAACAATGGAGCACTAAAATCCATAAAGCAAATATTAACAGACACAAGAGGTAAAAGTGGCAGTAATGCACTCAAAGGAGAGAACTTCAACACTCCACTTAAATCAATGGATAGGTTATGCAAACAGAAAATCAATAAACAGTATCCTTAAACAGCACGTTAGACCAGATGTACTTAAGAGATATCAACAAAACATTCCATCCAAAAACAACAGAATACACATTCTTTTCAAGTACACAAAGAACATTCTTCAGGATAGAGCACATTTTAGACCACAAAGAGTCTTAATAAATTTAAGAAGAACAAAATCATATCATGCATCTTTTCCAACCACAACATTTCAATTAGAAAACAATTACAAGAAAAAAAGCTGGAAAAAATACAAACACATGGAGGCTAAACAGCACACTACTAAAACACCAACAGATCAACTAAGAAAAGCCAAGAGGCAATTAAAAAATACATGGAGATAAATGAAAATGAAAGCACAAATATCCAAAATTCTGGGGATGCAGCAAAAGCTGTTCCAAGTGGGAAATTTATAGCAACACAGGCCCTACCTCAAGAAACAAGAAAAGTCACAAGTAAACAATCTAACTTTCCACCTAAAGAAACTGGAAAAGAACAAACAAAATTCTAAGTTAGAAAGAAGGAAATAATAAAGATAAGAGTACAAATAAACGAGAAACTTAAAAACCAGTAGAAAAGATGAGTGAAACCAAGAACCAGTTCTTTGTAAAGATAAACAATTAATAAACCTTTAGCCAGACTCATCGAGAAAAAAAGGGAGAGAGGACCCAAATAGTAAAACCAGAAATTAAAGAGAATAAGTAATAACCAACACCACACACAGACAAAAAACCAAAAACCCACAGGGATTATGAAAGACTACTATAGAAAATTATATGCAAACATTTGGACAAACTAGAAAAGTCGATGAATTCCTAGAAACACACAATCTTCCAAAACTGACTCAGGAAAAAATAGAAAATATGAACAGAGCAAATGTAAGTAGTGAAACTGAGTCAGAAACAACAACAACAACAAAACCCAGCTCCCAAGGAAGGAACAAAACCCCTGGACCAGATGATTCATAGGAAAGTTCTACCAAACATTTAAAGGAAAGTCAATACCCATTCTACTCAAACTATTCCAAAAAAGAGAAGAGGAAGGAAAGTTTCTAAATACATTCTTTGAAGCATTACCATTATACTAAAATCAGAAAAAGACAATACAAAAAAAGAAGACTACAGACCAATATCCCTGATAAACACAGCCATAAAATTCCTCATTAAAATATTAGCAACCCACATTCAACAATACATTAAAAGGATCATTCATGATGAACAAGTGAGATTTCTTTCTGGGATGCAAGGATGGTTCAATATTCAAATCAATCAATGTGAGCTACTGCATTAACAAAAGGAAGCACAAAAATCATATGATTGTGACAAATGGTGCAAGAAATGCAGTGGAGTAAATTCAACACTTTTTCAGAACAAAAATGCTGAACTGAGTTCAGAGAGAACCTATGTCAACATAAAAGAGGTCATATATGAAAAACCCAGAGCTAATATCACACTCTAGGATGAAAAGCAGCTTTTCCTCTGAGATGAAGAATAAGGCAAGGAGGTTTACTCTTGCCACTTGCATGAAACATTGTACTGGAAATCCTAGTCACAGCGATCACACAAGAAATAAAAGGTACCCAAATTGGTGAGGAAGTACAAACTGTCAGCATTTGTAGACGACATGATACTATACATAAAAAACCCTAAATATTCCACCAAAAAACTATTGGAATAAATGAAATCAATAAAGTTGCAAGATATAAAACTAATATACAGAAACTTGCTCTGATTTTGTACCCTAATGACAAAGTAGCAGAAAGAGAAATTAAGACAACAATCTTTTTTATAACTGCACCAGAAATAATAAAATACCTAGGAACAAACTTAATCAAGGAGGTCTAAGACCTGAGCTCTCAAAATGATAAAGCAATGAATATAGAAACTGAACATGACTCAAGAAACGAAAAGACATATTATGCTCATGGATCAAAAAACTTAATGTTGTTAAAATATCCATACTACCCAGAACAATTTAGAGATTCACTGAAATCTTTACCAGAATACCAACAGCATTTTTCACAGAGCTGGAACAAATAATAGTAAAATATGTATGGAGCCACACCAGACTCTGAAAAGCCAGACCAAACTTGGAAAAAAAAGGAACAAAACTGGAGTTATCCAAATCCCGTATTTCAAGATGCACTACAAAGCTACAATAATTAAAACAGTATGGTACTGACAGCAAAACAGACACATAGATCAATGGAACAAAAGAAAGCCCACAAATAAACCAATGATTTTATGTTCAATTAGTCTAAAAAAAGGGCAATCACATGCAATAGGAAAATGATAACATCTTCAACAAATGATGTTTCAAAACTGGACAGCTACATGCACAAGAGTTTCTTACACCATATGCAAACTCAAAATGGACTTAAATACCTAAATGTAAGACCGGAAATGAAATTTGTAAGAAAAAAAAACAAGGCAGTAATCTGTTTGACATTTATGCTTGCATAATTTTTCTATGGATGTCTTCTTTGGTAAGGGAAACAAAATAAAAAATAAACCATTAGGACTACATCAAAATAAAAAGCTTCTGCACAGGAAAGGAAACCATCAACAAAATGAAAAGGCAACTTACTAAATGGGAGAAGATATATGCAAGTTAAAGGGGTAATGTCCAAAATATATAAAGAACTTAAAACAGCTCAACAGGAAACAAATAAAAATAATCCAAGTTAAAAGAAGCAGGAGACCTGAAAAGACATTTTCAAAAAAAAAAAAAAAAAAAAAAGTCATACAGGAGGCCAACAGACACATGAAAAGTTATTTACTATCTCTAGTCATTAGAGGAATGGAAATCAAAACCACAATTAGATACCACCTTACACCTTTGACAATGGCCAGAATGCAAAAGACAACAAATAACAAGTGTTGGTAAGGATGTACAGAAAAAGGAACCCTCCTCAGTTGGTGGGAATATATATTAGTGTAGCTGTTGTGGAAAAACCAATATAGAGGTTCCTCAAAAAAACTAAAATTAGGAATACCGTAAGATCCAGTAATGCCACTACTGGGTAATTGCCCAGTGAAACACTACATTGAAAAGATATATGTCCTCTTGCCCGTTATTGCAGCATTATTTACAATAGCCAAGATAAGGAAGCAACCCAAGTGTCCATCCACAGATGAATGGATAAAGATGTGGTGCATAAAATGTAATGATCCAAAGGGGAAATAGACCCACAAACATAGATACTGATGGTTGCCAGACAGGTTGGGGGAGGGGGAGGGACAAAATGTGCAGTGGGAAGTGGGAGGTGCATGCTTTTAGTTATGGAATGAGTAAGTCAAAGGGATGAAAGACACAGTACTGGGAATACAAGTCCAAGGTACTGTAATAGCACTGTGTGGTGAGATGGTAGCAGTACTTGCTGTGACCCCAGCACAAGATACAGACTTGTTCTATTGCTATGTTGTACACTGGAAATTAACATAATATTGTGTGTCAACAACACTTTAATGAAAAAAGTATACCCAAAATATAAAAGGAACACACACAACTCAACAGCAAAAATAACCCCAAATAATCCAACTTAAAAACAAGCAAAGAATCTGAATAGATATGAGTACATGAAACAGGAGGCCAGCAGGTACATGAAAAGATGCTCAACGTCACTCAGCATCTGGGAAATGGAAATCAAAACCACAATAAGCTGTCACCTCACAGCTGTCAGATGGCTATTATAAAAAGGAGAAGAGATAACAAGTGTTGGGAAGATAGTAGAGAAAAGGGAGCCCTGGTGCTCTGTGGGGGGAGATTGAAATTGGGGCAGCCACTAAGGAAAACAGTATGGTGGTTCCTCAAAAAATGAAAAACCCAACTAACCATATGAACCAGATACTCCATTTCTGGGTATATAACCAACAAAAATGAAATCACCATCTTGAAGAAGTAGCTGCACCCCCATTTTCACTGCAGCATCATAAGAGCCAATACATGTTTACCCTAAAGATACAAATGTAGTGACCCAAAGGGACCCAAAGGGGCACGTCCACCCGAGTGTTTATAGCAGCAATGTCCACAATAGCCAATTATGGAAAGAACCTAGATGTCCATCAACAGATGAATGGATAAAGAAGAAATGGTATATATACACAATGGAATACTATGCAGCCATCAAAAGAAATGAAATCTTGCCATTTGCAATGATGTGGATGGAACTAGAGGGTATTATGCTGAGCAAAATAAGTCAATCAGAGAAAGACAATACCATATGATCTCCCCAATATGAGGAAGTTGAGAGGCAACCTGGGCAGTCTGGGGGGTAGGAAAAGAATAAATGAAACAAGATGGGATCGGGAGGGAGACAAACCATAAGAGACTCTTAATCTCACAAAACGAACTGAGATAAAATCTTAACAAAAACCAAAAAACAAACTGAGGGTTGCCAGGGGGAGAGGGGTAGGGAGAGGGTGGTGGGGTTATGGACACTGGGGAAGGTATGTGCTATGGTGAGTGCTGTGAAGTGTGTAAACCTGGCGATTCACAGACCTGTACCCCTGGGGCTAATAATACATTATATGTTAATAAAAAAACTAAAAAGACAAACAAACAAAAACGAAAAACAGAGCCAATACATGGAAACGACCTAAGGGTCCATCAATAGATGAATGGATAAAGGTATTATACATACAATGAAATTTATTTTGCCATAAAAGGAAGGGAATTCTGCCATATGCAACACCGTGGATGAAACACGAGATTATGTTAAGTAAAATAAGACAGGGAAAGACAAATATTACATCATCTCACTTACATGTGGAGTCTAAAAAAGTTGATATCATGCAAACAGAGAAGAGATTGGTTGTTGCCAGGGGTGGGGGAAATGGGTGAAGGTGATCAGAGTACCAACTTTCTGTTACAAGATAAATAAATCCTGGAGATGTAGGGTACAGCTTAGTGACTAGAGTTAATGATAATGTGTATTTCCAAGTTTCGAAGAGTGGATTTTAAATGTTCTCACCACCCACAAAAAGTCATTATGTGAGGTGATGGGTATGTTAGCTAACACCACTGCAGTACTCATTTTGCAATACACAGACACATATCAAATCATTATGTTACCCTAAACTTGCAGTGTCATGTGTCGATTACATTACAATGAAGCAAAAGTAGTTCAAAAATTTAACTCAAAAGGGTTCATAGATCTAAAGGTAAAATCTAAGACTATAAAACTTCTAAGAGAAAAAAAAAAACTTCTAAGAGAAAACATGGATGAAAATGTGCGTGATTTTTAGTTAAAGATTCCATATATATGGGGTGCTTGGGTTAGATGGTTAGGCATCCTCCTTTGGCTCAGGTCATGACCCCAGGGTCCTGGGATTGAGGCCTGCATCAGGCTCCCTGCTCCGTGGGGAGTCTGCTTCTACCTCTCTTTCTCCCCACTGTATCCTCTTACTCTCTCTGTCAAATAAATAAATAAAACATTTTTTAAAATGAAATAAAAAAAAAAGATTTCTTACATAGAAAAATATCAACAGCCCAGTCCACAAAAGAATAAATTGGTAAGTATTAGAACTTCATCAAAATTAAAAACACTGTTCTTCAAAGACACTTGATTAGGGAATGAGTAATAATAATAAACAAAAAAAATAATAACTTGGGGGAAAATCCTTGCCAATCATGTAACCGACTGAAGATCTGTATTTAGAATACATAAACAACTCTTCCAAGTGAACAGTAAGGAACCCAAGTTTTTAGAAAGATAAATTGCTTGAACAAACGCATCACTAAAAAAGCTATATAGCCAATAAGTGCATAAAAGGATGCTCATTATTGTTAAGCAGGAAAATATCTCTATTTTCTAATTATTTTCTATATTTTCCTTATATATTTTTATCTATATATATTTTCTATTTATATTCTAAAACCACAATGAGATACCATGATACAATAATTAGGAAGGCTAACATTAGACTAAACAGACTGGCAATCCTTCTGGGTGTTTACCTAGGGTTCATCTCCCAGGTGAACTAAAGCAAATGTCCCAACAAAGATTTGTCCATGAATGTTCACAGGACCTTTATTTGGAGCCACATAGGAAACAGTTGGAATGTTCATGACTGGGAGAATGAGTAAAGTGGCATAGCTGTACACTAGAATCCTGCTCTATAAGAATGAGTTCCCTGATACATGGAACCAGGATGTATCTCCAAACAATTATAAAAAGTATATTCACAGGGGCGCCTGGGTGGCTCAGTTGGTTAAGCATCTGCCTTCAGCTCAGGTCATGACCCCAGGATCCTGGGATCAATCCTCTCATAGGGTTCCCTGCTCAGCGGAGAATCTGCTTCTCCCTCTCCCTTTCCCTCTGTCCCTCTTCCTGGCTTGCACTCTCTCACTCTCTCCAACAAATGGTTTATTTTTTAACTGTATTCACAGACTAAAAGTGCACAAAAAAGGAGCCCACAGTTCACACCTGTATTTATACAGGGTCTGGAAAGCAAAAATTATTGTAAAGTCATAGAAAGCTGACTGGTGGTCAGTTGAGACTGGGATCCAAGGGAGAGGAAGGGACAGGATGGAGGAATCATGAAGTGGTAAGAGGAAGGGCACCTGGCTGGCTCAGTCAGTAGAAACTGTGGCTCTTGATGTCAGGCGTTGTGAGTTCGAGCCCCATGTTGGGTGTGGAGATTACTTACAAAACCACAATGACAGAACGAAGTGGAACAAGGAAACTTTAGGAGTACTGGATATGATTGTTCTTTCAGTTGAGGATGATGGCTTCACAGATTTACATATTTCAAAACTTTTCATATGGTATGCTTTAAATATGCACTATTTATTTTATATAAATTATATCTTGATAAAGTTGTTACACTCTTTAGGGTGCCTGGGTGGCTCAGTGGGTTAAGCCTCTGCCTTCAGCTCAGTTCATGATCTCAGGGTCCTGGGATCGAGTCCCGCATCGGGCTCTCTGCTCAGCAGGGAGCCTGCTTCCCTCTCTCTCTCTCTCTGCCTGCCTCTCTGCCTACTTGTGATCTCTGTCAAATAAATAAATAAAATATTAAAAAAAAAAGTTGTTACACTCTAAAATTTACAAGAGCCGCCAAAGTATTCTTGGTTGTCTGTTCATTCGGATTTAATTTTCAATCTATTATTTAATATAATGATAATGTGTTTGGCCATATTGGGGCATATCCTTTCCCTTTCAAGTGGATTGTCTAAGGCACTGAGGTTTAGTATTTACCATATTGGAAAATGCTTATTTGAACACTTTTAAAGATAAATCTTTATTTCATGTATCACAGCACCCTTTGCTTTTTCAAACACAAAATACCAAAACTGAGAAATCTGTTTTTTCCGTGTCACAGATGACACGGTGACAGGGGCAGCACAGATACAGATACAGTAAACTATTGTATGTGAAGTTAGTGGATACTGTGGACAGGTTTCTATTTGCTTTTCTGCACAAGGAATTTCAGACGGTTGGCAAAATTACGTTCAATTCAAAAAGGAAATATGTAATTGAAGCCACCAAAATAGGAAAAAAAATACAGACCGCAGAATACTAACATCAGAGAAAGTATCAGTAAGGACGTTATCATAAGCAGGTATATTGGAAAGTGACAAAAAAAAAAACCCCCAAATATACAAAAAAACAAATCCAGCTCCTTAGCTCCAACTGTGGTGGTGGTCGTGTTACAATGTATGCAAATCAAACCATCACGCAGTAGGACTTACACTTAGAAAGGGATGCATTTCGACTACTTCTCATGAAACAGACGGGCGGGTGTGGGGGGATCTAGTGCAATAGCAACACAATGCCTATTTGGTAACTTTGAACTTGAGTGGTAACACACGTATAATGCTGATTAAAATAATAGGATAATTTTTATGCTTTTCCCCTAATTTTAATACACGGTTACAATTCAAAGTAGGTGTCCTGTCAAAATTATGTCTTTAGATCTAAGAATACATTCCCTTCTGGAACACTGTATCATTCTATGACCATTTTCAAACCTACAAATACCCTGAAGATTGTATCATTTAAATCCCTTATTTAATTGCATTATTAATAAGAAACTTTGAAAGGAAATAATCAGTTATTACCAAAGATTAAACAGTGGATTTAAGATTCTTTCCTATCCCAGGGGCAATGACTAGTAATTTCTTGGAGATTCTTCTCAAAATTTAACACACAAGCACACATTTAACCTACTTAACAGCATCACATGGGAACTAGAGAACTGTGATGACATGTAGTAAATCTCAGAGGTCATTCTCTATTAATACTTAAAACCTATCTTATTTTCTTTAATATGAAGCATTTTAAATAATGGTTGCAGATACAAATTTAATAAACCCCCTTTCTTTAAAAGATTTTATTTATTTATTTGTCAGAGAGAGAGCGAGCACAAGCAGGGGGAGCAGTAGCAGAGGGAGAAGCAGGCTTTCCGCTGAGCAAGGAGCCCAGTGTGGGACTTGATCCCACGACTCTGGAATCATGACCAGAGCTGAAGGCAGACACTTAACTGATGGAGTCCGCCAGGCATCCCAAATTTAATAAACACTTTTAAAGGCACCACCTAATTTTAACAAGTATTAACATTTTATCTTTTTTTTCACTTTTGCCTATTAAGAAAAAATCAATCTGAGGAGCCTTGGTATACCTTTCCTTAATCCTATTGACCCCCATCTATTCTCCTCTAACCATTCTTACTTTGCTGTTCACATTCCTTTTTTTTTTTTCTAAGGTTTTATTTACTTGACAGAGAGAGAGAGACAGTGAGAGAGGGAACACAAGGCAGATGAGAGGGAGAGGAAGGATCAGGCTTCCCACAAAGCAGGGAGCCCAGTGTGGGGCTCTATCCCAAGACCCTGGGATCATGACCTGAGCCGAAGGCAGTTGCTTAATGAATAAGCCACCCAGGTGCCCCCACATTCCTATCTTTTTAAAAAAAACTCACTATATAATATGTTCCATAAACGAACTGTAACCTCCTTTTAGGTGTAATAGAATGTTCCAGAATAGAATTGTACCTGGTTGATGGAGCAGTATGTATTCAATATAATATAAGCATGAATCCACTTCCTTTTTCTACATTCCCTTCTTTACTCTGCTAAAGCTCTCCTGTACTTACCTACATCTTGGACAGATGTCAGAACTTTCTAGTCATTTGAGGCTGTTACAATTGTTTAAAATTCTAATTTCCTTCTATTTAAATAGAGCTTTTCTATTTTTATGGTCCTTCATTAATATATAGTTTATTGTAGTAAGATCCACAAACATTAAGGATAATATTAAGGATTCCACTGTGCAATGGAACCCACAATATAGTGGGTAAATTACGTAAATGCATTGCTACATATGTATCCATCCACACACCCTCGACTCCTATCAGGACAGCAAATGTTCTGATCACTCTCAGAAAGTTCCCTCATGTACTTTTCAAGGCAGTATCCCTTGCCGCCCCCCTTCCCCAACAAAATGGAAATACAGTTCTGACTTCTATCATCATAGCTTCATTATGCCCATTCTGGTACCTCATAGAATTGCAATCCTACCATGTAATGTAATGTCTGGCTTCTTTCACTCACATCATGCTTTTGAAATACATCCATATTGTCACACGCATCACCAGCTCATTCTTTTTCTTTTTAGTACCGCTGAGTGGGATTTTGCTGTGTGAAGAGTCACAATTTGTCCACTCTGCTGTTGATGGGTTTGTGTTATTTCTAATTTTTGGCTCTTACGAGGAAAGCTGACATGAAGAACGTTCAGAGCCCTTTTGCGGACATCTGCATTCAATTTTCTTGAGGGGTTGCCAATCCATAAAACTGCTGACTCACAGAATACTATATGTTTAACTTCGCTATAAACTGCCAAACACTTTGAAAGTAGTTGTCACATTTTACACTCTCAACCCAGTGATATACGAGGATTCCAGTTACTTTAATGTCAACACTTCATAGGGTCCACTTTTTTTTTTTTTTTGGATCCATTCTGTTAGGTGGATACAAAGTATCTTATTGTAGTCATTTCCTATACTTTTAGTGGAAAAACTGACGGGTAGGAATCATTGTTGCTCCTGCGTGCACAGAGTAACGCATCTGAGCCCTCAATTCATTGGGACCCCAGTGACCTTTAATTCCTTTTCAAAGGAATTATGCATTATAAATGTATTATGTATTGATGAAATAATTCTTCAAATCACTCTGTTAGTCCACCATGAACCTCCACCCCACTTCCATCCCAGACTAGGATTGTGAGCTGGGGGATCCTTAGGGGTACGGTCTGGTGAATTTCTAGCAAACTTTACCTCCTTTCTCTTCTTGGCTCTTCCTCTTCTCACAGACCCGAGGACATGAGAGAGGAAGGGAAAGGGTCACACTGATCCATGTGGCTGCGAGTGTCTCTTCCTTTTTTGGGGGGTGTTGCAGCTTCTCTAACATGGCCAGCCTCGATGCGTTCTTCGTGGCAGGTCCAAAGGCAGCTCTGTGCTGGGCTCCACATGGAAGGCTTCCTTATGGGCTGGAGAATAAAGAATGGGTGGACCCTCTGCTCTACTGTTCTCGGATATGGAACACCCAGGTCCAGCCTGACCTCTTTCAACTCCCCTCAACTCTGATCCTTGGGGTGCGGGAGGGGCTGAAACCTGTAGCCTCTCAATTGTGGCCTTTCTGTGGGTCCCAGAAAGTTGGCTCAGGCCCAGCTCCCTTCCGCAGCATCGCCTGGCCTGTGTGATGCTCGTGCATCTGGAAGGGACAGAGGCTGCTCACTTCTGTCGCCACCCTACCCTACCCTCTCTCACCAAGTTACGACTGGCCAGTCCACAGGGCTTTTAGCAGACATTCAAAATAGGAATGAGCTAACAGACTCTCTCTCTCTCTCTCAAAAAGATTTTATTTATTTATTTGACAGACAGAGATCACAAGTAGTCAGAGAGGCAGGCAGAGAAAGAGGGGGAAGCAGGCTCCCTGCTGAGCAGAGAATCCTATGCAGGGCTCGATCCCAGCACCGGGATCATCACCTGAGCCGAAGGCAGAGGCTTTAACCCACTGAGCCACCCAGGCATCCCAGATTCTTTCCTTCTTGCAGGCACTGTGGAACTCTAGGAGTACATGCCTGAGGACACTTCACACTTGGATCCCCAGTCAAAGAGGGGAGGAGTGGGGCGAGAAAAGAAAAGGATGGGGGAGAGAAAAGCCCCTGCCAAGGCCTTCCTCTAGGTTGATGGCTCGGAGCTCCCACAACTTCTTCCTCCTGACATCATTGAAGTTCTTATATAAAATGCCCGAGTTAGCTCTTACATGCCAGTTCTGCTAATTCTTACTAATCCTTGTCTCTGGGTGTCTAACCCGGTGGAGGGTGTTGCTGCCTGTGTGCTGGGGTTGGGGTGCAGCTGAGCAACCCAGTATAGGAGGCCTTTCTCGTCCAGTGCCTCTCAAATTCCAACATGCATACACAACAACGGGTCATCTTGTCAACATGCAAACTTGGATTTGGGAAGTCTAAGTGGGGTTTAAAATTCTGCATTAAAAAAATATTTTCTTTTGTGTAGAATACAGGTAACATAAAAGGGACCATGGTAACCATTTTCAAGCCTACAACTGAACGGCATGAAATAGGTCCCACCACTGTGCAACCATAATCCCTGATCCATCTCCAGAAATCTTTTCAACCTACAAAACTGAAACTTCATACTCAATAAACAGTACCTTCCTACTGCCCACCCCCCTCCGGCAACCAGCTTTCTGCTTTCTGTCTCTGTGAATTTGAGAATTTGACTATTGCAGCTCCACTCTTGTAGATGAAATTAAACAGTATTTGTCCTTTTCTGACAGGCATATTTCACTTAGTAAAATATCCTCATGGTTCATCCCTGTTGTGACCCGGGTCAGAATTTTTTTTTCCAACTGGGATTAGTATTTGATTTGGCAGACTCCAAAGGGCACGGTGACCTCCCTGAAGTGGGTGGGCGTCATCCAACCCATGGAGCGAGCGCTTGAACACAACAAAAGGCAGAAGAGGGAGAAATTCACCCTTTTTGCCCCTGCCTCGCTATCTGAGCTGGCACGTGTTATCTCATCTTCTATGGAGACTAGGATTTCCACCGTAAGCTCCCATGGTTCTGAGAGCTTCAGGCTCAGACTGAATTACATCACTGGATGTTCTGGGACTCCAGCTTACACACAGCAGATGGTGGGGCTGGCTACACTCAATTCCTCACAATCCATCTCCTTTTGTTCTTTTATCTGGAAACTTCTATAGGTTCTATAGGTTCTTCTTCTATGGGAGAATCCTGACTGATACAGTAGTTATTCTATGTTTCCTTTTTTGAAGAAATGCTGTACTGTTTTCCACAGTGGCTATGCCATTCCATAACCCCAAACCAGAGTGCACGTGTTCCAAGTTTTCCACGTCCCTGCCAGGGCCTCTCGTTTTATGTTGTGCTTTTTCAGCGGTCATCCGAACGCATGAGAGGGGACATCTCATTGTGGTTGTAAAAATCACATCAGTGATTACTCCCATTGGTTATCTTTTCAGGCATTTATTGTCCATTTGTATATTTTCTTTGGAAAAGTGTTCAAGTCCTTGGCCATTTTCAGTTGGCTTGATTCTGTTGTAGTTGAGTTTTTTGTTTGTTTGTTTGTTTTTTAATATATCTGTAGGTTAACTCCTAACAGATAGGATTTGCCACTATTCTTGCTCACTCTGTGGGTTGCCTTTTCTGTTGAGTAGGTCCTTCCTGCAGATGTGTTTAATTTTGATGTGCTCCAATTTTTTTGTTGTTGTTGTTGTTTTTGCTTTTGGTATCATATCCTAGAAATCAGTGCCAAATCCAATGTTGTGATCATTTTCCCTAGTTTTTTTTTTTTTTTTAAAGATTTTATTTACTTATTTATTTTAGAAAGAAAGCGTGTGCGTGAGCTGGGATAGGAGCAAAGGGGCAGGGAGAGGGAGAAAGCAATATGAAGCAGACGCTGGGCTGAGCATGGAGCCCCAGAGAGGACTTGACCCCACAACCCTGCGATCGTGACCTAGGCCAATACCAAGAGTTGGAGGCTCAACCTGATGAGCCACCCAGGGGCCCTAACCTACGTCTTCTAAGAGTTTTATAAATTTACCTCTTAATTTTAGGTCTTTGATTCTGATTTGACTTCACTGTATATGGTTTAAGACAGGGGTCCGGCTTCATTCTTTTACATGTGAATATCCAGTTTTTGCAGCTGTATTTGTTGAAAAGATTGTTGTTTCTCCACTAATGATCTTGATACTGTTGGTGGAAATCAATAGACTCTATGTGTGAGGGCTGACTTCCAACCTCTCTATCCTATACCATTGGTCTATAGGTCAGTCACTGGGCTAGTACTACAGTTTTGGTTACTGTCGATTTGTAATAAGGTTTGAAATCAGGAAGTAGGGGAACTCCAACTTCGTTCTTCATTTTTAAAATTGTTTGGCTGGGGCGCCTGGGTGGCTTTGTAGGTTAACCAGCTGCCTTCGGCTCAGGTCATGCCCCCAGGGTTCTAGGATCTAGTCCGGTGTCAAAAGCCCTGCTCAGCGGCAAGTCTGCTTCTCTCCCTTCCTCCATGCTGGTGATTTCTCTCAAAAAAAATCCCAGGACCCGGGATCATGACCTGAGCCGAAGGCAGAGGCTTTAACCCACTGAGCCACCCAGGCGCCCCCAAAAAAGTTTTTCAAAAAAGATTGTTCTGGCTTTTTTATAAGTCCTTTGAGATCTCTTATGAATTTTGGGATGTGTTTTGTTTTTCTCTTTCTAGATAAAAAAATCATTGGGATTTTGACAGGAATCGTATTGTGATAGGAATTTTTATAGGAATTGTATATTTTCGTGGTACTGATATCTTAGGAATACTACAATTCATAAATATGTCTTTGCCTTGGTATACCTGGGTGGCTCAGTGGGTTAGGCCACCACCTTCAGCCTGGGTCATGGTCTCAGGGTCCTGGGATCGAGCCTCATGTCGGGCTCCCAGCTTAGTGGGGAGCCTGCTTCCCCCCGTCTCTCTGCCTCTCTGCCTATTTGTGATCTCTCTCTGTCAAATAAATAATCTTTAAAAAATCTTTAAAAAAAATATGTCTCTGCCTTCACTGATGTCCTCTTTTCTTTGAGCAGTATTTTGTAGTTTGGTAGTATAACTCTTTCGCCTCCTTGGTTAAATTTTTTCCTAAACATCGTGTTCCTTGCTCCTGTAAATGGAACCGTCCTCTTCATTTCTTTTGTCATTATTAATTGTTGTTGTATAGCAACACAACTCGTTCTGCCACTGTATTTTGTATACTTTATTTGGCTGAATTTGTTCATTCGTTCTAAGAGTTTGGCGGGGAATTTTCTGAGTTTTCCATATGTAAGTTCAGGTCAAGTATGAACAGCAATACTTTTACTTCCGGCAAGAACTTCCAGTACTGTGTTGAACAGAAGTGGTGAAAGCGGCATCGTTTTCTTGCTCCGGATCTTAGAAGAAAAGCTTTTAATCTTTCACCATCAGACATTAGCTCTGAGTTTTTCATATAAGGGCTTAAAAAAAAAAACTTTATTTATTTGAAAGAGAGAAAGCATGAGCAGGAAGGGGGGTTGGGAAGAGACAGAGGGAAAGGGAGAAGAGGGTTCCCCACGGAGCAGGGAGCCTGACGGGGGAGCTCAATCCCAGGACCCCGAGATCATGACCCGAGCCAAAGCCAGACACTCAGTGGACTGAGCCACCCAGGAGTCCTCTTTTAACGGCTTCTTTATGTTGAGATAGTTTACTTCGGTTCCTAGTATGTTGGTTGCTTTTATCATGAGAGGGTGTTGAATTTTGTCAACGGCTTTTTCTGCATTAATTGAGATGTGGGTTTTTTCCCCGTTCTTTTTAAGTGGTGTATTACAGTATTACATAGATTCGTTTTTATAAGCTAAACCATCATTTCAAGAATAAATCCCATTTGATCATAGTTTATAATCCCTTTAATGTATTGTTCGATTCTGTTTTGCTAGTAATTTACTGAGGATTTTTGTGTCAATGCTTTTTGGGGATATTGGTTTACAGTTTTCTTGGAATATCTTTGTCCGGTGTTGTTATCAGGTTAATGCTGTCTCACTCAATGAACTTACCACTTTCTTCAATTTTTTTCTTTTTAAGAATTTGCAGGTGATTGCTCTTAATTCTTTAAATATTTGATAAATTCACTAATGAAGTCATTTGGTCCTCAACTTTTCATTAGCTTCAATAGCATTACTAGTTATAGCTTGATTCCTATTTCCTTCTGGTTCACAATTCTGTCTAGATAGGTTGTACCTTTCTAGGAATTTCTTTTAGGTTATTCAGCTTGTTTCTGCAGAATTATTTCTGCACAAAGACAATATACCATCTTATATTAACTTATTTATATAAAAATATTAATGTCCCTTCTTTCAGTTCTGGTTTTATGTATGTGAGTCTTCTTTACCTCTTCATCTTGCTAATGGTTTCTCAGTTTTAGTCATTTTTTAAAGACACACGGCTTGCAAATCCCCCCCCCCCACACTCTGCAGCTTGTCTTTGTACTTTGTTCCTGGTTTCTTTTGCTTTAAAGAAACTTTCTGGTTTATCTTTCATTTTGTTGCTTATGCTTTATGGGTCATATCCAAATAATCATTACCAAGGCCCACAGCCAGGAATTTTATTCCTAAGTTTTTGTCCAGGTGTTTCATTGCTCATCTTACATTTAAGTCTTTGGTTCTGAGGGGTGGCATGAGCTATAGCTCCATTTTTATTCCTATACATGTGAATATTTAATTTTCCCAGCACCTTTTATTGAAGAAACTATTTTTCCTCCACTGAGTTTTTTTTATTTAAGATTTTATTTATTTATTCGACAACAGAAATTACAAGCAGGCAGAGAGGCAGGCAGAGAGAGAGATTGGGGGAAGCAGGCTCCTCGCTGAGCAGAGAGCCCAATGTGGGGCTTGATCCCAGGACCCTGAGATCATGACTTGAGCCGAAGGCAGAGGCTTTAACCTACTAAGCCACCCAGGCGCCCCTCTTCACTGAGTTTTTTCTTGACTCCCCTGCCAAATATTGGTTAACTATACATACCTGGGTTAATTTCTGGGCTCTTAGTTCTCTTCCATTGGTCTACTTGTCTGTTTTTATGCCAATACTCTATTTTTAGATCAAAAGCCTTACTGTATATAGCTGGAAATCAGGGAGTACAAGGTCTTCTGCTTTGTATTATTAACTAAATTTGGATTATCTGTGGCTATTCCTGGTCTTTTGTGGTTCCATATAAATTTTAGGAGTCTTCTCTCAACTTCTGTTAAAAAAAATACCATTGGAATCTTGACAGACATTGCACTGAATCTATAGATAGCTTTTAACAGTACTGACACTTTTAAAAAAAGATTTTATTTATTTGAACAAGACAGAACAAAAACTGGGGAGAGAGGCAGAGGGAAAGTGAGAAACATACTCCCTGCTGAGCAGGGAGCCAGACACAGAGCTCAATCCCAGGACCTGGGGATCAAGACCTGAGCCAACAGTCATTAAGTATCTGCCTTTGGCTCAGGTCATGATCCCAGGGTCCTAGGATCGAGCTCCACATTGGACTCCCTGCTCTGCAGGGAACCTGCTTCTTCCTCTCTTACTCCCCCTGCTTGTGTTCCCTCTCTCACTACTTCTCTGTCAAATCAATTTATAAAATCTTAAAAAAAAAAAAAAAAAGACCTGAGCCAAAAGCAGATGCTTAACCGACCAAGCCATCCAGGCACCCAGGACATTTTAAGAATATTAATTTTTCCAATCCATAAACATGTATACTTTTCTGTGTGTGTCTTCTCCAATTTCCTTCATCATGGTTTTGTTTCTGATCTTGGAAGAAAAGAGTCTGACATTAGCTGTGACCTTATCACATACAGTCTTTACTATGTTGAGGTATATTCCTGCTGGCCTGATTTGACAATATTTTTTTTCATAAATGAACATTCGATTTCATCAAATGCTCTCTTACACCTACTGAGATGTTCACGTGATTCTTTACTTCCATTCTATCAGTGTGATGTAGCACACCAATCTGTTCATGTTGAACCATCCTTGCATCATGATAAATCCCACCGGATCATGGTGAATGATGCTTTTACTAAGTTGCTGACTTTGGTTTGCCAGTATTTTACTGAGAATTTTTGCATTTATATTCATCAGAGATCTTGGCCTGTAGTTTTCTTCTCTAGTACTGTCCTTTTTTGGTTTTGGTGTCAGGATAGTGCTGGCCTTATTAAATGAGTTTGAGGGAATCCCTCTCTCTCTGATTTTTTGAAGAGTTTGAGAAGGACTGGGTTAATTCTTTACATGTTTGCTGAAATTCACTAGTGAAGGTAACTAATCCTGGGTTTTTCTTTGTGGGGCAATTAAAAAAAAATTACTAATTCAGTCCCCTTACTAGTGATTGGTCTATTCAGATTTTCTATTTCTTCCTGAATCGGTCTTGGTAAATTATGTATTTCTAACAATTTTTATGTTTCTTCTAGGTTGTCCAGTTTGTTGGCCTAGAGTTGTTCATACCAACCACTATAATTATCCTTTGTATTTTTGTGCTTTTTGTTAATTTACATTTTTTCTCTTTCTCGTGATTATTCTACCCGAGAACTTATTGTTATCTTTCCTTTTTTTTAATTAAAAAAATTTTTTTAAAAAGACCTCTTATTTATTTATTTGACAGAGAGAGATCACAAGTAGGCAGAAAGGCAGGGGGGGTGGGCTTGCGGGGGGGAAGCAGGATCACCATTGAGCAGAGAGCCCGATGCGGGACTTGATCCCAGGACCCTGAGATCATGACCTGAGCAGGAGGCAGAGGCTTAACCCACTGAACCACCCTCAATGTTATTTTTTCAAAGAAACAATTCTTAGTTTGTTTAATCCTGTGTTTCCCTTTGTTTCATTTATTTCTGCTCTTAATCTTCACTATTTCTATCCTTATGCTAACTTTGGGCTTGATTTGTTCTAGTTTTTCTAGTACTTGAAGGTGTAGTGTTTAGTTGTTTATTTGGGATCTTTCTTGTTTCATAATGCTGACATTATTGCTACAGACTTTCCTTCTAGGATTGACTTTGCTGCATCTTAAAATTTCTGGTAGGGGCACGTGGGTGGCTCAGTGGGTTAAGCCTCTGCCTCTGGCTCAGGTCACGATCTCAGGGTCCTGGGATGGAGCCCCGCATCGGGCTCTCTGCTTAGCAGGGAGCCTGCTTCCTGCCCCCCGCATACCCCCTGCCACCTGCCTCTCTGCCTAATTGTGATTTATCAAACAAATAAAATCTTTAAAAAAAAAAATCTGGTATGTTGTTTTCCTTCTTGATGTCTCAGGAGTTTTATTTCCTCTTCAATTTCTTCCTTGATTTATTCAGTGTCCAGGTAACTCCTGTTTAAGTTCCACGAGTTCACGAATTTTCCAGGATTCCTTTTGTTGTGGATTTCTAGTTTAATGCCATTGTGATCATAGAAAATACCTGGTGTGATTTCAATCTTTCTGACTTTCCTAAGACTTCTTTTGTGGCTTAATGTAAGATTTTTCTAAAAAATGCTCCTTGTATGCTTGGACAATAATGTATATGTATATTTCATCGTTGGATAGAATGTTCTGTATACAGCTGTTAGGTCCATTGGGTCTTTAGTGTTGTTAAAAATGAATGATTCCTTATTGATTGTCTGGCTGATCTATCCATATTTGAGTGGGTATTAAGACCCCAATTACAATTACATTACAGTCTATTGCTCTTATTGGCTCTGTTATATATAGATAAAGCAAAAAACTGCCTCTGACATCTGGTGTATAAAAATTTACAATTGTTCTATCTTCTTGCTGGACTGGCCCCTTTAATATTATCTAAGCACCTTCCTTGCCTCATTTTACCATTTGTATTTTGTGTGATCTAAGTATAGCTACCCCTGCTTATTTTTGTTACCATTTTCTTGAAATGACTTTCTCTAATCTTTCACTCTCAATCCATGTGTGTCTTTTTTTTTTTTTTTTTAATCTATTTGACAGAGAGAGATGACAAGCAGGCAGAGAGGCAGGCAGAGAGGGAGAGGAGGAGGCAGGCTCCCCGCCGAGCAGAGAGCCCGATGCGGGGCTCGATCCCAGGACCGTGGGATCATGACCTGAGCCGAAGGCAGCGGCTCAACCCACTGAGCCACCCAGGCGCCCCCCCCCATGTGTGTCTTTTAAGGCTAAAGTGATTCTCTTGTAGGGAGAATATCCCTGCATTTTTAAAAATCCAGCCAGCCATTCTATGTGTTTTGTCTGGGCAATTTCATGTGTTTAGGTTTGAAGTATTTATTCATAGGTAGGGACTTAGTGTGGGCATTTGATAATTTTTTTCCCAGTTGTTTTCTAGATCCACTGTTCCTTGGTTCTTGTCTGCTGTCATTTTTCATGTTTTGATGTCTTTCAGTATAAGTATGCTTTCACTTCTTTATATATTATATACATATTCTTTTATGTAATATTTTCCCCTTGGGCTTACCATGAAATTTACAAAAAATCTTAAAATTATAACACTCTATTTTAATAGGACAACTTATCTTCAGAGTATTTCTTAAACCTTACATTTTTAGTTCTTCTTCCCCTGCATTAGATTTTTCTAGATCAAGTTTTGACGTTGGTCTCAGTCTTAACACTCTGAGTAGAAAATATACATTAATTTGTTCACAGAAATTTTATATAAGTTATAATACATATCGTATTTCTACCATAAAGATTTAATTTTCCATTCTTAAAAAATATTTAAATTTCCCTTTTTATTTTAGAGCTAGCTTTATTTTTTTTAAAAGATTTTATTTATTTATTTGACAGAGAGAGATCACAAGTAGGCAGAGAGAGAGGAAGAGGAGGAAGCAGGCTCCCTGCCAAGCAGAGAGCCCGATGTGGGACTTGATCCCAGGACCCCAAGATCATGACCTTAGCTGAAGGCAGAGGCTTAACCCATTGAGCCACCTAGGCACCCCTAGAGCTAGCTTAAATTAAGATCTACTTGCATTCTTCTTTAGTATGTCCCATGTTAACTGTATAACCATCAAAGCTCTTCAGTTACGATTATCCGTTTATTTACTATTTAAACCTTGATCACCTCTCATTCAATTTGATTTTTGTATCAAGCAATAGGCTATAGTGAGAAAAAGACGAGGGTGTGGATCCCACACCAAAAGGGGTTGTAATCTAAACAGACATGTACACAACTCATCACTCTATCAGGTATACCATGGATTTAGTGCTCCAACGCATTGTTAAAAACATTTTTTTCATTTTCCATTTTTGATTAATGATTATCTTACTTTTAAAATTTAAATTCAATTAGCCAACTTCTAGTACATCATTAGTTTTCGACGGAAAATCCAATGATTCAGCAGTTGTGTTTAACAGCCAGTGCTCATCACATCACATGTCCTCCTTAATGCTTGTCACCCAGTTACCCCATCCCCCAACCACCTCCCCTCCAGCAGCCCTCCAGTGTGTTTCCTAGAACTAAGAGTCTCCCATGGTTGGTCTCCCTCTCTGATGTTACAAACTATTCTAAGGATACTCAGAGGAGAGGAATATTTCAGAGCAGGAAGGTCGCAGAAGAGATAGCATTTGAACAGGCAAAGAAAGATTCAAACAAACCTTGAGAATGCCCTTTTTTTGATTATTCCCTGCAAAATTACTCTTCTTTCCTGCACAGTGCTCAGAAGTTGCTGTTAATGCCCTTATTGTAATTTTTCTATATTTATACATAAAGCAAAGTCTTTTTTGCGTGTAAACGTATGCAGTGCCAAAAAAAAGAAGTTAGTGATAATGAAGTATCAAGGAATCACAGCTATAATATGTTTATTAACATTCTATTATTTTGTTTTCAGTCCTCAAAAGACACATCAAATAGACAAATTCTAACAACATAATTCATTCCCTAGAGGATGAACTAGTTGAAAAGAGCAAGCATATTTCATAGGCACTATGTAAAACAAAGTATCAGATGGCCTAGAACCCAACAGTAGTGAGAACTTAAAATACAGCATGTTGGCTGTGTAAAGACCATAGATAATATCAAGGTCAAAAACTAGTCATAGGACTTCGAGGTTGGGATCAAATAAATTCCCTACGAGAAATCCTCCAAACTTGCATTGTGTAGATCAGGGGAATCGTTGATGACAGAGTTGTAGGGCATGGTTTTAAGTAACAACTCTGCCACTTAACCTTCTAGCACCTCTGCTTTCTCAGCTGCCCAAATGCGAATGACCCCAACCACATGCCCTTCAAAGGAGTTATGCTGTAACTGTCACCTCTGTTGGGTGAACATACCTTGTAAAATATGATTCACTTACCAAATATAGTTGTTACTGGTCAGGTATACCTTAAGCCAGCTCAAATCTTTCAGGCATATCCTAGAGAAAATCAGCTGGCAACAATTTTGGGTAGAGAAGGTTGAGGGGGACTCCCGGGTGGCTCAGTGGATTAAGCATCTGACTCTTGATTTTGGCTCAAGTCATGATCTCAGGGTCATGAGATCAAGCCCCAATAGGCTCGTCCCTCTGTGGGGAGTCTACTTGAGATTATTTCCCTCCCTCTCCCTCTGTTCCTCCCCCTGGCTCTCTCTCAAATAAATAAATAAGATATTAAAAAAAAAAAAAAGGAAAAGAAAGGAAAAAGTTGAGGAGTACTTTTCATACAGCTGACTAGCTATGGGATCTCAGAAATTTTCTACTCGGCTAAGGCTCCGTTTCCTCATCTGGGAAGGAGGGATCCTCTAACATCTCCCTTCTAAACACTGTGTGGATTAAATAAATACAACATGTGAAGTGCTTGGCACAGTGCCTCACATGTGGTCAGAGTACACTAAATGGTAGCTTGCATTATTACATTCCTGATATGCTGGGAGCAACGAGAGAGTCCCCGTTAATACATTTATGAAAGTCCTAATGGGGACACCAACTTTCCATAGTTTGTGCCTCTAGTCTGTACAAGTTCTAAGAAGCTGTAACACGGTGTTGTGAAATTCATGGCTCCATGAATGTTTTTCCCCAGAATTATGCATTGAGAGCTTTTCCTAATAAGGCCCGTTAAAAATTTGTAATTCTACATACTGATTTCTTCTCCTTGAAACAATTTTTTTTTCCTTTTATAATCCATCAACTTCCTGTGCCCAAGGATGTCAATACTTGGAATGTCAACAGAAGCACCACCTTTGCTCCTACATATGGTTTGAAGGGGTATTCAGGTCAGTTCTGACTGACAGAGTAACAAAATAAAGAAAAGAAAGGCCTATTGAAGGTTAACCAAGCTATAACTATTCCAAAAGAAATAAAGTCAGTTCAGTAAATGTCATACCATAGGCCAAAATAAATCCCACCAGGGAAAAAAGAGTTGAAAAAAAAAAAAAACCCAAAACCACTCAGGGTGCTAAAGGTCTTTGAAAACATAAAAGAATCCCTTAAGGAAAGGATTGATAGATTTAATTTCTTCAAGTCAAAAAACAACATAAATAAAACTAAAAGGAAAGCAACAAACTAGGGAAAAGATTTGCAACACAGATGAAAGATTTATGTCTTTATTATAGAAGGAAATAATAAGAGTTGTAAGGATGTATGTGAAAGGATTTTATAATAGTGATAAATTAGACATTTCAGTTTATAAAATGGAGATAGTTTATGCAATGGCCAAACTATGAAGTGTCTACACTTACTACAAAATTATGTATAAAAGAGTACTTTAAAAATGGTAACTTAAAATATACTTCTAAGCAAAGCACTTAAACACTTTAAAAATGTTCAGTTATTTAAATGAAAAATTTAACAGTATTTTTAATATGATAAAAAACTAAGAATGTATTTTGACTAAATATGATTGATAGTGGAAGATGGGTATTTCAATTTTTCTTTTGCTTTCTAAAATTTCAACAATGACATATAGATTTTTACCCAAACCTTGATAAATATTATCTTCAAAACAAATCATCAACAGATTGGAAGTAAATGACAGCTGGGAAAACCTTTCAACGTTTAACAAAAAGTTAACATTTTTACCTTAGTGCTGCCTCACCTTTTCTGAGATAAATCTCACCTTTACATTTTCAATTGCAACACTTGAATAAAGATGTCACAAATATTATATTTATTGCTAGATACCACTGGAAAAAAAATAAACAGCATTGATACAAGGGTCCAACCATAGAGTTAAAAAAAATTATTCCCATTCCAAAGACAGGATAATATGCATCTATGAAATAAGCATGTTTAAAAGGGTAACATTATCACCAAAGAAACTTGTATAGTTGTCTGAAATGATTCGAATTACATCTTTCTTCCAATACCACCCTTTCCAAAAAACTTCCCTGATCAAACCACTTAGAATCATAATCCCAGCTCATCTATGTGTTGCCTATAGATGCTCCCTTCACAAGTAGGGCTATGCACACGTGAATGGATGGAGAAAGATGTTCCATGAGATGGACACCAAAAGAAAGCTGTAACAGCTATACTTACACAAAATAGAATTTAAATGAAAGGCTGTGGTAAGAGACAAAGAAGGGCATTACACAATGATAAAGAGGTCAATCCAAGAAGAGAACATTTGTAAATATTCACTCAACATAGGAGCACCTGAAAGTCTAATGAAAATAGTAACAGATCTAAAGGAAGAAATAGATAACTTTAGAGTAATAGTGGGGGATTTTAGTGCCCCCTTACATCAATGAATAAATCACCCACACCAAAACAAAACAAAACAAAAAACAAACACCTCCCAAAACAGTAAAGGAACATTGGTTTTAGATGACACGTTAGACCAGATGGACTTCTCAGACATACACACCATTCCATCCAAAAGCATCAGGAGTCACGTTCTTCTCAAGCACGCATGGAATATTCTCCAGTACAGATCTTACATTAGGGAACACACACACACACACACACAGACACACACACACACACACACACACACACACACACCCCTTAATAAATCTACTAACAGAGAAATCCTATGAAATCATATCAGCATCTTTTCTAACCACAACGGTAAAAAACCAGAAACCAATTTAAAGGACAAAACTGGAAAATTACAAGTATGTGGAGATTAAACAACATGCTACTAAGCCAAGGTCAAAGAAGAAATCACAAAGAAGATTAAAAAATAACTCGAGGATGGGCACCTGGGTGGCTCAGTGGGTTAAGCCGCTGCCTTTGGCTCAGGTCATGATCCCAGGGTCCTAGGATAGAGCCCCGCATCAGGCTCTCTGCTCAGCGGGGAGCCTGCTTCCCTCTCTCAGTCTCTCTCTGCCTGCCTCTCTGCCTACTTGTGATCTCTGTCAGTCAAATAAATAAATAAAATCTTAAAAAAAATAAATAACTCGAGGAAAATGAAAATGGAAACCTGACAGGCCATAACTTTTGAGATGGACCAAAAGTGGTGGTGAGAGAGAAGGTGGTAGCAGTAAATCACTTACAAAATAAAGAAGAAAAACCTCAAATAAACAACTAAAATCTATACCTTCAGCAATAGAGAAAGAGGAAGAAGTGAAGTTCAAAGTTAGAAAAAAGTAACAAAAAAGATCAGAATGGAAAAATTTCAATAGAGACAAAAAAATACAAAGAAAAACAGTAAGGAAGAACAAACCAAGAGGTGGTTCTTTGAAAAGATAAAATTAACAAACCTTTAGCTAGACTCATCAAGAAAAAGGGAAGTCTGACGTAAATAAAACCAGAATCAAAGAGGAGATGTTACAACTGATAGAGAAACAGAAAAAATCTTACCAGGCTTTTATGTGTCGATGTATACCAACAAATTGGACAACCTACAGAAACTGACAAATTCCTAGAGACTTACTACCAAGACAGAATCATAAAAAACAACAACAAAATAACAAAGTGAAAAGCCCAAAACCCAGAGTAGAACAACTACTAGTAAAGACACTGAATGAGTAATCCAAGACCTCTGAATAAGTCAAAGACCAGGAACACATAGCTTCACTGGTGAAACTACTAAGCATTCAAAGAATACCAGTACTTGGAACAAACTGTTCCAAGATAATAAAAAAAGAGGGAACACATCCAAACTAACTTTATGAGGCCAGTATTACCCTGATGCCAAACCAGACAAGGATCCCACAAGAAAAGAAAATTACAAGGAATCCTTGATGAACACAGATGTAAAAACACACAAAAAATTAGCAAACCAAATTCAATAATACATTAAATATATACATCAAATATATAATATATATATATATATAATACATTTACATTATATATATATATATATATATAATACATTAAATGTATAATACACCATGATCAGGTAGGATTTATTGCAGGGATATAAGGATGGTTCAATATCCACAAATGAACCAATGAGACCCAACACATCAACAAAATAAAGGATAAAAGTCCTATGATCATCCCAACAGATGCAGAAAAATCATTTGATAGAATTCAACCACTTTCATGCTAAAAAATGGCAACATAGTGGGTGTAGAGGGAATGTACCTCAACATGAGAAAAGCTATGTATGACAAATACACAGTTAACATCATATTTAATGATGAAATGTTATAACCTTATCCTCAAAGATCTGAAACAAGTTAGGAGGCCCCCTGCATTCATTTTTTTTTGACAAAGTATTGGAAGTTCTAGCCAGAAATATAGGCAAGAAAAAGAAAAAAAAAAAAAAGACATCCAGATAGAAAAGGAAGAAGTAAAATTATCCCTCCATGAAGATCATACTATATAGGGAGAACCCTAAAGATTCCACACAAAACGAATTTTAGAAATCATCAACAAATTCAGTAAAGCTACAGGACACAGAAGTTAATATACAAAAAACTGCTGGTGTTGCTGTATACTATTAATGAACTATCAGAGAGAGAAATCAAGAAAATAATCTCATTCATAATTACATCAGAAAGAATAAAAAACCAAGGAGTAAATTTAAGCCAGAAAGTAAAACACCTGTATGCTGAAAACTATAAGACATTCATGCAAAAAAAAAAAAAAAAAAAAAGATACCATTAAGTGCGAAGATATTCCATGCATATGGATTCACAGAATACTGTTAAAATGTCTGTATTACCCAGAGCAATCCACAAATTCCAAGCAATCCTTATCAAGATTCCAATGACACAAAAGAAGAAAGGTGGGGAGGGGTGGGGAAGTGGGGCGCCTAGCTGGCTCAGTAAGTGAGGCGAATGTGATAACCACTACACTACGGAAACCGGCCAGGCTCAGTAAGTATAGCATGTGAGGGCTATACTTTAAATGGGGCTTGAACTCACAGCCCCATTTAAAAAAAAAAAAAAAAAAAAAAAAAAAAAAAAGTTCAAGCCCCATTTAAAAAAAAAAAAAAAAAGACTGCAAGGGCATTTTTCACAGAAACAGAATAAACAATCCTACAATTTGTACAGATCCTCAAATGACCCCAAATAGGCAAAGGCATCTTGAGACAGAACAGCAAAGCTGGAAGCATCATTCTCTGTGATTTTAAACTGTAAAGCCAAGCTCCAGTAGACACACCGATCAATGGGAAGGAACAGAGAGCCTAGAAATAAACACAAGCATATGTGGTCATTTAATTTATGACACAGGAGTCAACAGTATACAAGGAGAGAAGGATGACCTTTAGAATAAACAGTTCTGGAAAAACTGGACAGGCACAAGCAAAAGAATCAAACTGGACCACTTTCATACACCCTACAGAAAAATAACTCAAAATGGATTAAAACTTGAATGTAAGCCTGAAACCATAAAACTCCTAGAAGACAACAGAATAAATTCCTTGACATTGGTCCCACCAATGAATTTTTAAATTTGATACCAAAGTAAAGGCAACAGAGTCCAAACAAGTACGTGGGACTATAGCCAACTAGAAAGCATCTACAAAGCAAAAAAGTTCAACAAAACGAAAAGGTAACTTCCTGAATGGGACAAGATACGATATCTGCAGATCAAGTATCTGGTGAGGGTCTAGTATCTGAAACATAAAGACTTAACTCAACAGAAAAAAAAAAAAAAATCCCAAACAGTCCAATTAAAAATGGCCGAAAATCTGAATAGCCATTTTTTCCCCCAGAAGACAGCAGTTGGCCAACAAGTAAATGAAAAGGTGTGTGACATCTCTCTTCGTCAGGGAAATTCAAATTAAAGCCACCATGTGGTATCACCTTATACCTGTGAGAACGTTTCCTACGAGAAAGACAAAAAATAACAATGTTAGAGGGGATGGAGGATCAAGAGAAACCTGTGCAGTTGGGTGGGAAAGTCAACTGGTGCAACCACTAGGAAAAATGGTAGAGAAGTTCCTCGGGGCACCTGGGTGGCTCAGTGGGTTAAGCCGCTGCCTTCGGCTCAGGTCATGATCTCGGGGTCCTAGGATCGAGTCCCGCATTGGGCTCTCTGCTCGGCAGGGAGCCTGCTTCCCGTTTTCTCTCTCTGCCTGCCTCTCCAACTACTTGTGATTTCTCTCTGTCAAATAAATAAATAAAATCTTAAAAAAAAAAAAGAAGTTCCTCAAAAATTTAATAACAGAACTACCATATAAAGCAACTATCTGTCTTCCAGCTGTTTATTATTATTTTTTAAGATTTTGTTTATTTGACAGAAAGAGGCACAGCGAGAGAGGGAACACAAGCAGAGGGGAGTGGGAGAGGGAGAAACAGGGCTTCCTGCTCAGCAGGAAGCCGGATGCGGGGCTTTCCGAAGAAAATGAAAACACTAATTTGAAGGGTCTATGCACACCCCCATGTTTATTGCAGTATTATTTACAATAACCAAGACATGGAAACAGCTGTGTGTCCCCTGATAGATGAATGGATAAAGACGTGGTATGAATGCACAATGGAGTATTATTCAGCCATGAAAAGAATGAAATCTTGCCATTTGCAAGAACACGGATGGTCTTTCAGATTATTATGCTAAGCCAAGTCAAGCAGACAAATACCATACCATCTCACTTGTACGGGGGATTAGAACAGAACGGAAATGGAAAAATGACTTTTTTGTGTGTTCAAGATAAAAAGAGAGGCGGAGAGGTAGGTGAAATGGTTGAAAGGGGTCAGAAGGTACAAATTTCTTGAGGACGAAATACAGGACACAGTGAGTATAATTAACACTGCATTGTATATTTTAAAAGCTACTGGGAGCATCAACCTTAAAAGTCCTTATCACACCCATAAAAATTTTTCCCTATGTATGCTGACAAATCTTTTCTTTTTTTAAAAAGATTTTATTTATTTGACAGACAGAGATCACAAGTAGGCAGAGAAGCAGGCAGAGAAAGAGGAGGAAGCAGGCTCCCTGCTGAGCAGAAAGCCGGATGCGGGGCTCGATCCCAAGACTCTGGGATCAGGACCCAAGCCAAAGGCAGAGGCTTTAACCCACTGAGCCACCCAGGCGCCCCTATGCTGAAAAATCTAATGAGACTTACTGTAATCATTTCTCAATACAAATATTAAATCATTGTTGTATACCATGAGTTAATATTATTTGTGAATTGTATCTCAAATTTTAAAAATCAAGGATCCCACTGAAAATAAAACTATTTCTCTTCTCAATTAAAAAAGAAATGCAATGCCCTCCATTCTGTCCCAGCCTCTCTGACCACCTTAGTTCAACCTGCATTATTTTTCTATCCCCTTAATTCCTTTTAGTCTATGATACCACTTTCCTTTTATTAAGATTATTACCTATTTCTGCATAGAATATTGGTAGGCATCTATTGAGAATTTGTTCAATGAATGATTATATAAAATAGATACATTTTTAAAGAAAACCAAAGAGGGGTGCCTGGGTAGCTCAGTGGGTTAAAGCCTCTGCCTTCAGCTCAGGTCATGATCTCAGGGTCCTGGGATCGAGCCCCACATCGGGCTCTCTGCTCAGCAAGAAGCCCCTTTCCCTGGCTCTTTCTCTGCCTGCCTCTCTGCCTACTTGTGATCTCTGTCTGTCAAATAAATAAATAAATAAATAAACAAATAAATAAATAAATAAATAAATATTTTTTTTAAAAAGACCAAAAAATACACTAAATACCTAATTTTAGCTCTTTTTACATGAGTATGGTGATTAGTTTCTTTGTAAATCCCGAGATTGTACTAATTTTCTGCAATCAACATGGGTAACTTTTCTAACAAGCAAAACAACTCAGTATATAAGTATGTTTAAGGAATGGTAAGCTAGGGGATGCCTGGGTGGCTCTGTTCGTTGGACGGCTGCCTTCAGCTCAGGTCATGATCCCAGAGTCCTGGAATCGAGTCCTGCATCGGGCTCCCAGCTCCATGGGGAGTCTGCTTCTCCCTCTGACCTTCTCCTCGCTCATGCTCTCTCTCACTGTCTCTCTCTCAAATAAATAAAATCTTAAAAAAAAAAAAAAAAGAATGGTAAGCTAGATGTAGGTAGAGCTTTGCCCCTGAATCCTTCTAAATATCTTCTATTTTCCAAAGGTCTCCAGGACAAACACCATAGTCTTTCTCATCAACCTCTCTCAGAGTTTAAGATCCTTCAGAGTCAGGAACTCTTTCTTCCTGACTTTGTTCTGCTAGCCACTGGCCAGGTTACAGGGTACCTACTCTCCTACTGTCAAGCAGGAAGGCATGTGTTGAAGAAAACATTACAGGAATACACTTTTTATAATGATGGAGTGAAGTCTAGGAAATTAGGTGAAATGAAGTGAAGTGAAGAAAGATAGGGGCGCCTGGGTGGCTCAGTCGGTTAAGCTTTTGTCTTCAGGTCAGGTCATGTTCCCAGGGTCCTGGGATCGAGTCCCACATTGGGCTCCCTGCTTTACGGGGAGCCTGCTTCTTCCTCTGCCCTTCAACAGCCTCTGTGCTCTCTCGCTCTCCCCAAAATAAATAAAAGCTTTAAGAGAAAGAAGGAAGGAAGGAAGGCAGAGAGAAAAGGAGGAAAGGCAGCATCGTTACCAGCTGACATTCTTCAATGTGCTGGGGTGAATGACATTCTTCATTCACCCCAGCATCAGTGATTTGTGTAAGGGTGACTGTGACAGAGTCCCTGCCCTCAAGGGTTTTATAATCTGGTTGGGGAGCTCCACATCCCAGCTTCCTCTCCTACCTCCTCCCCGAAACTCAGCAGCCATTTTTTTTTTTAAAGATTTTATTTATTTATTTGACAGAGATCACAAGTAGGCAGAGAGGCAGGCAGAGAGAGAGGAGGAAGCAGGCTCCCCACTGAGCAGGGACCCTGATGTGGGGCTCGATCCCAGGACATTGGGATCATGACCTGAGTGAGCCGAAGGCAGAGGCTTTAACCCACTGAGCCACCCAGGCGCCCCAACAGCAGCCATTTTTTACTATCATGCTTTTTCGTACCTGTGTGAAGCGGAAGAGCAGATGGGGATATCCTCGACAGTTTTATTTTCTTGGATGGTGTCTTCTTTGAGGCAAAAGGAAAAAAGAGGGTTCAAGCTAAACATTTCAGACAATCACTTCTCCTTACATCGTAGCTGGGTCGCTGCTCAGTGTGCACCGTGTGAACTTGCATTCATAACTAGGCTATGCCTAGTTATTTGTGGTGTCTAAAAGAATGAATCTACACTTACCAGAAGACCAAGAACCATGCTAGGCATTTTGGATAATACAATGATGAACAATTCCAGTCTCTTTATTAGAGACAGTGGTGGGGAATTACAAAGCGCAAATTATAACATAGTATCAAACCAAGGCCCCTTGAGCTCAGTACCCAGAGAGGAATAGACAAGTTCTATCTCCTGGTGACAGATGCTGGAGAAGTTTCAGTCACCGATAAAGGAAAACGGAAAACCTCAGATTACTTGGCTTTCATTCTCCTGCCCCGACCAAGTCCACGTTGTTAATACTGCGTTTATTTTTCCTAGCATGTTCTGTCCCAGATTTGCTATTTTTCCCTTAATCATACGTTCTAAAGTTTCATACACAAGTTAATCCAATCACTTCCACAGAATCCATCTTCTTGGTCTTAATATCCTAATGATTGATGATACATGTCAAAATAGCTTGTATTGAGAAAGTAAAAATTGCCTATTAATTAGTTCATAGAAGCTACATCTTTTTTTTTTTTTTTTTTTTTTTAAGGAAGTAATTGTGTCTCCATTTCATTGAAATATAAAAATACGTATTCTGGACAAGGCCAGACTCTGGCAACAGTACAACTATCAGTAGTTTCCAGGGTTGGGGATGGGAAGAAGTAAAAAGACAGAACGCAGAGGATTCTTAGAGCAGAGAAGATATTTTAGTGTAATACTCTAATGAAGATAGGTCATGATACCATTATCCGAACGTACAGATTGCTCAATACTAAGAGTGAACGCTTAGGAAATCTATGGACTTGGGGTGACTATGACCTGTCAGTGGTGTTGATCACGAGGGAAGCTATGCGTGTGGGGGGGTAGGAGGTCTATGGGCAAGAGATACATCCCCTTCCTCTCTCTTCATCTTGTTGTAAGCCTAAAATTCCTGTAGAAGGAGGAGGGAAGAGGAGGGAGGGGGAGAGGGAGACAGAAGGGAGGAGGGAGACGCTTGGAGTTTGTGCTTCAATTATAGACCACTTCATCAGGCCAGTGAAGTCCCCTAGGTGAGGAGCTGTTAGTTACAAGTGCTAATTAAATGATATTACATCCAGTCAACAGCTTTCCTTGGTTGAGCAGATATTGTGACATGACGGTAATTAGCCTGATGGGTGGTCCCTGTGTTGTCCAACCTTCCAGCCCTCTATCTTCCTTGTTAGCAGAGCGCCCCTCCCTAGAGAGGACTTGAATACTCACTAACTAGTTCTCCAACTTTCCTTATAGCCAGAGCATCAGTCTAAGGCCCAGGGGGATGGAGAAGAAGTCTGTGGAGGGGCTTCTGGGGAAGATTTTCCTCACTAACAAATAGGTACTTAATAATGTGATAGTTATTTTTCTCCCGAATTTTTTATTTAAATTCTAGTTAGTTGACATGTCATGTAATACTGTTTTCAGAAGTAGAAATCAGTGATTCATCACTTACATGAATAGTGTTATTGTTAATAATACACACACCTTTTTCTGCCTTGTTGTGGGTGGGTGTGATGTCTGGAGCCACAGCAGCCTTCTTGTGACAGGAAGATAATGCCAACACACAGAACAAATTGTGGCAGAAAAATGTAAAAAATCTGGCCTTCTGAGGACATCTCTAAATCCTGCAGTCACCTTCTGATTATCCATGACAATAAATGTGCTTGCTGCTAGTGACTTTTCACTGACTACTGCGTTACAGGAAGTCAAAACGTGCGACATATTAGTGTCCCTTGGCCAACACATTCCGAGACCAAACACTACCAACTAAGAAACTTATTTTCAAAATGGGCCCGCGTGAATCAGGGACACGTTGAGAAAACAGCAATCATCTGGCCTGTGGGATTTTGGAACTGTGGTTTCCACTGAAGTGCAAAGAGTTAAGTGACTGGTATTCAACAAGTCATAGGTCACCTTTCATGTGCCATTTCCCTTCTGAGAAAATGAGGCACTGAGAAATCACTTTGGTCCGTTTCTCTGGTTCTGTGTTGATAGTTGTATCAAGGGCTCAGTTCCCCCTGAATCAGAGATAAGCCTGGAGGAAGTTTATTAGGAAGTACTCTTAGAAGGAGGGATGGGACAGACACAGGATTGGCCAGAGGGAGATCAAGAGCTACAAGGCCATCTCAATGGAGGCTTCAGGTGGGATGGAGTAAGAAATTGGGCCATATTACCCCCATCAGTGTGTCACTTGAGGAGACCATGCCAGAAAGAGTGTGCTACCCTGGGTCAAATGTCTCCCTCTCCAACTCATCCAAGGGCTGGTAGCAGAGGATTTGGAGGGGAACACGCCAGCCACTGGAGAATATGCTTTCATGCCTGAAGGGGGTCTGAGGAGTGCATCATGGCATCAAGCATGAAGGAGACCAAAAGTGACTCGTGTTAACTATGTAACACCATCCATTATCTTTTGTCCATTTTAACCAGTGAATTAAAAAAAAACTCAGTGTGGGAAAATTTCAAACCTTCTTCAAAGTCTTCTCTCTCCATCCCCCAGCCTCCACCCTCTGCCTCCTTCTGTCACTCTTGTTTTATGTATTCACCCCATCTTTCTGGTCTCCACTCTGCTGGAGTCTTGTAAGCAAACTCAAGATATGGTAATAACTTACGGTTAATTAAACTCAACATAATATAGGGCATCCATATGTGTCTCTCATCTTAGCAGATTTTACTAGAATATTTCAAATCACAGTATTAGTAATATAACCTTTCTCCCCCTGCTCTAGGAGTTCATTTCAAGGGCTTCTCATGGAACCCTGGAGACACACATAACTTTACTCCTACCAGCTTTCACCTGTCCACTCCCCCGACCCCCACCCCTTCCATCCTGTAGCAGGAAACCAAGAGGTGTAAAACAGGGTTTTAGAGGGAGAGCAGTGGGTCCCCTTACTAGCAAAGCCAATTAGGGGCCCCTGGTGAGGACTATGTTTTGCCGCCAGTGTTCACACGAACAATGGCAAGCCGAGCAGCATTAGCCGGTAAATGATGGTTCTGTGGTTCCCAAGGTCAATAGATCCAGGTTTAAAAATAGTGTTTGTTTTAGCTATGCTCTCACTTTTCAAAAATTCTTCCACATAATAGCCCTGTTCAATCATTCTCATTTCCAAACAACCATGTCCACTGACACTTCTAATAAAATGAAGGGCCTCGGTCCTACTGCCATAAAAGGGATCCCAGCCCCAAAGGGATCGCTAACAAAATGAAAGACTTGATTACTCTTAAAAGTCAGCCAGAGCGTGTAACCAGAGAGACACCGGGTGCAAGTTCAGATTGAACCTAGCTCGTGCCCTACCTGTTATCTCAGGAATTCACGTGAGGGCTCTGCTCCTTACTTCAATTTCCAGGGCACTCGTCTTCAGCTCGGGGTTGTTCGCTCCCCTGTGGGAAGCCTGACTGCAAAGCTAGACCAGTGTTTTTGACTTCTTAAGTGATTGCTGAGAAGCATGAAGGTCTGAGACACTGGCTTTTACCACTGCCCCTCGCAGCATGTTTACTCAAGACCTTGACAATTGGTCCCTATTTATGGAGGGTATCGCGAGCTGCTCATGGAACACAGAGCATGTGCACTAGAGCAGACCCGATTAGGACGACAGCCTGTATAACCTGTCCTTAAAAAGCTGATGATTCTATTGTGAGGGAAAGACAGGCAGGTGTGGCAATCTAATGAGCACAATTACTTGGAAGCACAAAACTAAAGTGGCTGCATCACTTCTGGAGATGCAAAATCCAGATGCTTCCTTATGACCAAAGGTCCTTAGGAACCAGGTGAAAATTGGGAGTCTCCAACTATCACCTTGAAGCATCACCTTCAAATTCTGTTTTCTCTCATGCTGATCGAGAAGTTGCTTGGATAATGAATTCAAGATTTATTTTTTATTATTTAAAGATTTTATTTATTTATTTGACAGAGAGAGATCAAAGCAGGCAGAGAGGCAGGCAGAGAGAGAGAGGAAGACGTAGGCTCCCTGCCAAGCAGAAAGCCCGATGCAGGACTCTCTTCCAGGACCCTGAGATCATGACCTGAGCCGAAGGCAGAGCCTTTAACCCACTGAGCCACCCAGGCGCCCCTGAATTCAAGATTTAAAACTCAAAGCATACAGAATAAGTTTGGAGAGTGAAACACCACGTTTGTACAGTGGTTCTGGGATACTCATGAAAGATTTTTGTTTGAGGCATACGTTTCTAGGTCACACCAGGGAAAATAGTTTTTTTAAGTTAGTCTTTTCAGGTTCAGTGTCATTGAGACTGGGTAAACCCTGGTGAAATTATTCTGCTTCTATGAAATAAAGACTTGGAACATTAGACAGAAAAAGCCTAAGAAAGCTATTAGCAGACCAAACCCAAGGATGTAAATAAGTTATATATCATGATCAACTTGAGGGTTTTTTCCCCTATATTGCAATGTTATTTTAACATTAGAAAATCAACTACAGAAATTCATCACAGTAACAGGCAAAAGCCATGTCATTATCTCAGTAATGAAAAAATGTTGAACAAAATTGAATGTATAGTCATAATAAAAACATCTTATCCAAGAAGGAATAGAGCTATACTTACTGGCCACTGATAAAGGTTTCTACAGACAACATTACATATAATGGTGAAATGTTGAGAGCATTCCTTTTAAAGTCAGAAGACTAAGTTGCCTGCTATTATTAATTCTATTCAACCTTTCTCCAATTAAGGCAAGAAATATAAATAAGTGTAAGAATTAGAAAGTAAGAAAACTATTTTCCCACATAAAAGGACTATGTAAAGGAAAATAATCTACAGACAAAGAATTCCTGGTTTTTAGATTAAAAAAAAAAAATGAAAGGACAAAAAAAATCAACTGCTTTTCCCTATTCCAAAGAATAGTTACCTTTTAAAAATATTAATATATCAAAAGTATTAATACCCTAGGAATAAATTTAAGAAAAGAGGTGTACAATTTATATGAAGAAAATTACTAACCTATTTTGAAATACATTAGAGAAACTTCAATCAAATCATATACTATGTTCATGGATCGAAACGTTCAACATCATAAAGGTATCCATCAGGGTTCCCCCAAATGAGATTTAGATTCAGCAAGATTCAAAAAAAAAAATCCCTGAAGTTTTTTTTTTTTTTTCATGAAACTAACATGCTGGTTTTAGCATTTATGAGAATTATCAAGGGGTCAAGTGGGAATTTAATAGATATCACTATTTATAATGAAAGTATAATAATTGATTCAGTATGTTATCAAATTAGGGATAGAGAAATTGATCAAAGGAATAGAAGAGAGCCCAGGAAACACACACACACACACACACACACACACACACACGCACACATAGAGTTTTTGACAGTAGCCATTGCATTTAAGGGACTTTAAGGCCTCTGCAGCGTACCTGCCTCACCACCGTGGACAGAAGTCAAGAATAAAAGATATGGAGACAACCAGATATCCACACGGCAAAATTGGGTCTGTACCTCATGCCACATAGGAAAATCAATTCTAGGTGGGTGGGAGACTTAAATGTACAAAGTTATAAAATGGCTGGTAAATATGGGAGACTATCTTTATAACCTCCAATTAAAGGAGAGTTTCCTTAAATAAGAACAAAAAAAAGAAAGAAAGAAAGAAAGAACCAACTCTAAAATAGACTGATAAAGGAGACTACCTGTAACTAAGAACCTCAGTTCATCAAAATTTACCATGAAGACAGTGAAATGAAATGTCACACATCAAGAGAAAATATTTGCAAAATACACAAGGCACAAGCAGAAATGGGCAATGGAAGACAGGCCCTTCAAAGAAGAGGAAATCCAGATGGCCCACGACAAGATATGCAACCTCAAGAGAAACTGGAGAAGTGCAAGTCAAAAATCACAGTAAGGATCCATTTTCTTAACACTCAACCGGCAAAAACAAAACCAAATACCTGACAATAGGAGCTCTGAGTGCAGATAGGCACAACTTCCACACACACTGCTACTGAGAGTGATTTTGTGCAGCCCATGTGGAAAACAACTAGACAATAAAATAAAGATGCACATCCCTGTGAACCACCAATTCCACTCCCAGCTATAGATCCCCAGGCCTAGAAAATTCTAGGTGACCTGTCAGGAGAAATAGATACATTTACAAAAGCACTATTGTAACAGAAGCAACGGAGAATCATCTAGATGCCCATCAGCAACAGAATGGAAGAATGAATTAGATCATGCTACAGGCAGTAGAATGAAGGACTCCTTGACCTTGAAAACAAGCCACAAAGAATATGTTTAATATATATATAACATATATGTTAGTATGTATAACATATACATATGTTCTTATGTATATAAAGCTCAGAAACATGAACAATTCCGAAAACTACATTTTTAACAGGTGGAAGCACATGGTAAATTCACTTAATAGAAGAAACTACTAATTGGGAATTCTGGGTAGGAGAGGATGGGGATCAGAGAGGGACACTAGGTGGCAGGGAGAGGGGAAGTTCAAAGATCTTAAAAGGCACTAGTTATGATGCTCTGGTTCTTTAATCACACTCCGTATTCACTATGTCTCGATACCTTACATATCGTCTGAATATTAGTCTGAATATTTGGTATCAATTTAATAAAAACTAAGTTTTTAAAAAGAGAAATACTGATCTGTAGCAATCTTTATATTGACTAAATCTAATTTGTGGCATTTAAAAGAATACTTTGCTATAGTAATCATCTCCTGACAATAATACTGGCAAAGAAGTCAAAAATAAATCCTCGTTATCCCAATAAACATGACAGAAAATCTTCAAAGAGGAACTTCGGGCAGAGGAGAGGAGAGAAAAGAAAATAACCACCAGCCTACATGAAACCTCTGCAAAAGGAGCTAAGGAGACACACATTTCCCCTCCTCCCAAACCCCCCAAGCCAAGAGCGGCTGAAATTCCATGATAAGGCTGTAAATTCTCTTCCCTGGCCTGGAGTTTTGTGTAAACACTCCCAAGAGCTGGGAGAGCAAAATAGCTGGGCTCTAGCTGCTTCTCCTCTAGGGGAATGCTCATCGTCAACTGTTGAATCACAAAACCCAAACTCTGTCCAGGGCAACGCCCCCTTGCGCCCCGCGCCCCTGCGGGGAGGGAGTGGTGAATGCAGGGGGCTCGTCCTGGGAGTAGGAGGAGCGGGTCTGGGGGGAGGTGGTGGAGCACCTGGTGCCAGGCCAGGGCTGGAAGGAGGCAAGTGGGAGGGCCCGAATGGACTGGGAGCAGCCCAACCAGTGTGGCCTTTGTACTTGGGACCCAGGACCCTGGCCTCTGCAGCGTACCTGGCTCGCCACCGCGGGTATCGCTTGCAGCTTACAGACTTTACTTCCTTCTGGAGCAGAGGCTAACCGGGATGGTTAGCCCCCTCTTGGTCCCCCATCAGACTGGCCTCCCTGAACGAAATCCAGACAACCTTCCAGAATGGCTCCCCAGCTGTCACATGGGGAATAAAAGAAAAAGACGGGCTGCGCACGAAGTGGACGGATACTTATAGCCACGTTCGTGGTGGGAGATGAAAGCCCATCTCGCAGTTTATCTGGGTGCCTGGAGATCTGTGATGGGGAACAAATCGTACCACGGTGCACAGGAAGGGAAACTGCGCAGCCTTGGGGGAGAGCCAGCCCGAAACGTCTCAGATAGCAGTTGGCCAGCTCAGCTCAACCTGTCAGCTGCAGCACTTAGAGCTGATGGATACTTATTATTTTTGTTTGGGGAGGGGGAAAAAAATCCATTCTATCATTAATGACTCCTTCAGTAGAAGTTCAACCATTTTCTCTTCTATTAACAATAAAAGAGGATTCAGATAGGTTTTCCACAGCTTCTCAGTAATTTCTTTATATACAATACTATGAACTAATTTTAAGTCTGTAGTATTAGATGTTTAATTGGTGCAACTACTACAATGAAGGCAGAGAACATTTCTAACACCCCCAGAAGCTTTCCTGCTTCTTTTCAGTTGATCGCTACCCTCCCCTAGTGTCAGGCCAACTCTGATCTGCTTTCTGTCACTATGAATTAGTTTTGCCAATTTCAAATAAATTAAATCAGCCCGTATATTTTTAATTCAAGGTCTCCCTCATTCTGACAAACTCCTCGTTTCTGGGGGTATTTATGTTAACTGTCTTTGGTCAAAATGGCAAGATTTCACTGTGTTTCCTCCCCCCCCCACCCCCCCCCAACCCAGCTGGTTTTTCTGATTTTAATATATGTGCCCTGGAAGGGAGCACTTCGGGTTTGGTTTTTAACTTAAAATCCAGAAAAGTTAGAGATTTCCAAATTGAAGTGAAAATCTATCAGACTCACGTAGGGATATTTAAAAACACACACAGAAACAACACCAACAAGAAAAAGCCCATCATACCTGCTCCACAGGAGCTAACTGGACAAGTTACACATCTCATGGCCATCGCTAGCTCCAAGCGTCAGCCTCCCCGGGAATGTAACAAGATCTGCTTACAATATCCACCTGTATAAAGAAGAAAATGGTGACCCACCAGCCAACTGGGGAATTGCGAAAAAGAAAAGGCTGCCAATTCAAATTACCTATGAAAATTTCCTCTCTGTCCAGGCACTGGTGGGGGCCACAGAAGAGGGTGCTTTCTCTCTCTT
This sequence comes from Mustela erminea, assembly GCF_009829155.1. Lineage (NCBI taxonomy): Eukaryota > Metazoa > Chordata > Mammalia > Carnivora > Mustelidae > Mustela > Mustela erminea. The sequence continues at coordinate 27,393,882 of NC_045616.1, read as the reverse complement.
TCTATTTCTAAAATGCATTCCGAGAGTCAGGACGGTTTAGGGTAATTTAATCCTATTCCATGGATCACCAACTGTGCCTAAAGCAGGTAGAACAGAAGTTTCTGCAGAGTGAGCGACACAGAGGTCCCCTTACATCAGAGTACTGTCTTCTCCACACCAAGGGGAGGGATTTGGGAGCCAACTGGTCTCCCCCTACCACTGTCCCCTTTTCTCTGAATCTTCCAGGCCATTAGCTTTGCAGGTTTTTGAGAGGCTGCGAGTCACAAGACCCAAGGACCTGATCCACCATGGCAAGAAGGAGAATACAGGCTGTTTTCCTGCCTGCTATTTTTGTTACCCTCCATATCTATTTTAATGGCAATTAAACTCTGGTTCCCTTGCTTATCTCTGTTGGCTAATGTATTTAATTCCACCACTCCCCAAAGGGAATAATCCCCAATCTCAAGCCTGTGCTGTATTAAAGACCCATGAATGCTTAATCAGAGCAAACAGAGGATTTGGTTTGTATAAACAGCCAAAGCTCATGTCTTTTATGTCCAGAGAGCAGGACTCAAAGAACGAAATGACGATAAATCATTTCAAGAAACAGCGTAACGTAAATGTTGTATGTTTATTTAAAACTTCATACAATCATTTGTCTAGAGCTACAGCCCAGCTTCGAAAAGTGACTTGGCATAATGAGGTTCGGAGGCCAGCAGGCGTTCAAGAGCCAAAGACATATTGCCCCCTCCCCCAAACTGGCTTATGGGGAAGATGGTAAGCTCTTAAGTATAACCCAAGCATCCAAGAGGATAATGCAACTTTAGCACAGAGCTTTGCTTTTTTTTTTTTTTTTCTTAAGTAGTTCTTTGTTCAAATATCAAGTTACACAAACTCTAAGATGGTTTTCAAGAGTAAAAGGATGGGATTCTATTTGTCTAAGTTGAAATGAAAAATCCAAGTTGATAGCACCCTTAAGCTTGCTTCCAGGAAAGGGGGAGGAGGTGGGAAAGAAGGGGGAGAGAAGTGGGGGGGGAGGGGAGGGGGGGAGGGGAGGGGGGGGGAGGGGAGGGGGGGGGAGGGGAGGGGGGAGGAGGGGAAGGAGAATAAAAGTATGATAGGACTGGGAGAGTTGGTTGTTTGGGAGTACATGTCCACCCTGTGAGGTGTTTATGAAGAAAAAGGAGATTAAGATTTAGGGCAGGCTCTGGCTTCAGGTTGCCTGGGTTTGAACTTTGATTCTGCCATTTTTTCAGCCGATTAGCTGGGGCAAGACCTCCCTTTCCCTAACTCTCTCCATCTTTAATATGGGAGGATAAAGGTACCAGTCTTCTAAGTGTGGCCAAGATTCAAAAACCTATGGAGTACTTACGTAGCGCCTCATGCCTATTGAGTCAGAGCTGGCTTTTTGGAGAGAGAGACCTTACACATGCCTTACACACCATGAAGTGAACCTGGGTCAGGATTTTACTAGCCGGCGGAGATGGATAAGAAATGACAAGAAGAGAGTTACCCTAGCTCTGTAACCCTGAAAACCAGGTTTCCTGGAGAGATAGCAAAATTGCCACAACCTGGGAAGTCAGAGTGAACCCTTACTTCCCAGGTGTGCACTGTCTTTAAAGGTGTGCATTCCCTTCTCTTCCGTGTAGCACCCAACAGGAGCGGCTGGGCCAAGTGAGCTTAGTTTGCCTTGGCTATCAAGATGATCAAACCTGGATTTATTCAAAAAACAGAACACCGCCAGGGCTCGTGAACTCAAAGCCTGACCAGCAGCTCAATCTTCAAGTCTCCCTTCATCTGCTCCCAATATCCTGCTGACCATTTATGTGGTGGATTTTCTTTTTTCCCTCATTGATTTATTTGATTGTGAAGCAGGGCTGGGGGGCTGTTAGAGGGGGACCCTGATGAACTTTCAACCCTGTGACAACCCAACAGAGAAGGGAGAGAGTGGTGGGGACTGTTTCACTATGGGGATGCCAAAATCTAGTCATGGTTTTTGTGTTCACACGTGTCCAAGAGATACAAACAAATTCAAAGGACTGTCCTTAGAGAGACAACAAGGTTTATCAGTAGTAGCCAGAATGGATTCTTGGGAAGGAAATAGATCTGGAGAAGATATAATGCGACCTCAAAAAAATACTCAAATTCTGCAGTTGAGAATAAAAATTTATGAATTTTTATATAAAAAATTAATAAAAATTTCCAGTGTAATCCGAAGGCAAAATATGGTTTCAGGAGTCTCATAGCCATCAAATGCAGTTCTTCTCCGTCAGAGAGAGAGCCTATTCTAACACTTTGGTATGGCGTTTGCCATTAATAGACTTCTCATTTTCTCAGGTAAAGTCCTACATGGATATGTAGGATGGCGCATTTCTTGTCCAGATAAGTAGGACTTTAAAAAAAAAATCAGTTATTCTGGTGAGAACAGTATGTTATTAAACATCAATGTGATTATTTCATCCAGCATTATCAACTCCTATTTTTGAGATAGGGAAGGATTAAGAGAATATGCCGGGTGTCTTGGTTTTCCCACTTCTCTTTAGTTTACTTCAATGGAAAGATGATATTTCCTGAGACACCTGGTTAAGCATCCAACTTGGTTTCAGCTCAGGTCATGACCTTGGGGCTGTGACATTGAGCCCCATGTCAACCTCTACGGGCAGGTAGCCTGCTTGGGGTTCCCTCTCTCCTTCTGTTCCTACCCCTGTTTACACATGCGTGCTCTCTCTAAAAACAAATCTTTAAAAAGAGGCATTTCCTTATAAAATCCAATCACTAACTCTGTTAATGCTAACAGCTTCAAGGAAGCCAAGTTGTGAAACCCCTGCCTTTTTAAAAAAAATTAATATATTTTTGAAAAGATTTTATTTATTTGACAAAGAGACACACAATGAGAGAGGAAACACAAGCATGAGGAGTAGGAAAGGGAGAAGCAGGTTTCCCGCTGAGTAGGGAGCCCAATGCAGGGCTCGAACCCAGGACCCCATGATCATGACCTGAGCCAAAGGCAGATGCTTAACGATTGAGCCACCCAAGTACCCCAAAATCTCTACCTTTCTGAGGCTTATCATCCAAATGCACAGAGGGAAGATAAATATATGAGACATTTCATGACAGAAGATGACAAATTAATCTTTAGATTTTTAAAAAAGATTTATTTATTTATTTGACAGAGAGAGAGATCACAAGCAGGGAGAGAGAGGGGGGGAAGCAGACTCCCCGCTGAGCAGAGAGCCCTATGTGGAGCTCCATCCCAGGACCCTGAGATCACGACCTGAGCCGAAGGCAGAGGCTTAACCCACTGAGCCATCCAGGCGCCCCAATCTTCAAATTTTTAAATAGGTTTTACTCTATAGGTGATTAATTCTTCCTAAAATTCCCCATGGAAATATTTGCTGGACAGTCAGAGGAGAAAATCAGTTGCCAGGCAGAAGATTGGTGGGAGGGAGACGATAAAACTCTGCCTGAAAGATGGGAAGGAGGGAGGAGAGGGAAGACCCTGAGGCGTATTTTAAGAACCAGACACTCACCTACCCAACAAGTATTTACTGAGGCTCTACTACATGTGAGGCACTGGCCTCATTTACGAGGTGCTGGGGGTACAGGCTGAATGAATAGGTCCAGTCCTTGTCCTCTTACAGATGTTAAGAACAGCCCAAAATGGAGTTGCTTATACTAAGTGCCACCTCACCAAACAGATACAGTTTTGGTTCTCTCAGAAATGGCATCTTAGGGCGCCTGGGTGGCTCAGGTGGGTTAAGCCTCTGCCTTTGGCCCAGGTCATGGTCTCAGGGTCCTGGGATCGAGCCCCACATAGGGCTCTCTGCTCGGCTGGGAGCCTGCTTCTCCCTCTCCCGCTCCCCCTGCTTGTATTCCCTCTCACTCTTGTGTCTGTCAAATAAGTAAAATCTTTGAAAAGTTTTTTTCATGAACAATTGGACACAGTCACATAAAAGAGAACAGTCAAGGTCTCTTTCCCTCAGAAAAACTATTTTAACGGGGAATGGGAGTCACCACTAATGGCGTCATTCCAGCTACTGGTCAGACTGGCCAAAAGGCAATTCTGATGTGACAAGATCTTGACGGGCGACCCAGAGAGACTTCCTCTTCCCTCACCCTGGCATTCACGTGACCAGGAAAATAAAACTACTAGTTCTGACTTACTCAGGACCTAACATTTCTTGAAAATGGTGTGAGCTTTTTCAATGGGCCAACTAACTAGTCAGCTCCAAGTATTTCTCTTTAAGTCAATCCAAAAATAATGACAATCTGTGAGCAGGTTTCCTCTGTTCACATTCCTCATAGATCTTGTAATGGACTTTCTTCCTACTCTTTGCTCCTCAGAATATTTTAGGATGTTATCCTTTTATTTGGGGACTTTTTTCCCACTATAAATGATCAGTAAACTATTTTCCAAAATTAAGGACTTGTGCTCAGGTGAGGTTTGTTGGAGATTCTGAGAACAAGGGTCAGGAAGGTAAAATCTCAAATGGCAGCAGAGTGTGGAGAAGAACATAGGGGTTGTAGTTACCTGGCCCATGAGTTTAGGGAAGTTTCATCTTAATAAACGACATGGCTTTGGACAAGTTCTTCAACCTCTTGGTAGCAGCTTCCTTATTTATGAAATGTGGATTATTCTATCATCTGTCTTATTAGACTGGTATAAGAATCTGATGAAGGAATGCATATCAAAAGTCAAGAATTGACTACTGGGTATTTACCCTAAAGATACAAATGTAGGGATCCAAAGAGCTATGTACATCCAAATGTTTATAGCAGCAATGTCCACGGTAGCCAAACTATGGGAACAGCCTAGATGTCCATCAACAGAAGAACAGATGAATGGATAAAGAAGATGTGGTATGTATGTATGCATGTATGTATATATATACATACACACACATACATACACACAGTGGAATACTATGCAGCCATCAAAAATGAAATCTTGCCCTTTGCAACAATGTGTATGGAACTAGAGGGTATCATGCTAAGCAAAATAAGACAAAATAAGACAATTATCATACGATCTGTCTGATATGAGGAATTTGAGAGGCAGGATGGGTATTTGTGGGGGGAAAGGAGGGAAAAATGAAACAAGATGGGACCAGGGAGGGAGAAACCATAAGAGACCCTTAATCTCAGGAAACAAACTAAGGGTTGCTGGGGCAGGGGGGGATAGAGTGGCTGGGTGATGGACATTGGGGAGGGTATGTGCTATGGTGAATGCTGTGAATTGTGTAAGACTGGTGAATCACAGACCTGTACCCCTGAAACAAATAATACATTATATGTTAATTAAAAAAAATAGTCTAGCATTGACTAAGGCCTTACTGTTAGCTACCAGTCATTCTTCTCTCTAGCAAGTGGTCATGGCCTCCTGTGTGCCAGGCCCCGTTTTAGATGAATGTTGGGACACAACAGTGAAAAAAGTTCCTGCTTTCACAAACGCTGTGGGTTTTTTTGTTTTTAAGATTTTAAAAGCCAGGGGGGAAGGGCAGAGGGACAGGAGGCGGGGCAGAGGGAGGCAGAGGAGGCAGGGCAGGAACAAAGGGATAGGGAGAGAGGCTGCCGGGCTCCATCCCAGGATGCTGGGATCATGACCTCAGCTAAAGGCAGATGCTTAATCGACTGAGCCATCCAGGTGCCCCACAAACACTGTATTCTAGTTAGAGTTCCCAAGCAATCAGTACATTACTATCTAACCTATCAGGTGGTGAGAAAAGCTAGGAAGAAAACCCAAGTGGGCCAAGTAGAAAGAGAGGCGATCAGGGCAGGCATCTCTGCTGTTTAAGCAGAGAGACCTGCCTGTGGGAGAAGGTGAGCCCTGTGGACTCCTGGAAGGAAACAGCAAGAGACAGAGGTGGGGGTCAGTATTGCAGGACACCAGTCTAGGAGCCCTAGAATCTGCTTCTCCTTTGCCAGGGCCACTTTGGGGTGTGCTGGGTCTTTTGGCATGTCTGTTCTCATCACTGCTGTTTACCTTCCTCAGTTATGAAAGGCAGACCAGTTTAGGTGTCTGTCTCCCTGGAACTGCTGGGAAGGCTGGAGACAGAGAGCTCAGACAAATGAGTCTCTAGTCTCCTGCCCAGAGCTGTGGCCCATGGAAAGGGGAAGAAGCTGCCATGGGAATGGAGAGCTTCCACCCAGATTTCTACAGAAATCTGTAGCAATGACGTGGTCCTTCTGCTGCAGGTGCCTGGGGTCCCACATCTTGTTGACCCTATACTCCCCAGACCCTCACATAGAAACCTGTAGGTCATGTCACATCCCAGTGGACATGCGTAAAAGCAGATGTTCTGAGTTCCAAAGTACCCCAGAACAGTCTTGAAGGAGCTCTTCACACAGGGACAGACTATGGCTGGAAAGAATCCACTGATATAGGTCAACTGCGTCAACCCATTCCGCAGATCGCCAGCTTAGCTATGATCCAAATTTGCTGCCAGTAATGACTCCAAGAAAACTCCTCTGACTTGTAAGTACATCACAACTACTGCAAACATTTAGTATTACTCTAAGTAGAAACACGTTTAAGCAAGAGGAAGGACTTTCTCTTCAATCTTGTCATCCTTTATTGAGTTTCTCCTACATGCCACAGCTCCCGTAATAGAAATCGGGGCCACCAATGGTGTTTGAAGAGGAGGGACCTTACAATCAGTGGGGTTGGCAGGAAGCTCGCACTGCTTTGGGACACCTGGGCTTGGGAGGGATCAGCGAGAATCAGCAAAGAGAAATGCAATTATTTTACACATGGTGGTCCTGCCCACAGTATTATGGCCACATCAATACCCTGCAATTTGTCTAAATGCACAGTTCCTCCCCTTGGAGAGAGATGAAGCAAGAGACGGGCAGAGAGGCAAATGGCAAAAGGCGTTCTGGAATACAGGAAGAGGCCTGAGAACTCTTCCCCGCAGCAACCCTGGTTCCAAGAAACTCTGAATATACCACAACCCCCCTCAGGAGTAGCAACCTAATCACACACGAGAAAGGAGTCATCATCACATTGTGAGCTACCCCTACACGCATTCCTCAACTCTCCACATCCTGTTTTATCTTTGCCTGCAATGCTCAGAGCATGTCTTTTTCCTGAAGCTCCCCTGCCCGCCGCCGCCCCGCGAGTCACCTGCTTCCCATTTGGTTTCCATTTCTTCTAGTTTGAATCATTCATATTATTATTACTCTACACGTCTGTTGTCGCTACCAGATTAAGGAGCCCCGGAGAGGTGGGTCTGTTCCAGAGAGAGGAGTATTTGGAGTCAAGAGATGGTACTACAGTTTTCAAATTTCACTCCAGCCTCTGGGGTGGGACTTATATCTAACAAACAGGGGTGGTGGGGTGGTTAAGATTTACACCCGTATCCTTCTGGCTCTACACTCCTAGCCTTTTTTTTTTTTTTTAAAGATTTTAATTATTTATTTGACAGTCAGAGATCACAGTAGGCAGAGATGGGGTGGGGGGGGTGGGGGGGAGCAGGCTCCCCGCTGAGCAGAGAGCCCAATGTGGGGCTCGATCCCAGGACCCTGAGATCATGACCTGAACCGAAGGCAGAGGCTTTAACCCACTGAGCCACCCAGGTGCCCCGCTCCACTCCTAGCCTTTAACGGCCACGCTCTATTTGTGAGGTCTTAACATTTTTGTATAGCCATTGTCAGCTCCTTAACCCGCAAGAATCCGTGAGGAAATTGATCAGCTGGTTGGGAAAAGAATTACGGGGAAGGTTCAGAGATCCCGCCATCTGGATACTTCCTTACTTGGGATGGATATGAGATGGTCTCAGCTGTTAAAATCAGGGGGCTCTACAGGGTGGGGGACAGTCCCTCCAGGGAAATCTGGGGCTGTGGTATTTCAATCAAGAGACTCCAGAAGCCTGGAATGAGGAAGCGTCACCTTCCATGGGTATACACCTTGATCACACCGATGGATAGCTCTTGGGACCCTCATCAGTTAAGTCTATGATCATTATTTTGAAATGGATCTCTTTTCTTTTCCACTCGACAGGATCCGTACTTACCGGCAATCCTTTTTATAGAAATTACCCATAGTCAGGTTTTCCCACAGCACCGATTCTTGAGGGTTAACCCAAACACTCAGCGGCGATTTTCAAATTTGTAAGCAAGGTTTTCCTGGACTGTACTCTCTCAGGCTTCCTAGCCATGACTGAGTTTTCTTGAATGGTTTTTACACTTTGTTTGAAAATGTCTTTCCACACACGGTGTAATGGAAAAAAAAATCCTCACAAATAAGAGGTCTTGCTGGTAGGTGTTTTAACACTCTGCAATTATAAAGCCAAGTGCTCATTCGCCTATCTTTAAAAATGACCAGACCCTATGGGGCCCCCATTACTGTTTCACCAGTTCTATTAATAGACTTCCTTAGTTGGTACCCTGCGAGGCATAGTACATGGTATGTTTTATGGAAACCCTAACACAGACTCCATTTTGTAAGCTTCTTTTTCTTCCTTCCAGACTTGACGTTCCATGTTTGATCAGAAGTAATCATGATTTATACCTTTTTTGGGGGTGGGGGAGGTACAAGCTACTTGATTTAGTTTCTCAAAGTGGGCGATGTCAGCACGGAGAAAGGTCCGTTTGTGAGTTGAAGCCCTTTCAAACACAGAACACATTTGATACGTGAAAACTGTTCCAAAAGTCTGTTTGGGTTTCCCTCTTCAAAGTGATCGAATGAACCTGAAAAGTGTTTCAAATGGAAGCCGCACCGCTGTCTGTCATCTCTCGGACTTGATAAACACACCCCAGAATTGAAAAGCACCGGCTCAGCCCTGGAGCGTCACTGACAAGCACTCACCCCGTTCCCATGTCCAAGGAAGGGATTCTTCTCAGAAAGGTCATTTCCACACCCGGCTCAAAATTCAACAAGCACAAAGGGTCTACAATCAGAAGCAAACCTAGCACCTGCACGGGCCCGATGGTCTTCCCATTCCCTCCCAATCCCAGTCCACACGGCTCACAGACCTGGGGTTACCCATAGGGGAACCTCCTCTCTATGCACTTCTCAGCCCCACTTCCCTCACTGCACGTTTGGGAGACGGTGGTGTCTCCGAAGCACACCCAGCCCTGGGAAGCTATTTCCACAGGCTGCTTACTATTCCATCATGGTTTTAACCAGTCCCCTTTGGAAGGATGGGGAGGTCATTTCCAGTCCTGTACTATGGTCAACAGGGCTTTAGAGAAGGCCCATTCCCACAGATGGGCAGACCCCTGAAATCCTGGGGGTCAAAGACCAATATAGGAAGTGAGAGGGCTCCTTCCAGGGGCTCATGGCACAGGAAGCCCTGACAAGGTCAAGAACAGGGGCGCCCCCCCCACTTGTTGGGAGGCTTTCATAGCTAGGCAGTTGTCAGACCAGCACAGTTTAAAAGAAATAAGAACAAAGTAATTTGATTCCTTGTGACTGCAGACATACAGGACGGTCATTCTTTAAGTCAGCGACTTTCCTTCCAGGAGAGATTTTTATTTTTATTTTTTAAAAATTTCTTTTTTTTTTTTTAAAGATTTTATTTATTCACCTGACAGAGAAAGATCACAAGCAGACAGAGAGGCAGGCAGAGAGAGAGAGAGAGAGGGAAGCAGGCTCCCTGCTGAGCAGAGAGCCCGATGCGGGACTCGATCTCAGGACCCTGAGATCATGACCTGAGCCGAAGGCAGCGGCCCAACCCACTGAACCAAAGATTTTATTTGCTTGCCAAAGAAAGAGAGACAGCACAAGCGCGCAAGCAGGGGGAGCGGCAGGCAGAGGGAGAGGGAGAAGCAAACTCATCGTTGAGCAGGGAGCCCAACGCGGGCTGGATCCCAGGACCCTGGGATGACCTGAGCCCACTGCAGAGGCTTAACCCACTGAGCCACCCACGTGTCTCCAGGACAGATTTTTAGTGAACATGAGGACCAGGACCTAGCCCTCACTTATTTTCCTCATTTTTGTCTTTACTTGGTGCTTCACACGCAAAATCCCAGTCTCTCCTTGTCCCCCAAGAAGATTTTTACATACCGTTCACAGGTTTTCCAATACAAAATAAAACCTTGATTATGGGAGCAGTCTGAAATGCAAAATTTACCCGTAGGGAAATAACACGGCCTGAAAAGTTGAGCCTGAACCTAACGACCCTCTAAATGGCCAAGAATGGAAAACACGGAGAGGATCCCAGCTTGAGGCCTCCAGGAAGAAGGTCAGCCCCACCAGTGCGGGGTGCCTTCCGCTGGACCAATAATCCAGACTTTCCCATCAAGTTCCACCGCGGAAAGGGTAGAGACTGCGGTTTGTTTTACAAGAAAAGAGACTTACCAAAAGGAACAGCCAAATACATGCACTGGATTTGTGATCCATAAACACACTAAAGCCTCCTTCGAGACAACTGGGAAACCTTAACGATGGCCTGGATGAGAGGCATTAAGAAATGATCTCTGGTTTCATCAGGTGAACTCACGGCCTGGTGAATTTCGTTTTAAAAAGTCCTTAAATAGAGATGCATACTGAACTATCGGACCTCATAGGACGTCTGAGGTTTATTTTCAAATACTCCAGAAAAACCATTAGAGGAGACAAAGAAAGCATGATTTAGCAAAACTTGGTCACTGTCAAAGTGCAGTGGTGAGTACCTAAGTACCTTACTCCACAAGTGCGGCCACAATAAGAGACCACAGGTGCCTCAAATAGCTCAGTGGCTTAAATGAAAGAAAATAATTTTCTTACCGTTCTGGAGGTAGAAGTCCAAGGTCACATTTCCATTCTGAGGCCCCTCTCCACAGCTCGTAGGTAACCGCCTCCTCTCTTGCTCTCGCCATGGTCTTTTCCCCTCCCGTGTGTCTTCTCCTGTCTTATAAGCACACCGGTCAGTTGGCTCAGAGCCCACTCCAAGATCTACTCCACCTCTAATTACCTCCTTAAAGGCCCTGTGTCTGACTACAGCTGCATTCTGAGATACTGGGGGTTAAGATTTCAAATGGACAGAGACACAATTCAATCCACAATACTTGCCTTCATAGGAAGGCCATAAGAAAAAAAAGGTGTATATATATATATATATATACATATATATATATATTTTTTTTTTCATATATATATATATATACACCTTTTTTTTCTTATATATATATTTCCATATATATATATATATTTCCTTAAGAAAAAAAAAGGTATATATGTAAAAATAACTGTGAGCTTGTGCAAAACAGGGTCAAGTGAGAGGCTGCCCTCTCTCTCCCCTCCCCCCTCCAACAGAAGCCCCAGGCCACTGATCACAACCCGAATCAGCTGAGGTGTTTCTGTTGTGTGAGAAACACTATTCAAACGCCAAACTCTAAGAATCCACTTTCAGAGGTTTATGTGGTATTTGGAAGTGCAAAGAATACTCCGAGGTCATTGGGAAGCATTTATAGGCAAGGGGGCAGCAGGCAAGCTGTTCCCACAGAGCCTGGGGTGTGGGGCCCTCTGATGAATGAAAGGCTTGGTTGTAGCCGGCTGACCACAACTCCCATTTCTCCTCAGTAAACCTTTGTAGACCTCTTTAACCCTATAACCCCCCCCTTTTTTCCATTCCTCCCACCTTACAAAGGAAACCCAAGGACCATTTGTATAAGTGTGTTACTACAAATGAATGTCAGGTGTTGGTCTTTTAGAACCAGGAAGACTCTCACCAATTACTGATATGGGTTTTCTTTTTGGCGACTTATTTTGCCAGTGTGTTATCAGGAGCCATGATCGAATACTCCCACCTCAAGAATATACTTTGCTCCCAAAATGGAAAAAAAAAAATGCAAGCCACAGATACACGTTTAATGGTAAAATTGTTAAATAATAACACATCAAATTGCTAGAAAATTCTACAACCATTAAGAAAGAATACCATAATCGAAAACCTTGAAACATTTCTGTACATGAATGTTTTAAATCCTGGTTGCGGGGGGGGGGGGGGGGGGGGGGGGGGGGGGGTGGGGGGGTGGGGGGGGGTGGGGGGGGGTGGGACATAAAATCTGAAGACAGGAAAATCTGGGCAAAATTTTTGTTAACACAAGGAACTAATGAGTCAACAACAACAACAAAAGCCCAATAAAAGAAAGAACAATGGTGAGGTCGCCTGGGTAATTCAGTCAGGGAAGCCTCAGACTCTGGGTTTGGCCTCAGGGCATGATCTAAGCTCAGGTGGAGTCTGCCTGTCCCTCTCCCTCCCACTCTGTTCCTCCCCCTGCTCCTGTGGGCTTTCCCTCTCTCAAACGAATAAGTACATAAAATCGTAAAAAAAAAAAAAAAAAAAAAAAAAAGCACAATGGGGGCAAGAAAGCCACAGAGGATGAAACATAAACGAATAAACATATAGAACAATGTCAAGTGCACTCAAAATGGAAGAGACGCCCGTTATAATTACAGCAAGACGCTCACTCTCCCTCAAGATCCAAAGGCTGAGTAGAGGATCTGGATGGCGGTGGTGAACACGGCGGAACATAACGTTTACAGGGCACAGTCTGACAGTCATCTCTCAAGGCTTAAAATGCACATCTCCTTCTGCTCAGGGTTCTACGGTTCACAGTTCTCAGGATTACCTCTCCGGGCGCCCACGGACGTGTAAGCGTGGGTCATTACTGCAGGCTGCTTATGCGAATAACCGCCATTGGCGTCTGGTTGGATAAATTACAGCGTGTGTAATTATGGCATGTCTTCATGCAGCCATAAATGAAAATGAGATAGGTCTGCGTTTGCTGGCATGAGATAATGTCTGAGATGTAGAAAGGAGAAACAGTTTCAGAAGATGACTTTCTGTGCAGCAATAGATACATCTAGATATGTATATACATATATATATGTGGGTACGTATATGTATTTATATGTTCATTTGTGCCTGCAAATGCCCAGAAGTGTGTGGAAAGATGCACTGGCGACAGGCATGGACTCTCTGGGGAATGAGCTGGGGGAGAGTCAGGCGGAGGTCACCAGTACCTTCTATAATTTTAAGATTTTGTTTATTTATTTATTTGACAGAGAGAGAGATCACAACTAGTCAGAGAGGCAAACAGAGAGAGGAGGAAGCAGGCTCCCTGCTGAGCAGAGAACCCGATGTGGGGCTCGATCCCAGACCCTGAGATCATGACCTTAGCGGAAGGCAGAGGCTTAATCCACTGAGCCACCGAGGCACCCCCCCTTCTATAATTTTATATTCTGAGTTTATATACAGACAAGCGTGGGTTTGGGCTTATCATACAGTGCCTCCAAGTAACAGGTATGAAAATTTTGGAGGCTCACGGGAAGTGTTTGAAATGCTGAGCGCTAAACAGGGGACAAAACTGAATTTGCAAAATTGTAAAAAATTCCTACTAAAAAAAAAAAGGCAACAGAATGCTCTTGGACTCTCATTGTTTGTAATCTGGTGAGCATTTCTGCTGCCTCTTACCAAAATTCGCTGCAACCTGCTTGCACGGCTTTCCCCATTTTAAAGGGATTGAAACAAATGGGAATGAGCATATGGGTTTTCTCGATTGACTTCAACTAAAAATCAGAAGTCCACAGGTGCACCTTGCAGTGGGTCGGTGAGGCGCTGGGGAGAGTTCGGGAAAGCCTGTGGCTAACCCAAAAGCCTGAAACGAGGAGGGAAAGGTCCTCAGAGTTTGCACCCTGGCCATCCAGTGCCATGGAGAGGTACCGTCTGAAGAGGCAGAACCAGTCTTATATCTTGACAATCCTGAGAACAATGTCATTTCTCCTTGCCTCCTCCATGCTGTCCTCTGTGATTTCTCAGGGCAGCCCCATAAACTGTGGCCCATGATCCTCTCCCATAGTCCCATTCCCTAATTCTCTCCGGCCCTTAACTGGGTGCCCCACTCTACCCTCACACTCTTTCACATCCTTGCATGTGTTCCACTCTGACCCAAAGCTCTCTTGCATCCTCACTGAATCCCATACGCTTTCCTGCCATCATCGAACCGGGCTGTGTTGCCAGACTTGATCTCAAAGGGAGGCGGTTTATTCCCTCCAGTGCTCCTCACCAAGCCTACCTCTGCCTCTCAGGATGCTCTTTCGGAGCTCCAGATTCACGTATTCCATAGCCCCTGTAACAGGTCTCCTGCCTGGATGTCTCACTGGCACCTAAACCTGGTTCTTCCTCTTCTCTCTACAGGCTTCTCCTCTGCTGCTTTCCCTCCGGGCCAAAGGATCTCTTCATGCTGGAAGCCTGAGCCTCCTCGTCTTTCCTTCTCTCCCATTCCCATAACTGAAACATCACCAAATCTTCTAGACCTTCATCTTCTAAACACCCCTGGAGTCCGGCCCCCTTGCTTACTTTTACCATCCCAGGGCAAATCCCTCTCCCCTCTCAAATAGACTATGACAATCGGCTCACCTGGTCTCTCTACACTTTCTGGTGCCTTGTCCCCATAGGGCCTGCACAAAGCACTCCTACACACATGACACAGAGCTAGATCACATCCCCCCGAGACCCGAGAAGACATGCTTTTGTTCACAGGATGAAGCCCGGGCTCCTGAATCAACTCTGTAAGACTTTCCTGTGGAGAGCCATCCAGCAGATGCAAGGAGTCACGTAGATGAAAATGCCTGAAGGTTGAGGAAGTGAGAATGATTGGCTAGTTAGGGTATGGGTGCGCTCGTGGCTGACACATGAACGGCACCAGGAGCCAAGAGAGAAACGCATGATCACTGCTTGAGAACAATAGAGCCCTCTGTGGTTACGTAAGGGTTCACGAGGAGACCGTGTGCACAGGGCAGTGATTGGATAGCTGGGCTGGACCGCCTACATGTATATATTGCCAGAACTTGCTTGAGACATCAGACGCTAATAGAAACCCTAATAAAGAAGTTTGCTCCTCATCACGTTTGCGGGTCGTTCTTGCTGGAGAGAGCGACAACTGGTGCCGACAACCCGGGAAACTGTTCGCATCGCAAAACGGAGATTGAGATAGAGCAACGATAAGGTAAGGAGTGCACCTATTTCTGTCTAGTGAGTGACAGGGAAAGTTCCTAGGATTAGGACGATACAAGTAAAAGTTCCCTCGGCAGGGACGATACAAGTAAAAGTTCCCTCGGCAGGGACGATACAAGTAAAAGTTTCCTCGGGATGGGGAACAATCTTAGTAGACGTAGAATGGAAGATCCCCTAAAAGACGTTCTCAAGATGAACGGTACCCCCTTAAAGGCAAAAACAGCCCGAGCCTTCTTGAAAGAAGTGGGAGAGATTGCCCCCTGGTTTATAAAAGAAGGGCTCCTAAATGTGCCACAGTGGGAACACCTGGGCGAGGACTTAAAACTCTGCCCCTCTACATCCCCGGGGACTCTCGCCGTGTGGTCCCTGGTGAAAGTATGTTTGCAATCCCCCCGAGAGCCCCTGCAGCGAGCAGTACTACAGGGAGGGGAAGTCTTTAAGCAAGTGAAAGAAGAATCCCGTAAGGGCTCCTCCCGAGACTCTGACTCCGAAAGCGAAAGCTCAGAAGGGATGTCAGAAAGCGAGTTGCAGGAGCTAGGAAAGATAGAGGCAAACAACAAGAAGGAGGAATCTCCCGGTCTCCAGACAGATTTGGAAACCATGAGGCAACGATTTGAGGATAAGGAGGCGGAATTGCAAAAACTATTAGGAGAGTTAAGAGTGCAGGGAGAAGTAATGGCGCAGCTGAGAGCGGGGGCGGAAGCCGCAGTTGTGACGCAGTCGAAATTAAAAACGGAAGTGACGCCGCTTCCGCATTCTAGCCCCGCGGCGCCACCCCATGAGTGGCCCCCGCCTTATAAGCCCAGCTGCACCAAGACGTGCTATTGTTCGGGCTGCGCCGCGGAGAATTGGAGAGAGATCCTTGGCCCGGGAAAAGGCTTTTTTCCAGTGTTAGAAGATCAGAATCAGCAGAGGTACCACCAGCCACTAGATTTTAAGTTGGTAAAGCAGCTGAAGGAGGCAGTTAGCAGCTATGGGCCCCAGGCAGCCTTTACGGTCTCCCTTGTGGAGTCGCTGGGAGCACTCTACCTTGCTCCCGAGGATTGGGCCAACTTGACCAGGGCGGTATTAAGTGGAGGACAATATCTAGAATGGAAAATCCAAAATCAGGACAATTGTCTGGACACAGCACGGAGAAATGCAGCCGCGGGTAACCCGCAATGGAATTTGGAAATGCTGACAGGCACAGGGCCATACCTCGGGGCCTAAGTGCAGCGTACATACCCCCCTGCGGTGTATCAGCAGATAGCCACGGCGGCCCTCAGGGCTTGGAAGACTCTGAGAGGGGCAGGAGACTTGCAAGGCCAATTATCCAAAGTATTGCAAGGACCCAACGAGCCCTATGCTGATTTTGTGGATAGATTAATACAGACCGCAGGTAGAATGTTCGGGGATGTTGATACAGCAATGCCACTTATCAAACAATTAGCTTACGAGAATGCTAATAAATGGTGTAGGGAGGCTATCAGACCCTGGAAGACAAAGGACCTATCAGCTTATATCAAAGTTTGCAGGGATATAACGGGACCCATAATTCAGGGACAGGTCATGGCGGCGGCTTTCGCGCAAGCCATGCAGGGTCAGGGAGGAGCCCGCTCTAAAGGATGCTTTCAATGTGGCCAGGAAGGGCACTTTAAGAGGGATTGCCCGCAGCGTGGAACCCAGGCTGGGAAGGTATACCCAAAAATACCGCCAGGGGGCTCAAAGCCTCAGCTTTGCCCGCGATGTAGGAAGGGAAATCATTGGGCACATAAATGTCGCTCCGTGGTGGACTTTGAAGGGAACCCGTTGCCTCCTAATAACTGGGGGAGCTCAAAAAACGGGAGGCAGGGCCCCACCTCCCGGGGCCCGAATCAAATGTACGGGGTGGCAATGTCCCTACCTACCAAGCCGCGATGGGTTTTCCCACCTTCCACTCAGGAGGGCCAATCCACGCAGGGCCCAGGAGAGCCACAACAGGTTCCGCCGGACTTGACGTCTGTGCCACCACCCGAATGGTCCTAACGCCTGAAATGGGGGTGCAGGCCATGCCATCTGACCTGCATAGAGGGCCTCCACAAGGAACGGTGGGGCTCCTCCTTGGTAGGAGCTCCTCCACTATGCGGGGCCTTCAGGTTCACCCGGGAGTCATTGACCCCGATTTCGTAGGGGAGGTTAAGATTCTGATTTCATCCCCAAGGGGTATTAACATTATAAATCCAGGGGATAGAGTCGCACAGCTCCTAATATTGCCCAGCAGTCATGAAAAATATCCATCCACAGCCCAGGCGAGGAAGGGTGGCCTAGGATCCACAGGATCTTCCCTCGCGTGCCTTACCATGGGCATGAAAGAGAGGCCCATGCTTAAATTAAGGACCAGAGGAAGGCCATTTTGGGGGCTCCTAGATACAGGAGCAGATAAAAGTATTATCAATCATCTAGATTGGCCAAAAGCCTGGGCCCTAGTTAAGGCTAATCAAACCCTCCGAGGATTAGGGGTAGCAATCAGCCCAGATATTAGTGCCGCATCCTTAGATTGGGAAGATGAGGAGGGACATAAAGGCATTTTCCAACCGTATGTTTGTGCCACCCCCGTTTCTCTGTGGGGACGCAATGTGCTGGAGCAGATGGATATTAGACTTACTACTGAAAAACTGTATAGTGAGGCCTCCCAAACCATAATGAAGAACATGGGGTATAAGCCTGGCCAAGGTCTTGGAGCCAAGGGCCAGGGAGATCCTGATCCCCCTTCCATGGGAGGTCAGGGTTTTTCCTAGCGGCCACTGAGGCAATTCGAATAACTTGGAAACAACAGGAGCCGCGCTGGGTGCCTCAGTGGCTGCTAACAAAAGACAAGTTACAAGTGGCAAGAGAATTAGTCCTAGAACAACTCAAAGCAGGACATATTCGAGAATCCACGTCCCCGTGGAATACTCCCATATTTGTGATAAAAAAGAAATCAGGCAAATGGCGACTGTTACATGACCTGCGACAAATTAATGATCAAATGCAGGTCATGGGACCCATTCAGTTGGGGCTCCCAGTCGTGACAGCGTTACCCAAAAATTGGCCCTCTATCATAATCGATATCAAAGACTGTTTCTTCTCCATTCCTTTACACCCTGTGGATATGGAGCGCTTTGCCTTTACTCTGCCATCAATTAATCATGCTGAGCCAGATCAAAGATATGAATGGAGAGTACTCCCTCAAGGGATGGCTAATAGCCCCACCTTATGCCAGCTGTATGTGAGTCGAGCATTGGAACCTTTTCAAAGAGCATTTCCAAACCTATTTTGTTACCATTATATGGATGACATCCTGATTTGTGGGCCAAATGAGAGATCTCTTCCCTCGGCTCTAACTTTTTTACAGAAGCAGTTGGCAGAGTGGGGATTAACTATATCCCCTGAAAAGATTCAAGCAGGAAACCTACAGAGATACCTTGGTATGCAGCTCTCTAACGCAGCAGTAAAACCTCAATTGGTACAGATCCGTAGGGATCACCTGCACACATTGAATGACTTCCAGAAACTTCTAGGGGACATTAACTGGATTCGGCCATATATAAAAATCACTACAGCAGAATTGAAACCCTTATTTGATATCCTGCCTGGAGATTCTAGATTAGACTCCCCAAGAACTCTTACCCCAGCTGCCATTAGATCATTGCAGTTGGTTGAAAGCAGACTAGCCTTAACAGCAGCAGATAGATGTGACCCGGAAAAGCCTATAAATGCCATAGTTATCCCATCCCCTGGATCACCCACAGGAGCCTTATGGCAAGGAGGACCCCTGTTATGGATCTACCTACCCCATAATCTTAGCCGCGTCATCACCCCGTATGCTACAGCTGTAGCTATGGTGGCAAGCAAAACACTCAAAGCTAGCATACAAGTCCTCGGGAGACTGCCCGATGTATGTATAATCCCTTATGACAAAACCCAAATGAACATTCTGACGCATGAAAATGATGATTGGGCCATTTTGACGGTTGCCTACCCTGTTACATTTGATAATCATTATCCCTCACACCCCCTAATTGGGTTCTACAAAAATACACCCCTCATTTGGCCTAAATCCTGCCGATTGGAGCCATTGGTCGGGGCTCTCACAGTGTTTACAGATGGTAGTAAATCGGGAACTGGCGCTTACGTGGTGGAAGGAAAGGTAATTCCGGTTTTTGTGCCATCGACCTCAGCTCAAAGAACAGTTGTTGGTAATTATGTGTGTTCTACAAAGGTTTCAAAATCAGCCTATTAACATTATTTCAGACAGTAACTATGCAGTTGCAGCTACCAGATCTATTGAAACTGCTATTATCTCAGCCAGTCAATCAGAAATTTCCTCCCTGCTGACTGAATTGCAAGACCTTATACTCTCCCGTGGTGCCCCTTTTTATATCGGACATCTCAGGGCGCACTCAGACCTTCCGGGACCTATGGCTGAGGGAAACCGAATGGCTGACGCGGCCGCGCGCTTTTATGTTTGTAGCGCTCTGGAAGATGCTAAAAGATATCATGAAAAATGGCATGTTAATGCCCTAACATTAAAGGCGCGCTTTCACATCTCAAGAGCTGACGCACGAGACATCGTAAAGTCTTGTGGCAATTGTGTGGTGCACTTGCCCATGCCCTCCTTAGGGGTAAATCCCAAAGGGCTACTACCTAACCATCTGTGGCAAATGGATGTGACACACGTTCCTTCCTTCGGGCAGCAAAGGTATGTCCACTTGAGTGTGGACACCTGCTCGGGGGTTATTAGTGCCACCCCCTCGTGCGGGGAAAATGTCAAACACGTGATGACCCATTGTCTACGTAGCTTTGCCTGCTGGGGAGTACCTAAACATTTGAAAACAGACAATGCCCCTGCTTACACTTCCGCAGGCTTTCGCAGCTTTATGGCCTGTTTTAATATTCAGCATACCACAGGAATACCATACAACCCACAAGGACAGGGCATCGTAGAACGCGCGCACCTAACCTTCAAAACCACATTGCAAAAAATACAAAAAGGGGGAATTGGAGAGGAGTATCGTACACCCAATGACCTCACCAATCTGGTCACCTTTATTTTAAATTTCCTCACGGTTGACAAGGACGGCACTTCGTCCGCCGAACGTCATTGGGGCCAACAGAAAATGCAGCAGTCAATGGTGAAATGGAAAGATGTCTTTACTGGCTTATGGAAGGGACCCGACCCGGTGCTTAGGTGGCACCGAGGTTCTCTTTGTATTTTTCCACAGGATGCGCCTGCTCCACTTTGGGTGCCGGAACGTCTCACCAGGCTGGTGGCCGTGGAACCTGTGGAGGGTGCTGGTGATGGTGATGATAGTGACGATGACTGTCCTGCAGCCTGTTCCCATGAAGGCGGAGCCAGTTCAACTGTGGTCGAGACAAGAGACTGCCCAGCTTCAAGCCCTTCTTCAAATGGCTCAGCATAGAGTGCAATCTTCTCACCCTAACTCATGTTTGTTACTGACGCTTATTTTAATGCAACACGTGTTGGCAATCCAGGGCTCTTTATATTGGGCATACGTCCCCGACCCACCTCTGTTACAGCCCGTGGGATGGGATATGAGCCCTCTTCCTGTGTATGTCAATGATACTGTCTTGCTAGGCCCTCCCTCTTCTGTTCATCTCCGGCCACAGCAGGCTGCCATATCCTACAGGGGCTATTCTGACGTGTATCCCATGTGCTTTGCGATGAAGCGCACAATACCACGCTGTTTGAGTGTTTCCCCGCGAACTAGTTACAGTGATGTGAGTATAGCTAGCCTTGACACTACCAATAGCACCACAGTGACCTCTGGTATAGCCCCACGGGATATTCCACTTTGTGCAGCTAACTTAAGTATCGCTAAGGGGATTGGAATACCCTGGAGGCTCTGCCAAGGACAATATGCTACTAAGTACTCACTAGAAGATAGATTTGAGCTCTGGGATTGGGGGCCTATAATATCTTCCGGATGTCTTGCATGCCGTCCGAAAATACCCCCAATTCTCACTCCTCAGTGCGGCTACCCGGTGCAAACTGAGATATGGAAACTTATTGCCGCTTTTGGAAGCGCCTCCATCCTTGTCCCGCAAACCAGCAACGCTAAAACCATATTTGGATATGAGGATATTGGACAGATACTCAGATATCCCCAAGCCTGTGTGCCCCATCCATTCATGCTGGTTGTAGGAAACCTTACAGTAACAAAGGATAACGCCACTTATCATTTCTCTTGTTATAATTGTACCCTAACCAATTGTATTCGAGGAATGTTGCCAGGCGATGGATTATTAGTAGTAAAACAGCCCCCATTTGTTATGATCCCAGTTAATATTTCCAAACCATGGTATTCTGACCCCGGTTTAGAATTGTGGGAGCGCGTACAGGCTGCCCTAAGTCGACCCCGACGAGAGCTAGGACTGTTGATACTCGGGATAGTCTCCTTAATCACCCTAATTGCAACAGCCACCACAGTGTCTGTGTCCCTTGCTCAAGCTGTGCATGCTGCTGATACTGTGGACCAGCTCGCACATAACACTTCTGCCGTGCTGGGAATTCAGGAAGATATAGATAAAAGGGTTGAAACCCGGTTAAATGCATTATATGATACTGTTAGATTTTTAGGGGAGGAAATTCAGAGCTTAAAATTGCGCACCAGGATCCGGTGTCATAGCGATTATCACTGGATTTGTGTAACCTCTAAAAAATATAATGCCTCTGAGACTTCTTGGGATCGAGTACAACGCCATCTCGAGGGGGTATGGTCTAACTCCAATCTATCCCTTGATCTGTTGCAATTACATCAAGAAATATTAGACATTGAGGAGGCTCCTCATGCCAAGTTAACTGTTGCTCAGCTTGCCGAAAGCTTTGTGAGCTCTTTATTCTCTCACTTCCCTTCCCTGACGCACGCATGGTATGTTGTAGGAACAGTTGTAGGAGTACTAGTGGTAATTGTTCTTTTCATGTGCCTCCTGCCTTGTGCACTTAAAATTATACTCGCAGAAGTTTATACGGTGAAAGCTATCATACGTAACCACCAGCTAATCACCCGCGGTAGGCTCAGAGTGTCACCCTGAATGCCACTCAAGTATCTCTTGGCTCCGTCAGCGATTGGGTTAGTATGTTATAACAATCAGTCTCATTCCTCAAAAACTGGGCAGGCATAAGAGCCCTGATTATGCTGATGACCCTGGCTCAAGTACTCCTTCTAATAAGCATCTGTAGAATTGTGCGACAACAGCGGCTATAGCAACGGGCCATGATGGCTCTGGAGGTCGGGACCTCCCCCCAAATACGGCTTAGTATGCTGGATCGGTAGTCAAAGACGGGTAAGACTGATCCCACACCATAGCAACCTAAGACAGGGGCTCTTCGACCCGGGAGAGTACCCGATGACGGGTAAGCATGTGTGCTGAGGATTGGCAACCTAAGACAGGCACGATCCCTGCCATATAAACAAATAAAAAAGGGGGAGCTGTGGAGAGCCATCCAGCAGATGCAAGGAGTCACGTAGATGAAAATGCCTGAAGGTTGAGGAAGTGAGAATGATTGGCTAGTTAGGGTATGGGTGCGCTCGTGGCTGACACATGAACAGCACCAGGAGCCAAGAGAGAAACGCATGATTACTGCTTGAGAACAATAGAGCCCTCTGTGGTTACGTAAGGGTTCACGAGGAGACCGTGTGCACAGGGCAGTGATTGGATAGCTGGGCTGGACCGCCTACATGTATATATTGCCAGAACTTGCTTGAGACGTCAGACGCTAATAGAAACCCTAATAAAGAAGTTTGCTCCTCATCACGTTTGCGGGTCGTTCTTGCTGGCGAGAGCGACACTTTCCCTTTTTTTTTCTTCCTTTTTTCTTCCTTCCTTCCTTCCTTCCTTCCTTTCTTTCTTTCTTTTTTTTTTTTTTTAAGATTTTATTTACTTATTTGACAGAGATCACAAGTAGTAGAGAGGCAGGCAGAGAGAGAGAAACAGGCTCCCCACTCAGCAGAGAACCCGATACAGGGCTCAATCCAGGACCCTGAGACCATGACCCGAGCTGAAGGCAGAGGCTTAACCCCCCTGTAAGCCTTTTTTTTTTTAATTAATTAATTTATTTTTTTTAATTTTTTATTTTTTATAAACATATATTTTTATCCCCAGGGGTACAGGTCTGTGAATCACCAGGTTTACACACTTCACAGCACTCACCAAAGCACATACCCTCCCCAATGTCCATAATCCCACCCTCTTCTCCCAACCCCCCTCCCCCCAGAAACCCTCAGTTTGTTTTGTGAGATTAAGAGTCACTTATGGTTTGCTCCCTCCCAATCCCATCTTGTTTCATTGATTCTTCTTCTACTCACTTAAGCCCCCATGTTGCATCACCACTTCCTCATATCAGGGAGATCATATGATAGTTGTCTTTCTCTGTTTGACTTATTTCGCTAAGCATGATACACTCTAGTTCCATCCATGTTGTCGCAAATGGCAAGATTTCATTTCTTTTGATGGCTGCATAGTATTCCATTGTGTATATATACCACATCTTCTTGATCCATTCATCTGTTGATGGACATCTAGGTTCTTTCCATAGTTTGGCTATTGTGGACATTGCGCTATAAACATTCGGGTGCATGTGCCCCTTTGGATCACTACGTTTGTATCTTTAGGGTAAATACCCAGTAGTGCAATTGCTGGGTCATAGGGCAGTTCTATTTTCAACATTTTGAGGAACCTCCATGCTGTTTTCCAGAGTGGTTGCACCAGCTTGCATTCCCACCAACAGTGTAGGAGGGTTCCCCTTTCTCCGCATCCTCGCCAGCATCTGTCATTTCCTGACTTGTTGATTTTAGCCGTTCTGACTGGTGTGAGGTATATCTCATTGTGGTTTTTTTTTTTTTTTTAAAGATTTTATTTATTTATTTGACAGACAGAGATCACAAGCAGGCAGAGAGGCAGGCAGAGAGAGAGAGAGGAGGAAGCAGGCTCCCTGCTGAGCAGAGAGCCCGATGCGGGACTCGATCCCAGGACCCTGAGATCATGACCTGAGCCGAAGGCAGAGGCTTAACCCTCTGAGCCACCCAGGCGCCCTCATTGTGGTTTTGATTTGTATTTCCCTGATGCCGAGTGATATGGAGCACTTTTTCATGTGTCTGTTGGCCATCTGGATGTCTTCTTTGCAGAAATGTCTGTTCATGTCCTCTGCCCATTTCTTGATTGGATTATTTGTTCTTTGGGTGTTGAGTTTGCTAAGTTCTTTATAGATTTTGGACACAAATCCTTTATCTGATATGTTGTTTGCAAATATCTTCTCCCATTCTGTCCTGTAAGCCTTTTTCTAACCCATCTACACTCCAGCTTCCTTCATACCCCAAATAGGTAATGAGAAGATGAAGGCAGATGTGGTTCCTGCCTTTGGCAAATGAACAAGTCAACACAGTAACCTTGGCCACAGTGGCTGGGACCGAAGTGAACAGGTTCACAGACAGAATCTGATGGGGAGGGAAGAGCCAAACTCCCCGAGATGGGGTGATAAGAACGGGAAGAGGTCACAGTTCAGCTGCTTGCAGAAGGTTGAGGGGTTCCTGGGCGGAGTGAGAGCCCAAGGAAGAGTGTCTCAGCGCCCGCAAAGCCTTGAGGCTCGCATACGGGAGAGAAAGAGCCACGTGGCTGAAGAAGTCACAGTTGGAGTCGTAGAAGCTGAGACTGGGGACATAGGCAGGGCCTCACCGCCACAATCCGTCAAGGAGTTGGGACATTAGTCGAAGGACGTACTCTTCACTGATTACATTCCAGGCTCACTGGATGCTTTATTTCCTTGAATGCTTTTATATCCTGCCTGGGGCAGGGCGATCCAAACCTCACCTGCTCTCTGCCAGCAGAGCTCTTTTCTTCCTTTGTCATCTGGCCCATGCACTTCCATCCTTCAGGTCTCGACTAAAATCCTCCTCCTCCCGACGGCCACGCCTGGCCCCTGGGCTGAGGCCGGATCCCGTTACCTAACTCTCCTGTCTCCCTGGACTCTTCACCTGCGGCACTTAGCACAACCAGGGTGGATTGATTACGTGTGTCTGTCAACCACTCTATCCCAAGCATTGGGCACAAGCTCCCTGCTTTAAAAATATCTTTTTTCGGGGTGCCTGGGTGGCTCAGTGGGTTAAGCCTCTGCCTTCGGCTCAGGTTCTGACCTCAGGTCCTGGGATCAAGCCCCGAGTTGGGCTCTCTGCTCGACGGGGAGCCTGCTTCCTCCTCTCTCTCTGCCTGCCTCTCTGCCTACTTGTGATCTCTGTCAAATAAATAAAATCTTTAAAATATATATATTAAAAATTTAAAAAAATAAAAATATTCTTCTTTCTTTCTTTCTTTCTTTTTTAGATTTTGTTTATTGGGACGCCTGGGTGGCTCAGTTGGTTAAGAGTCTGCCTTTGGCTCAGGTCATGATCCCAGAGTCCTGGGATCGAGTTCTACACCAGGCTCCTTGCTCAGTGAGGAGTCTGCTTCTCACTCTGCCTGTTGCTCCCCCTGCTTGTGTTCTCCCTCTCTCTCTGACAAATAAATAAATAAAAATTTTTAAAAAATGTATTTATTTGAGAGAGAGAGTGAGTGGGAGGCAGAGGGAGAGAGAATCTGAAGCAGACTCTGCACTGAGCGCAGAGCCTGACGCTGGGCTTGATCCTACAACCTCGATCACAACCTGAACCGAAACCAAGCGTCGGGTACTTGTCCGACTGAGCCACCCAGGCGCCCCTAAAAATATTCTTAAGTGCATGAATGAACACACACTTAATAAATTAGGTTGGAAGAGATTTAAAATCTATGTAAGCCAAGCCAGTTGCTTTCTTAGTGAAGGATGGGTCCAGGGAGGGAAGTCACACGTCCTGAGCCCTGAGCTCACTCTCCAAGCTCTGGACCCAGAGACAGGCCCCCACATTTTTCTTACTGAGCTCTACGGTACTCAGAAAGGTCCTGGGGGAAGTGAATTCTTCGAGACAAACTTTTCCTGACGGCTCATAACTGATGAGGAAAGGAAAAATGATGTAGACAGCATTCGTAGTTCACTGATAGATTTAGTTACATAGATTAAAGTGTCAGCTTGGTAAGGTTCCAGCGCGTCTCTGGTCTGACACCCGTTTTAGAAGGGAGGTAAAGACATCCAGGGCTGGCTCCCCAGTGAGCCAGGCAGCCACATCCCATGGGTCTTTCCCTCAAAACCATGGTGCAGTCTGTTCACGGTGGGTCTGGTTGGTTCCAGAGAGGTCCACGGCTAGAAAACATAAGAGGGGTGTGTGCACTTCAGGCCCGAGACCTGCTGGCACCAAAGTGTGGGAAAAGTTCTCACAAAGCCGGCCCACAGTCAGCCTGGTCCAGACCGGGGTTATTAATCTTTCATGTCCCCAAACCCTCAAGTCTCCGAGGTCTGAGAAGGAAAAATAAAGCAGGATGGCAAAGAGGCGGTGTGGCAGACTAAAAAGAACAGAAGGTGACTTGAAGTGACTCAACAAAAATCAAGAAAGTAGAACAGGTGATGCCCAAGCTGTCTACCAGCCTCACGACTGAGTTCCAAGATTCTGAATCCTGCTCAAATCTGACGGGTCTGGACACACTTTCAGGCTGTGGCAGCGAGGGCCTGTGATCATGGAGTCAGACCACCCAGGTTCCAGACTTGGCTTTGCCATTTCCTAGCCATATGCTCTCTGTGAATGTCTCTGTGCCTTGATTGTCCTCATCTGTAAAATGGGTCTCCCGGGGTTGCTTTGGGATCACAAGGGACGCTCTGTAAAAGGGGCTAACACATCGTAAGTGCCCAGTAAATGTTGGCTGTTACTATTATTCTCTTCTGACATAGGAAAAGCATGCCCAGAGGAGACACGGGCCAAAGAGAGGGGTCACTTACACAGATTGGAAGAAGGGTGATTGCTCAGCTGCCATCTATATCCAAATGACATCAAAGGAAATGAGGCTCACGACATAAATACAGAATCAGCAGGTTCCCAAAACGTTCATACATCTTGGTTTTATTTTTGCAAAATTCCACACAAAAGAATGTTAGCATCCTTGATCTCTGAGAGGACATGACAAGACTATCTGTGGTTTCTACTTGCTATTTTATTTCTTATTTCCTTACTTCTAAATGTATTCGGCAAACACGTGTTACTGTTTGAAACTCCCCCCAACCCTCACCGCTTTTATTTGGTCACGTTTAGGTCCAAGGGAGAGGGTGAAAATAAATCAACTCTTTGTCAATGGCTTTATTCTATTTACAGGTTAATCAGCATGTGGGACCCTGACTCATTTTCTCATTTTGTACCTTTCCATTTGAAAGTCATTCTTACAACGGTTTCTGGGCTTCCAGTTGCAAAATGAAACAAAACAAAAACTGAAGGAGCCAAGTGTTAGTGAGACATGGAAACACGGAAAAGGGGTTCATGATGGTAATTACTCGCTAAGTGACTGACTAACAGGATACTGTAGATAGACTGTCCATGACAGGAGTGCACAGTACACAGACTAAGATCCGTGCTCCCAATGCAACTCAAAATATCATTCCAATGTTGCAGGAAAGCCCTGTGCATTCCCCACTGCCCCAGCCTTAAGACCCCACAGGTGCTGATAGAGTTACATTGTTACATTAACATAATAATCCAGATTCCAGGGGCTTGTCTCTACCTGCCTCACAGACAATCCCTTGAAACGAATGAAGTCCAGGGATAATGAGAAAGGAGACAGATGTTAAAAGAAAATTATGTTCTGTTGTCTGGAAAGTGTTTTTTCCCAGTTGATTTTTTAACAAGTCAAACTATTAAAATAACTTTCAAAATGTACTCTTTGGAATAGGCTGTTACATGTTTGCTTGTCTGAAAGCCAAGGGTGTGTGAATGTGGGTGTGTATGGGCAAGCTGTCCCGAAAAGCCAATGTTTCCAGCCAGTTTCTTTCTGGAGGAAATGGATGGTCTTACATGGTTTCTGTGCGCCATGGCACGAAGTCAGCCCTGGGTACATATCACGGAATAACCACATTTTTAATCTGGGAATAAACCTTCAAAATCTCTCCCACCCGTTGGCCTAGAGGGATTTCCTAGACAGTCGTTTCATGGTGTGCAGGGACTTTTTGTGCTAATTCTGGTCAGTTTTCTTTTCTCTGTATGAAAGTTACTAACTGAAATGGAATCCAGGAGCTGGAATGCCCCACATAATTTCTCTCACAACCCTCAATCCTTCTCCCCCTCAGTAATCCAACAAGTAGAGATTTAATGTTATTTAATTTAGAGATTTGATTTTTTTTAAAGATTTTATTTATTTATTTGACAGGCAGAGATCACAGGTAGGCAGAGAGGCAGGCAGAGAGAGGGGGGGAAGCAGGCTCCCTGCTGAGCAGAGAGCCCGATGTGGGGCTTCATCCCAGGACCCTGAGATCATGACCTGAGCCAAAGGCAGAGGCTTTAACCCACTGAGCCACCCAGGCACCCTAATTTAGAGATTTAATGACTAGGGGCGCCTGGGTGGCTCAGTCAGCTAACCATGTGCCTTCAACTCAGGTCGTGATCCCTGGGTCTTGAGATCAAGCCCTGCATTGGGCTCCCTGCCCAGCGGAGTGTCTGCTTCTCCCTCTCCCTCTGCCACTCCCCCTGCTCATGCTCTCACTCTCTCTGTCAAATAAATAAATAAAATCTTAAAGAAAAAAAAATTAATGAGTAAAAGAAAAAAAATCCAAAAACACTTCTGACTTTCAGTACCTCATTCCTTCTGAAATATGCAGTTTGGGGAAAAGAAAAGGTGAAGATGGTAAATGAAGAGTTGAATTTAGTTATTTTCCGATTCATCAGGAGCATTTATTAGATTACCACAAATTATCCAGAACGACCTAGAGACCTACAGGGCTCGCTCTTGGTTCTGGGCTGACTACCGCTTCACGTTCCTTCCGGCTACCCCCCCCCCCCACCTCCCCACCCCTGGCTTGCTCACCACCCCTTATCCCTGGGAGAGACCTGTCTTCGTGCATTAATGAACTCACGAATGTCTGGACATGTACACCGTCATAACACTGTTTCTAGAATGACATTTATATTATGCTCTGCCTCCTGTATCTTTCATGAGCCAGTTTTTATGTGTCCCTAAAAAATACTGGATAACGCTATTAGCCCCATAATAGGCCAGCCCATCGATACTTGTTCAGGCCTGATGAGATCAGGCTATGATCCTTAATCAGAGTGAAAGAGAGCCAGAAATACCTTTATGAAAAAAATCAATTAAAAACCAGTTGCCCCAGGTAAACAAAAGGCATTGCCAGAGTATGCAGGACAAGAACAGTAATAATAAAATGAAGGGGCAAGAGGCACGACTCGGGAAATGGCGTGCAGATTACTGGTCACTTCCATGCACAGCGGTGATTTTTTTGTCTGGCTTTCGGTAAAACTCTTTCCTTTGAATATAAGAAGCCAGCCACCTACAACTCTCGGGTGCTTGGAAGGATTTTTCTGGGGAGCAGGGACAGATTTCTGTAGAACCATCCATAGACTTATCTAGTCCTCATGCCCAGCAGTAGGCAGGAAGCCCGACTGATGTTAGTTAGTAAGGGGGGTGCACACCCAGGATGTCCGCTCCAGTAATACTCATCCACAAGGTTCACGAGTAACACAGTCAGATTCCCTCAGGCATGGGAAGAAACCTTGAATGTGAGAACCACTCTCTCTATATCTCACTTTCTCTAAAGTGGGCCACAGAGGGGCCTGTGGTCCCTCTAATCGCTTTCCAGCTACAATTATGACCCTCCGAATACAGTTATTTTGAAAACTAGGCAGAATACGGCAGGGCACAAATATTATTCCTGTGTTCATTTCTGGTTCCACTGGAGTTCTTTATATGGGAATGTAGATAGCACAGCCACTAGCGTTAGATTTATTTTATTACTTATGTATTTATTTTTGTCAAGAAGGCTTTCAACCTGAAGTCCCTCCAGAGCAGAACAGAAATTCTTTCCAGGAAAATGAAATCGAGGCCTAAAAAATACTTCGCACTAGGCTCTGTTTAGTAAGGTGTTCCCCTGATACAAAGCCCTATATGAGACATTGGGCCCTGCGTGGAAAAAATAACATTCATATGAAATAGTTTGCATTTGGAAGAAAAAGGGGGTAGCAAGAACAAAAAAAGTCAGAAGCCCTGAGTAAGATTCCCATCTGCTGGTAACTGAGCAAAAGGGCTCACCGGAAGGACACACCAGTTCATTCTACGGCAGCCAAGACACCGGACCGTGTTGGGACACAGGGGACAGAGTGGGCACTTGGAATTCTGTGAACTCTTGCGAAAAGCACCTTAAGGCCCTACTGGTCCTATTCGCTCATGGTTGGTTTGGAAGCATCCTTTTGCTTTGTTGTGAGGGTATAATTTTGCGGGCATTCTAATTCATAAATCTGTTCAATACCTAGTTACTCAGTGCCAGTTTTGTGTCAGGTGCTGGGCAAGCTACAAGATTCTTGTGGCTGTAGCTAAAATAAATAAATAAATAAATAAATAAATAAATAAATAAATAAATAAATAAAACAATGATTTTAAATAATAATAATAATAAATTTTAAATAAATTTAAAAACAAATATGAAAATAAAATTTTTAAAAATCCCTCAGTTTCTTGTGGAAGGGTAGACAAGCTAATTCCACAAAAATCTCATTTTTGTCTCGATTTAAAACATGCAGGATTATTATTTCTTTCCAACAGACAAAAAGGTAGGGTTGACTCTGTCTAGTTATTGCATGGTTCCCCCTGCATTCTGTTCTGTGCATCTTGTGTGTGTCTTGTCTCCCTTGTGAGTTAACCTCCTCCTTGAAGGCAGGGATTGGGTTTTATGCCTCTTTGTCTTTCTACGGCTTACCACAGGACCCAGGATCCAGAAATTACTCCAACGATTTTTGAATAGGTGAATAAAATAGGAGCTTTTCTAGCTTGCCTCAGAAAAAGTACTTACAGACATAAAGACTTCATAGAAAAACAATTCAATTAAGAATCAGCCAGAGAGCTGCTTTTAAATGCTCGTTCCTGGGTAGTCCCCCGGGGAGACCTTCCTCAGGCCCGGGATGGATCTTGGGAAAGCAAGTATTTAACAAGCCCGTCATGTAGCTCTTAACTTCAGGCGTATTTGGGAACCTCTGCTCCAAAGTAAAACACAGCAGTACAGACAGAGAATGAGCTAAAGAATAAGGAATAAGGTTTGAGCTGGAGACGTTATTTGTATGGACAGCAAGCCTTGGAACCTAAACAAACTTCAAAAGAATAAGCTGATGCTAGTGTTCGTTAGTACAGAAGTTCTGTTTGAAAGTCAGCCTTCCTTTCCCTGGTGGCATATCACTAAATAATTTCCCTCTGCCCTAAGCCTGGGAGGCCTGGAGCTCCACTTTCTGAGGTTCTTGGACCTTTTAGGTCCCATCGCCAGGACATTCATTGTTCCATATGAGTTCCTGATGTAAATGAGGGCCATTCTGAGGTTGTCTGAGAGGTAAATTTGTTACCCACTGATTTTCACAAATCCTGGCGGTCCTGTGAAATCCTCTTAAATAAGGATCAGATACAAAAACAAAACGGGGGAAATGGAAAAGTGATGTTTGAATGTTCTATCTGTTGTGCTGAAGAACACCTCCCAGTGTGATCCACAGAAGCCCAGGCCCATGTTGGGAAACACATATTTTAAGCAAAAGCCTCAGACATGCCCCAATTATTGTATAGATGTCCAGGTTAGAGCAGGACAAATGGGCCGGTTGCTCTAATTGGCTCCGTGGACAAATTCAAATGTTGAATTAGCCAGAGAAAGGGTGAGATTGTTGCAGCAACGCTTTGCAGTAACTTCTTACAAAGCAATTACTTAATCGACATCTGAAAACATCACGTAGCCCCTTCTAGAACCAGCCATGAAGTGCCACTTGCGAGCTAACAAATCGGCAGTGATAAGCGATGATCCTTCCAGCAGTCAAAGGAGGGTAACAGGAGCCAGTTAGCTTTCTTCCATCCCAGATGCACATGTGAGAGTCTTTCATGCAAATTTGCCCGTTTGCATTTCAGTGTTAATTGCACACATTGTCTATCGACTTCGCTAGGGTCTCCTCGGATAGCTGCTAGAAGTCGAAAGCAAAATCAGTCTTGATCTCAAACCATGCAATGTTTAAAATCTGCTAGGATCGTTACCTAGAAAAAAAATAGCATCATAAGGGTAGGATATAAACAATCCTTAATCATGATACAGACCAGTGCTTCTCAAACTTTAATGTGCATACGAATCTGGGGATCTTGTTATAACACAGGGTCTGATTCAGTCGGTCCAAGATGCAGCCCACGATCCTGAGTTTCTAACAAGCTCCCGGTAACGTGCGATGGTGTTGATGTGAGAATCCCACTTTCAGTAACGAGACATCGGGCATCCGAGTGGAGGGGTCAAGGAGGCAATCAGGTACATGCCTTTGGAGCCCAGGAGACAGATGCAGATACATTTGGGGAGTTACAGACATGTGGATGACCTTGGAAGCCATGAGTCCCCATGAAAGAGAAAGTTTAAAAAAAAAAAAAAAAAAAAAAGACCAAGCAGCCCAGCAGGTACAAAGGATGCATTTCGGGCATGCAAATCTGGCCAGATCAAAATGTTCCTATTGAGGGTAGCGAGAAAGAGTTAGGAGCTCAGCGTTAGAGTCTGGTTGTAAACGGTCTCCAATGCCACTTAAGAGAATTTGGGCTGAAGAAACAATTCTTGTTCTTGATGGTCTCGAGGGAAATCCAGCAGTTCACGCGGCTGATGGCAAGATGACATCAGCCTCCACGGTCACAGCACCCGGCGCTTATACAAATAGACTCATCTTAAACTAGTTAGGCTAATACCCTAGTCTGGGGCTCCAGGAATGCCACAAAACGCTTAAGAAAGCAATTGTGAATGACCGTCTCAATGTTGCAAGTCAGTTATTCCCGTAACTGAGGGCAGGCTATAAATATGACACATCGCTGGTAATTGCTTTCTTTTGGATTAAGACTAGCAATTTTCTTGTCAGAGCCGGGCATGGAGTAGACGGGGAGTGGGGACATGTGGACAGCTCGGGCAGTTTTTGCAATTTGAAAAGCCATCTACAGTTAATTTCTTTTAAATTAACATGGCAGATACGGCATTAGCACCAAATTTGTTTTCTCTTGGGGTCTCGTCGGTCTGATACTCGTTAGAGCTAAAACCTTTATTAATCCTGTTAAGTACAGCCCTGCTGTGGGTCGTTCACTTCACTCTGCCTCGGACTGATTCAGTTGCCAAAGTTTTTGGCAAAACGGGATGAGAAAGTTGGAAAAAGCGGGATGGGGGTCCCAGGCACACATGTTCCCTGATCCCGCCAGCCTGGTAATGACACCAGCTGTGCACATTTCCAGGACTGCATCACGGGGACCTCCTCTTTACCTAGAAAGTTCTATTTTGGTTACAGAGAACCATCTGATGCAAAAGTGACAGATGTCAACGTTTCTTAGTTTTGGTGACTATTTCAGTGTTTGTTATGTTTCTTTTCCCTACCTTCTAATACTTCACTTTCCTCACACGAATAATTTAAAAAGCTCTCTGGACAACCTGGGGTAAACCAAGCCAGAAATCATGGAGTAGTTTTGCTCCAACTTGCCTTTCTTGCCTTGAATCAGAAACCATGTCAGGAGGTTAAAAAGAGCAGTAGTCATGAACTCTTGCACCTCGATATTAACTAAAAACTACATTTGGCTAGAGGGATTCTTCCTTAATACTTTTTTTGGTTGTTGTTGATTTACACGCAGTAAAAATCACTCTTCCGGATACACAGGTCAGTGGGTTCTGAGAAACGCCCAGCCTCGAACCACAACACCATCAAAGGATTTGGACCCAAACACTTCCCTCACCTTGATGCCTGGCAACCTCTGATCTGGGTCTACCCCTACATTTTGTCTTCTCCAGAACATTATTATTTTTTCAGTATGTCACTTCCTTAGATGCGATTTTCAGATAATGCCTATCTGATACACTCTGGGACGAATTCTTCCCTTCCATCAAACATAATATCATTTCTTACTTCTGAGCCATTTGGAAGTGAACAGTAACAGCGTCATGGTTTCTTTTCTTTTCTTTCTTTTTTAAAAGATTTTATTTATTTATTTGACAGAGAGGGAGAGATCACAAGTAGGCAGAGCAGCAGGCAGAGAGAGAGAGGAGGAAGCAGGCTCCTTGCTGAGCAGGGAGCCCGATGCGGGGCTCAATCCCAGGACCCTGAGATCATGACCTGAGCCGAAGGCAGAGACTTTAACCCACTGAACCACCCAGGCGCCCCAACAGCGACATGGTTTCTGATCCTAAAATTCTCCCTTCGTTTCTCAGGCCCCAGACTTCAAACCCACATCTTCTGAAATTTCTGTTGCATTTACAGGTCTTTATGTGTAAGCGGGCTTCACACGCTCTCCCACAGAGAGCTGGAAGCAGCTCACATTTAGTTGTTAGAATCTCACATGCAATTTCTATCAACATCCCCGGGAAGGGGTGCAGAAGGAACCAACACCACATTTATTTCACTCTCAAGGGCTCCCCGGCACTTCCTTTCCGGTTTCCATTCTGTGTCAGAGCCCACAGTGAGCCGATTTGACACAGAGGTGACGGTGTTTCTTTTCTTCTCTTCCATTTAATTATTTTTAGCAGAGACAGAAAGAGGTTTTAGAATTGCTTTCAGCACCTTCTTTTCAAATACGGCATTCCAAGTTTAAGCTCAAACTTAAGTGTAATGAACCTGTTATCAACACCTGACAGAACGGAGCGTAATGAATGAATCCGTTCAAACACCCTCTTGACAAGACCGCTTATATCTTTCCTTAGGAAAGCACAGTATGGATTTATTTCCATCTCCTTTTTGCGCGTATCATTTTCATAAACTACCTTGGTGCCGCAGCAATGGTGGGAGTTCCTGAGGAAAACTGCTTCACTCTACAGATGCCGCAGAGAAAAAAAACGAGAGGAGAGTGGAAACAGCCCTACCCCTCTACGCTGGCTTCGAGAAGTCACTGCGGGTTCACCCAAAACCATCAGAAGACACATTTCGACTTGGGAGATGCGTGTGCTGCATCCCGTGGAAGTCAAGAAGCATACAGGATTCTGTTCTTGAGTAATTTAAAGAGAAGGCAGTTTTATAACTTGCATTAGGAAAAACCCCAGAGACTCAGAGGCCACGTGAGGTAGCGAACAGACCGAGGGACAGAAGAACGCATACAGCTTCCTAAGGACTTCTCATGATTTTAGCATGTGCTATTTTAAACGGCCTCATGTACATATTTGCATGTGAGTTTTAATTTGCCGTAACGCTCTTCTGATATCAAATGAACAGAAGCTAATTGTTTTCTTTCGTAAGGCCCCAACCTAACACAGACACATCAAGATCCATTGAAGGGCATAAAGTTCCCAAAACAGTAAAAGAGCCGTACGGTCTGTCATCTTTTAGTACTTAGAGCTGTACATGATTTCTCGACGTGAGAACTGGTTTTGTATGTATTCTTTAGATAAAGCAAGGGGCTGTTTAATATGTTTGAGAAACCGGCAGCCAAAATACTCAGCCCCTAATCTACATTCCCATTATAACACTTTGGACATTTTAAATTTACGCGTATGGTCTACTTGAATACGCTAGCAAACGCCCCTGCGAAGAAAAGACAAATATTTATGTACAAATAAATAGTGTTTTAGCGAACAGGCACTCAGATGTGAGGGCTGATATTTTATGACTTGACTCTTAGCCTCGATAAAACATGCTCACAAGGCAGCATTTTTCTTTGGGGATAAGTCATAACTTTGCCTTGGAGGGCTATTAGGGGCCCATTTACTGACATGGGACCGAAACTACAACTCCTACAGAGACATGTTATTTAAAAAGGAAGGCTGATTTTCGGGAAAATCCCCCCAGGGGACTGGAAGTTCCCAGAGTAGTGTCAGACGTGCAATGCAACATTCCTCATTGGAAAAGAGAATACCCTGTGGCAGCAATTTTTTTTTAATTGTCTAAGTGAGATACAGCGGCAGGGCATCATTTCTCCACGGAAGAAATCTGCGGGCTTGCACCGATGGAAAACTCACAGCTTCAAGTCACAGGCTGTTTTTAGAATTCTCACGGGCCTGCCCGAGAGAACGTTTATTTCCCTATCTATGTATGGAGAGGCACGTCCTTTAAAGTCTGAGTGTATTTCCAGGGAGTAGACTTGCCCAAAGGTAAGGGGATTGGGTCCTGGGAAGTTCTACATCAATTTCACTACTGAGCCACAATGTCTCTAACACCCCAGAGTAGTTGTCCAAGTAATGGGGAGTTCTCTCCTCCGTCAGGTGCCAGAAGTGGGGGAGGAACTTCGCAACATACATTAATCTGTAACATACATTAACCTGTAACATACATTAATCTGTAACATACATTCATCCGTAACATACATTCATCTGTAATATACATTCCTCTGTAGATATCAGGTGCCTCCCACCTCAGCCTTCACTCAGACATGGACTCAGACCCTAAGGAAGTTAGTTTACTTTCTGCTGGACGACCAAAAAAAGTGGGGGTAATAACCCAGTATTATTTGGACACGGCATTTACTAGGGAATAGAGCCCGTGACGCCCTGCGCCTCGCATCTCCGTGTCTCTTGATCTCCTGAAAGTTCTCTCTCTTGCAACGCAAGGAGCCCAAACACAGGCAAGTTAGAGAGGAACATCGATCCTGATTTGGGTCAGGTTCTAAAACTAAAGGCCAGCTTGTGCCATCTCTGCTGCTCACCAGTGACCATGTGAGGATGGTGGGCAGAGTCCCCGATGGCAGATAGAACATCAGTCTTTCTGTTTTTACCAAAGACTGAGCCAGAGGAAATGGGCTGGATCTCCTTTGAAATGTGGAATATTGCGTGCAGAGAGAAGATATTATTCAATTATGTCTTGTAAGCAATCCAAATGTTCCAGATGATTTCTTCCTGTCTCCATCCAGTGGTCCATCATGGGAAGAAGGGGGCTGGTTATTACTTACTCCTCATTTCAAAATGTGGCCACCAAAGAGATTCTCGTCTTTCTTCTCACACAGAAAAAATTCCTGGAGAATGTATTGATGCCTTCGACCAACACTCCAGAAACAACAGCCAATATCTGAGTATTCACTACATGAGGTTTTCTGTGTAGGGTTTCATAGGCAATCTCTAAGTCATTTATGCAAAACTATGAGCTATGCATGTGACACATTACATATATATATGTAATGTGTCACATGCATAGCTCATATGTGTGTGTGTGTGTGTGTGTGTGTGTGTGTGTTTTTCTTACTTATTTACATTTACCTAATTTAGTCATCCCAGTATCCCAGTCTAGGAAGTAAGTGATAGATGGGGAAAATGATGTACATTAGTGGAATAGCACTAGATTTAGAGTGACTAAAATTCCAGGGGCATTGGTAGGAAAGCGTCCAGATGAACTAGAGAAAGGCTCAAACAGCCTGATTGCCCTGGGAGCCCACCTCTACTTACCAGTTCTCTGGCCTTGGGCCAGTGACTTTGTTAGTCTTCCTTCCCTGTCCTCTGCAGTCACATGGGGATAAAGCCTCCCAGAGTTGTGACTGGATACAAGGAGCCAGTATAAATAATCTGCCTAGAGTAGTGTCTAACATACATAAAATACTCCCTATACATTGGTTCTCAGCATTCTTTTGACCTCCTAGCCAGAGGTCACCGGACAAGCCACCTCTCCCCTCTTGAACCTAAGGAAATGCTGGTGGGAACACCTGCCTACCTCACAGGCTCTGAAGAGATAATCCACATGACAATGAAAATAGTTTTGGAATTATAAGTCTCTAGAGAAATGTGATACCCTGTTCAGGACTTCTAAGATTGTCTCTAGCTCTGGCCAGTCCTGACATCTTCTCCTAAGTGTCCATTTTTCCATGGAATTAAAAGGCATTCATTCCTTGTTTTTGCTCTCCAAATAAATACGAAGTACTTCCTCTGTGCTCACGGGTGGGATAGGGAGAAGAATAATGCAGAAGGTCCTCTCAAGACATCTGCAGTGTGGGAGCTGAGACAGACAAGAAAACCAGTGAAAACAGTGTTGACCACACAGTATCCTAAATGCTGGGGTGATGGCATAGACGGAGGCAGGAAGCCACAGACTCAGCTCGCAGAGGACAGAGGGGCCACAGAAGCCTCTCTGGGAGTCCACCGTTCAATACCACCCTGTCCCTAGGTAACTCCCAGTTGATGCATTCAACCTCTCTTTCCTCAATAGGTATCTTTTGAAAAGAAGTGAGTTGCTATGCATCTCTAGAGCCTTACGATGGTTTGCTATACAGGAGGGCAGTGATCAAGGGGCTCTCATCTGGTGACTCTCTAGGGTTGGGCCTGCAGGATGCCAAGGACTGTAGAACTCACTGGCAGCTTTCAGATACAAGTTGTTTAGCTGGGTGAAATCTGGATGTCCTGAAACACACCGCAGAAAATGGAGGCTATGATCATTCTTTTGTTACAGATGCATGAATAGTTTCTTATCATTAGCCAAAAAGAGTTTTGGAATCATAATCACTACTTTTTAATGCCCTCGATACATCACTCCGCCATTCTCAGCCTTAACTCTGCTGCTTCTCAAACTCTTTCTCAGAAGGGACACTAATGGCAGCCGAGAGGGACCAAGGGCCTGGGACGAGCTTGGGGTCTTCCTCAGGCACCACATTTTTTAAAATTTCATACTCTACCCTAAAAACGAATGCCCACTTTGCAGTCTACCAAAAGCAAAATGTATGTATTTTAATGACATTATTTTATGCCTCATACTATACATTCATACTATTTTCTGTCCAGATCTTGTTGTTTCATTTCTTAATATCTCTATGATTCCCAATCATAAAAGCAACATCACTGTAAGAAATCAGGAAATGATATCAAAATACAAATTCAAAAAAAAAAAATTAAGCTTGGGAAGCCTGGGTGGCTCAGACAATTAAGCCTCTGCCTTCAGCTCAGGTCATGATCTTGGGGTCCTGGGATCGAGCTCCACATCAGGCTCTCTATTCAGCGGGGAGTCCGCTTCTCCCTCTCCCTCTGCCCCTCCATCTTCTTGTACTCTCTCTCTCAAATTAGTAAATATATAAAATCTTTTTTTTTTAACAAACAAGCTAACCTAGAATTCCCAAACTACTAACCATGGTTGGTGCTTTTCCTTCTGCCTATTTCCGTATTTAATGTACACAACAAGCAAATATGTATATTTTCATACCATTGTATGAAAATATACATATCATTTGAGGTCTTCCTGTATCTATATCTTCAAGGCTCTTTTCACTTAAGAGTAATTACTTGATGAACATTTTTACGTAACACCTTGATGAGTGTAAGAGTTTAAAGTACAAGATTTGTGTCTGGCTGGCTTAGTCATTAGAGCATGCAACTTTTGATCTCAGGGGCATGAGTTCGAGCCCTACATTGGGGATAGAGCTCACTAAAAAAAAATTTAAATAAAAATTTAAGAAAAGATAAAGTAAATGTAACCTGGGTTTGAATTCAAACTCAACTTCCTTACCAGCCTCAGGTATGGTATAAACTTAATGTCATTACTTTGTTCAGAGAGTGGTTGTAGGGATGAAGCAATCCAGTGTATAGGAAGCGTTTAGACATCCCCCAGCACATAGTACTCTCTGTATAAGCACTGAGTGGTGTTTCTTCCCACTAATCTAGGAGATTACTTTTTCACGTACTGGATTCCTTTATGTATTTTCATCTGGGAACTCCTGGATCTTCTATTTTCTTCCACCAAGAGCAATCTATCCATGTGTCCGTATGACCTTGCTTTTATATGCTGTCTCTACAATATAAAAGCCAAACTGGCTAGGCTAACTCCCCTTCTGTGCTTCTTCTTGGGATTTTTCTGGCTCTTCTTTCTTGTCCATTTTTCCATATGAACTTTAGAATAACTTGCTTGTTATTCTAGTTAACATTTTCTTCTTGTTCTTTGCAATTAAATTGTATTTGCTGAGTATTTGAATACGTGACCCTTTAAATTTCTTCCATAATTTGCTACTCTTCATCTTCATTACATATCACTTTATTTGTATCACTGTCTAGTCTATTCTTCAGGTTTTTTTTCTACCACAATATCCCCTAGCCCTGACACATATGCAGTTATTTTTTAAAGAATTTTATCTCTGACATGACATAAAAAGAGATGAGAGGAAGTGGAATACTGTTCTGATACTTCAAAAGCATAATCTATATATCCAGGTGGCATTCCCAAAGCATAGTCCTTGGGACCCTGCTGTTAACAGGATGTTAGCAGGTTTTATTACATAGGGGAAAATAGTAGGCTGTGTGAAAAAATGCATTTTGGAAATTCTAAGTTAAACAGAATTAAATAAGTTTTTCTTTGGCAAGAATTCTCACAAACTTAGTATCACTCACATACTTTCTAAATCTCCAAAAAGAGATCTATTTTGCAGAAGTGCCCAAACGTCTGACCATGTGCCCTTTTCTAGAAGGAACATACCTTGGGGATTAAGCTCCTAGACGCTTTGGTTTGGGAAATTCTACTGTGAATGGGTTGCTTCCAAGATTTTGAAGTGGGTACCAAGGGAGATTGTTTTTTTTCTCTTTCCACAACCACCGTTCAGAGAGGTGGATCCATTACCTTTAAATCTAGGATAATTGGTCTTGAGTGTAAAGGAAAGTCCTCTCGGATCTGGTCTGTGGGCTGACTGTGAGTTCTACTCTTCCACAGTGGGCTGTGTTTCACCCCCTTCAGTGTCTTCATGTAGGTTTTAGTGGGAAATTGGGAGAGACCGAACAAGCCAAATGCTACTCTAAGAGAGAAGCCCAGGCAATATTCTATTGGTTAGACACTGGAATGACTCAACACTAAGTCAGAATGGTTAACGAGCCCAGAGAAACTGGTTCCTAAAATACATATGAATTTATTTTTACAATTCTTCATTTAGAAGAGAATGCTTTTTCTCCTCCAGGGAATTTTTATTATTTAAACAAGAAAACACCCTGTGCAAGTATTAGGCTATGTACCAAAATAAAGGTTGTTTTGTTTTGTTTTCCCCTTCTCTCTTTCTCTTCTTTTTTTTTTTTTTTTTTTTTTTTTTGCAGGTGGGAAATCATTTTCATGCACTCTATTTGTTGGACCTTGGGGTAAAATTATATTTCATAGTTCCCTCATTCCCAGGCTATGGTAAAAAAGAGATTGATGTCTGAAATTTCTACTATATTTGTCTTACAAATTTGTTTGATTCTCTTGAGAATAATTATCTCATATCACTTAAAGGTTAGTAATTCCTTAGGAATGACCTCTCTGTTATAATTAGAGTAAGGATATTTACATTGAGCTAGGAAAATTGAAAGCCAGTGGACTTAGTTTCTGGCATTACTACTTTATTAAACTGTTGCTCCTTGAAACAAATAGCAGGAGCCATAGGGGCACTGCTTAACTAAATAATCATTTTTTTTTCTTTCAGTTTCTTAAAATGGATAATGTTACAAAACGTAGTAAAATAACAACTTCAAGGAAAAAATATCTCATAATACAATACTAAATCTATATAAATTAGGGAAAGGTGTGACTGTTCAGAGGGATTTCCAATGACTTCTTTCCCAATTTTACCAGTAATTTAGTTAGTCCGAGGCATCACCTTCAGAATTTCAGTGGAGCAGTAAGGAAAGAATGAGAAAATGAAGAAAGGAAGGAAAGAAGGAAGGGAGGGAAGGAGTGGGGGAAAAAAGGGAAAAAGAACAAAATCTGATCTTATAAATGGTGAATCCAATAAAAATTACACCCTTTTAAATCACACACTCTTTAGTATGCCAGGAAAAAAGGAAAGAAAGAAAAGAAAAGAAAAAGACTGAGCTTTGAGCAGACTACTCAGAATGTTAGGGAGTGTATGGGGTAGAAAGACACGGCAAGGGAATTTAAGAGAAACTTTAGGTTCTGTCCTCTCATATCCAGGACAGTAGAGGGTGGGAACAACCCAGCTTTGATATTTTGAGTGAAGTGGCTCTTTCACTGCTCTTAGAAGAATATTGTAGTTAATGATAGGTTTTTGCACACATTGACATTTCTCCAGCATCACAGGCTCTATGCTGTTGGATCATGGGCTCAAGACACTAAGAAGATTCTTGAACCTAGTCCCAAGATATATAAAATTTTTCTTATGTGTCCTTAGAGACAGATCAAAAGCTCCATATGGAATGTATTAGTCATTCTTGTAGCATCCATCAATAATCCTATTATCAGAGAAAAAAACTCAAGACTTGGCAAGAACATTGGATAGATGACAACTACTTTATATCCTGTTTCAGCTACTAGCCTGTTGTACTTAATCTGATACCACAGTGATCTGAAAAAGTACCGTTCTAGCTGTTGATGGCAAATGTTAGGATGAGCTTTTAAAGCCCATGCCTTTGTCTCTATGAGTTGAACAACAAGTAGAGCATTTTATAAATCAGGAATCCCTAGGAGGAATTGTCCTCTGTAAAACAAACAAACAAACAAACAAACACAAAAGTCTCTTCTCAGGGACAAAAGGAATCAGAAAGCTCAAATGTCTCCCAGTTAAAAACAGAAACTCGAAGCCTAGGTCAGTTGCAAATATGGAGTGTGATTTTATGTCACAATGTGTTATGGAATATCAATCTAAAATTTAATTTAAAAGGACAGATGACAGAAGCACACTGCTTTGGAAGTACTTCCATAATCCAGGGTGCACACTGGCTCCCTGGAACAAATCATTACTAATAATAAGTTCCTCTGAAAAAATTATAAAGCAATGAGAAAATAATATACAATAAGAGTCAGCAGACATAACTAACAGGATAACTAGAACTCAGCCATGTTAAAACAATTACAATGAACTTTAAAATGCTTAAAGAAATAAAGGAAGGAATAGAAAACATGATGACATAATAGATACAACAAAATTAACTAAATAATTTTGAATAAAACCAAACAAGACTTTTAGAAATAATAATATATGGGTGCCTGTGTGGCTCAGTCAGTTAAGTGGATGCCTTCGGCTCAAGTCATGATCCCAGAGTCCTGGGATTGAGTCCCACATTCGGCTCCCTGCTCAGTGGAGAGCCTGCTTCTCCCTCTCCCTCTGCTTGCCTCTCTGCCTACTTGAGCTATCTCTCTATCAAATAAATAAAGAAAATCTAAAAAAATCCATTAAAAATAATAATGCAGGCACTGAAATTAAAAATTAAAAGCAGATTGGCCACAGCTAATATATCAGGAGACAGAGCTGGGGGAATTACCTACAGAGGAGCACAGAAAGATTTTAGAAATGAAAGAAAACAAAAGAAAAAGGAGAGTTTAAGAAGAAAGCAGGGAAAACAAAACAAAACAATAACAACAACAAAAAACAGAAGTCCAGCTTGCATACAAGTTTAAGAAAGAGAGAATAGTAAAAAATGTGTGGAACAAAATTATCCTAACTCCTGAATATTTTATTCCTTCATTCTCCCCCTTTTTTAAAGGTTTTATTTATTTATTAGAGAGAGATAAAAGTGAGAGAGGAAGATCATAAGCAAAGGGGAAGGGTAGAGGTAGAAGCAGTTTCCCCACTAAGCAGGAGTTCAATGGGGTACTTGATCCCAGGACCCTGGGATCATAACCTGAGCCAAAGGCAGACTCGTAACTGACTGAGCCACCCAGGCATCCTCTTTCTTTTTTTTATTTCTAGGTAGGCTACATATCCAGTGCAGAGCCCAACACAGGGCTTGAGCTCAGACCCTGAGAGCAAGAATCAGAAGCTTAACCCACTGAATCACCTGGTGACTTAAGCTCTGAATACTTTCAACAGGACATTTGTTACGAGTATAGTTGAAAACTAGAGGACTCATGGCTCATTGGCAGCTACCAAAGAACAAGGGGAGAATGGGAATTATAGGTTATACTGAATACTAGGTTAGCCGAATACAAGGTTAGCTATCAGTCTTCATTTAGATAAATAAGGTTATAAGATAGTTTCCTCAAATTCTATTTACTAAGAAAAGTAAAGAACCTTTCTATAACATTTAGGGGTTTTTTGTTTGTTTGTTTTGTTTTGTTTGTGTTTTTTAATATTTCTAAGGACTGCTGATTTGCAACCTTGAGACCATGAATGTTTGTTTTAAGGAACTACATGTGTTGCCTTGTTCTAGAGAACTGTGTTTGCTCACTTTAAACTGTCACAGGGGGTTGTGACTACAGCTTCAGTGATCATGAAGTTAGTACAAACAAACAAAACCACATTTTTCCAGTAAAATTTAATAATCTGGTTGTTTTAAAAGATGATTTTAAATAGCAAGAAAATAATCTTTTCTTCCACTGTTGATACAGGTGAAAAGCTGGAAAATTTTCTCAAATTGGGCACAGACATAAATCCACATGTTAGGAAACAATTGAGTCTAACAGGATAAAAAAAGAGCCACCACAAACCTAGACACACTAGAGGCCAGAGCAAAACACCAAAGAAAGTTTAAAAATAACCAGAGGGAGAAGAGATATTACCTACAAAGGAACAACTGTTAGAAGGTCATAAAAGTTACTATTCATTCATTCATTCATTCCTATTTTCAGCATACTTCTCAAATATTTATGAAACCCTTCCTCTTATTGGAACCCTGGGGATGACACCAGGCCCACTTGGACCATCAGGATCATCTTCTGGTCTCAATATCCTAAACATATTTGCAAAGTCCCCATACCTTAGAAAATACAGTTACAGGTTCCAGGAGATGTGGACATGGACATCTTTGGGCATGGGCATGATTCTGTCTCCCAGGGAGATGGCTTCCTCATCCCTTTGGAAGAGCAGTCATCTGAAAACTGTATCCGGCTAAAGGTAACATAAGACTATTTCAGACAATGAACAATAGAAAGTCTAA
This sequence comes from Mustela erminea, assembly GCF_009829155.1. Classification (NCBI taxonomy): domain Eukaryota; kingdom Metazoa; phylum Chordata; class Mammalia; order Carnivora; family Mustelidae; genus Mustela; species Mustela erminea. Next base: position 27,349,116 of record NC_045616.1, on the reverse strand, counting down.
AAGGCACAGGCCCTTGCTGAGAGAAGCCCTGAGGGCTTTTCTTCGGTAAGAAGAAAACTGAATATAGTCAGAGGGATTGAGAAGCAAGATGCAAGATTTTTTAAAAATGCACACATATGCATTAACTGTATTAAAAGCAATGGACAATGTCTAATTCTGAACGTTTGAAAGATACAGTCGCATCAAAGTGCTGGCAAGCAGGAGGACGACATGGGAACTCAGGTGCTAACGTGAATTCCAGCAACAGAAGGTTCTCGAGAGACAATGATGTTTTACTGCAGAGATTGCACATCAAAATTTTTGAATAGCCTCTAAAAGAACAAAATATATAGAAACGGAGAGGGGAAAAAAATCTACCCAAGAGATACCACAACCCACAGACTTGAAATACAGCATATGCACCTCACAAGACAGCCTCAAAATATGAGAAACAAAAATGGACAGAATTGCTGTCCAATTCTATCCAAAAATGGACAGAATTTGTCCAAAAATAGACAAAATTGCAAGGTGAAATTAATGAACACCCATTTTCCAGTTTTTTCATACTGCTCTTAGGACTGACAGACAAAGGAGGCAACAAATCAGTAGGGATATATGAAAGATGAGCAATTTAATTAGCAGGTGCACTAATGAACCTGTAGAGTGCCCTGTACCTTCTCATTGAGTATTCCTTTCTAGAACACCCATATAGTAGCAAAAATTGACCAAACACTAAGCCACAAGCCAAATGTCAATAATAACAAAGTGTCTGTATTGGTGCTGTCCAATGGAAACATCATGTAAATCATGTATGCAATTTTAAAGTGTCTAGTAGCCACATTTAAAAATGTGAAAGTCAGGTGACATTCATTTTAATAACACACTTTATTTTACCCAACGTAACCACATACTATTTCTTTTTCATCCTAAGTCTTAGAAATATAGCACATCTCAATGTGGACTATGTCCAGGCCAAGTGTTCATTAGCCACACGTCACAAGTGATTATTGTAATGGGCAGAGCAGCGCCCTATCACACAGATCACCCTCTCATACCCCAGGGTGATGGAATTAGAAATTAAAATCAAAAGAGCATTTAAGTGATCCCACATTCCGATGTTTGGATCTTTCAACGATACATTCAAACCCATCTCAAATATAGACTTTTGGCAAATGAAAAAAATCTTACTTCTAGATAATGCATGGTTAAAATCAAAGGCAAATTATTAAATATTTAGAATTAAACAAAATAAATAAAATAAATAAATAAAAGAATTAAACAAAATAAGTGAATATCAACATAAATATCAAAATGTGGGGGACAAAATGTATAGCTTTAACTATCCAGAGACTTACATGGCAAGTTGGGATATGATAGAAGGGGCAGGTCAAGTTAGTAGGTAAAGGATGGGCGCTTCATCAAATAGTGCAGGACAATTGGCCTTTCACAAAGCAAAAACATCTATCATGGGAATCTTGTCTCATGTCATACACAGAAAATGAATTTTGGTCTGACAACAGAAAATATCTCTACTTGGACAAGGGGGCCAAGTTAGCAAAGGGCTTAAATGATGGATCAAGAGTGTTAAATCAAGACAAAAGCAATTGGGGCGCCTGGGTGGCTCAGTGGGTTAAGCCTCTGCCTTCAGCTCAGGTCATGATCTCAGGGTCCTGGGATTGAGTCCCGCATCAGGCTCTCTGCTCAGCGGGGAAGCCTGCTTCCCCACCACCCTCTCTCTCTGCCTGCCTCTCTTTCTACTTGTGATTTCTCTGTCAAATAAATAAATAAAATCTTTTTTAAAAATGCTTTTTTTAAAAAAGACAAAAGCAAGTATCTCCGGCCCCAAACCTTCAATGATTACATCCTTATTTCCCACATTATTGTAAGATGAAGCAGATTGGTAAATGGGCCATTTACCAATGGGGATGCCTGGGTGGCTCAGTCGGTCAAGCATCTGCCTCCATCTCCAGTCCTGAATCAGGCTCCCTCCTCAGCCGAGAGCCGGCTTCTCCCTCTGCCTGACACTCCCCCTGCTTGTGCTCTCTCTGACAAATAAATAAATAAAATCTTGTTTAAAAAAAGTTGGGGGCCATAATTTATGGGCCAGTATGGATCTAGGATTTGTGAACAGACAACAGAGGGGGAGGTGCTCACTGTCTTAGAATCATCTGGAAGTGAATGTGTGTGGCTTTGGGCAAGAAACAACCCTCATAACTCAGCCATAAAACAGAGATAATGATGTGTACCTCTTCAGATAGTAATACGAAATTACATAGTACATCAGGGCCCAGAAGGTATCCGTTTGTGTGCTCTGAAGTGTGAAGTCCAGAGTGCATCCAGGACATCTGTCCCAGTGCCCTGCACACTCTTGCAAGCCTGAAGTCTGGGGAGTTCCATGGTGATGCATATTATCATAGGGGTCCACTGAGGTGGACATGAAAGGCAAGGCCCCTGAAGTGAAGCAGACTTTTCCTTTGAATTCAAGGTCTACCTCTTGTTATCTCTAAGACCTTAGGCCAGTTAGTTAACATCTCTAGCCTCAGAACTTGTGACTGTGAGCAGGGTTAGTACTAGTACCTGAGTCTCAGTTAGGACTCCTAGTTTCGGCAACAGACACCAACTCTGGGAAACCTACACAGAAAGGGGTTGTATTAAGGGTCCCGAGAAGTGGTGGGTGCTCCCAGGCTGCACAGCCATGATCCGTGTCCAAAGCCACGCCTCCAACTGGTCCCATGGAGATGTCACCGCTGACACCAATGCTCCCGGGCTACAGCCCTGGGTGTGGCTCTTTTGAGCAGAACTTGCTGGAAGCAGTAATTGTTCCTTTGTGCCATTAGCTCCCTGATTCAGGTTCAGAACAGGGACCTCTGCCTGATGGAGCCCAAAGCACTTGTCTGTGTCCTAGCTGCGGGAAAAGCTGGGAAAGTACATTTTCAGCTTCTGCAGAAGGAAGAAGTGACTCTCAGCCCCCAACCAGACTTTAGGCTGGGAAACAGTCCAAGAGCAAGGGAGTTCAGACACTGGTTGTCTACAAAGAATATCCACTACACCCATCTGAAGGATTACCATCAGGAGAAGATGAGCTTGTAAATATGCAGGGATTGCCATCAGGAGAAGATGAGCTCACAAATACACAGCACACCTCAGAGCTCAGCAGACAGGCTGAGAGACAGCACAGAGGGGACACAACGGTATTTGTGGAAAAACACGGAATACCGTGGCCCGGAGTTGGGGGAGATACATTAGAAAATTGTAGAAGATTGCTTCTTGTGTTCCTACCCAGCAAGTCAACAAATGTTCCCAGAGATTCTGAATTCTAAATTCACACGTATAAGACAAAGGTCCTTGAACAAAGCTGTAATCATGTCACATTCTGGAAGAAGACAGAGAATCTTATGTTTGGTTTCCTTCTGGAGGAGACTCACTTGTGAGGAGGCAATGGAGAAAAACTGTGTTTTCACTGTTCCCAAGGTGTCAGGTAGACAGGAGGACATAGATAGAAACAGATGTGGTTTTTCTTTTCCATGAGTTTTCTTTTTCAAGCAGAACTTAGAATATTTTGATGGAGATAGTTCTAGCAGAAACTTAGAGGCCCCCGCAATTGCTTTTTTTTAGTGAAAGAATTGAACTCATGGAACAATACACTTCTTTCCAGATGCCATTCTTTTTATGAATAAGCTCAAATACATACTCACCAGTGACTTTGCCTTTTAGTCTTACACTTGCCTGTGTGAAGAGGGAGCAAATGTAGGTGGCTTGAAGACCCCCCAGTGACTGACCATAGGGATTTTTGCAATTCTCATTGAAATCTTTCCTGCTTAGATGTATATTTCTTCAACCCTGGCCTCATTTGCTGCAAACTCTGGGTTGAAGATTTCTATCAGACCCTAAGAAGGTTCGAGGGAGGGACCATAACTTCTACCTTCCTGCTACTTTCCACAAAAATCTGGGGCAGGGTCATGGGACCTAGAAGGAACGTTCAACAAGGATTATTTACTAGGGGCAATCTGCGTGCTGTGTCTGGTGGGCCACGGCTCCTCTCTGCTCCTTGGGGCATACCATACCATGTGTGCCCCAGACTCACGCTGGGAGAGTGATCATCAAGAAACCATATTTATTAAATGGCCCTATGCATGGGGTTCTGGCCTATGTAAGCTAGTAGAGCAGTCACAGTCCACACCCTTTGGGAGCTTACAATATCAAATAGGAGATTTTTCACAGCCTGGAGGCGCACGGGTGAGGTAAGGCACTGAAAGCATGCATTCACCTCACAGAGCCCGGCTTTTCTACTAGCCAGTGGTTATTCTGTCTGGCCTCCAGGCTCTAGCTAGGCTACCATTTAGAAGCAGCTAAACCTCAGCTCACTTCAAAGGTCCATTGTTGAGGGGAAGGGGGATGTCTATTACTGGAAGAATTCTCTGGAAGGCCCTGGGCTAAGTTGATCCTTATACCAGAACCTCCACAAGCCCAGAGTGACTTCTCGTTCACAAGATCCAGTGAGCAAGCGCCAGGCAGGTTTCAGAGGTGGACGCCGTATTGTCACTTCTGTCCAGAAGCTTACTGGTGACCCAGTGGGGGTAAGCCAGGTCTAGTGACCAGATTATGATAGAGCCCAGCAGGTATAATACAACACATGTCCATATGAGGACAGGAAAATGAGCACACGGGAGAGAAAACTGTTCCTCCTGACGTGTGGGGAATCACAGAAGGCTTTGAGGAGAGGCGGGTATTTGAATTAGGTCTTGAAGTCAGGTGGGAGTTTGATAGGCAAAGACCGAGGAGCAGGCATTGCCAACTTCTGGATGGGTTCTGGAAGAGCTGGGGAAAATGATGTATTTATGGGTCAGGCTGTCCAATAATTCTTTCCCACATGGGGCCTATTTCATCTACCTCAAAAATCCTTGGATCTACGCTGGGAAGGAGGATTGGGACGAATCCCAAATGTGGCTAGGAGCCACGCCTGTCTTACCTTTTCCTGCTGTCACTCCTGCTTGCTCCATTTCATCTGGAGGAAGCTGCACCCCGACAGCACCAGAATGACAAAGAAAAGAACAATGACAACCCCCCCCCCCCCCCGCCTCAAATTGCAGCAGTGCCACATGACTGAAGACCTCTGGGACTGCTCAGAAATCCGTCATCATCCAGCCATCCCTGCCTTTCCTGGCCACCGTCAGATGAACAAAAACAAGGCACTCCCACACATGGTCAAACACGTGTAGCCACTGACTCCCATCCTGGGAGTCAACAGATAGGCCTCTGAGGCTGCTGTGTCTGCCAGGTGTCTGTTTGGCAGCGGCAATGACAGGGAAAGAAGCCAGGGTCAGGTCTGAAGGCCTTCAAGGGTAAAGGGACCTCAGCAGATGGTAGAATCCAGCCCCCTTGCCTTTAGTCCAGAGGACACACAAGTCATGAAGCAGAAACAGTTCTTTCTTACTCAGTTTTTCAGGAAGAGGGGCTTTAGGAACAGACGTGTCTAGGCTGATACCAGATACTTCTCTCTCGTGAGCCTCTCCCTGCCCCAGGCTATCCCCTTTACTCTTCCCATTGATTTGGGATCACACATTTAAGAGGCACCTGCTTGTTCTTTCCCTCCTCACAGTCATAACTATCAGGGCAAAGGACAGTCTTAACCAAGGGTCATCTTCTTGGGAGAAGGTTTGCACCAAATTCCGACTTAGTTACATCCTGCAATTTCCTCTGCCCGTGTTGATCTCAGATGAAAGCACACACACTCATCAATACCATTCCTATCCAAGTAAGCGATTATTAACTATCTTACTTTTTTCTAAAGAAAAAGGTAAGTGTTGTCCTGGTCCAGGATTTCGCAACCTTACATCCAAAACAAGCCAACTCTGAAAGAACATTTCAGCTTGGTGAACTGAGACCTCTTGGAGGTCAGCAAAGTTCAGCCAGGATTCGTTCTTCCCGTGCATGAGTTACTCAAGATTCTCCCCGATTTGGCTGGAAGCTTGCAGTCTTCCCATGTGCGCCTCACTCTTTGTCTGACTCTCGATTCTTTTTAATGGAATCACCTACCCAAACCAAACGCGTGCTGTTTCTACGACATGGTAGCAGACCATGTTGGGATTCCATTTGTGCGTGTTATTTAGAAGAAATTACATAGTGTTACTATCCGTGAAGTTCTTCTGGAAGCCTGATAACTTGCATAAAGGGATCTCTTCCTGTAAAATGGAAGCAATTCTAAAGATTTGTGACAGTGAGGGAGGAGTGGTACAGAAATTGCTTGGAAATTGTCAGCTCAAGAACAAGAGGCATTTGGGGACTTGTCGCTATTATTATGATTTTTGTTGCAGTTATTCTGGCTGAACTTTTTCATCCATCTATACATTCTACAACAGACAAAGTAACCCAGGCAGGAAGTTATCCATCAGTGAATGTGCCATGTGGATTTGTTACCCTAGATTTAAATGACCAATGAGAGTTTTCTTCCTTGGAAAAATAAATGGCTATGTATTATTTCATTCCAAACAGCATAAGAGAAGTCTTTTATCATATTTCTCTTATTAACTTAGACTTTTCAACTTTATAACTAGATAACTATATATAGCATATGAAGAGCTGAAATCGTTCATTTAATTTCCCTTCATGGTCAAGTTCATAAGTGGAAGAGAAGATTAGGCTAAGATGATTCCTTGTTTCAAAAATAAAGGTTATTTTCCTTCACTGCAAACCTCCTATAGGGAAGCAGAAGGAAAAACCACCCATAACCCAAATACCCGAAGAGCAAAAAGTTGCAATTGTAGTAAATCTATGTCTGCTCTTCTGCGCTCTTCAGTGTCAGTTGTGAATGTTCGCATTCCCACTGTACTTAATTTTTACATTGTAATTTAACATTATAACATGACAACTTTTTTTTTTTAAAGATTTTATTTATTATTTGACAGACAGAGATCACAAGTAGGCAGAGAGGCAGGCAGAGAGAGAGGGGGAAGCAGGTTCCCCGCTGAGCAGAGAGTCTGATGCGGGGCTCCATCCCAGGACCCTGGGATCATGATCTGAGCCCAAGGCGGAGGCTTTAACCCACTGAGTCACTCAGGCGCCCCCCAAGTACCCCTTATTTTAAATAGCTGCACAATGTTGCATTAAGCAAATGATTTAGTCAAGGGCTTCAGATTTTTTCCCTCTTTTAAATAAAATTACATTGGGTATCTTTGTGCATAAAGCTTTCTCCAACCTTAGGATTAAAAATTCTCATCGTATCAATTTTCAGAAGCGAGAGTAAAATCCTAGTGCATGTTTTGTCTTTATTTACAAGATTCTCTTGAGTCCATAATTATTTTACTGAAGTAGAATTTTGTCCCTGGCATGGGGAACACTCACTCATCAGCCGTAAGACAAGAAATGACCCCCCTGGTTAGCGACATACAACTTCATCATTTCAGAGGATGCCCTCTTCAAAATGTCCTCAGTTTTAGCCAAATCACATGTGAAGATGATCGCACTGTCCTTTCTCAAATTCAAGATGTCAGTGTTCTGTCCTGGGCATACCTAGGGTTTGGTTCCATTTAGAGGGAACTCGATAAAGACGTGAAGAGAAAAAAGAGAGAGAGAGGAACAACTTCTCTTGGAGCAGTGTTCGAGTATTATTTATGTGTTGGGAGCAGAGCCATTTTACTTTGTTTTCCTACGCTGTGTTACAGAGTGCCGTGGGAGGGTGTGACACGAGGGTATGGGAACGTTCTCGTGCGACCGTCTCACAGTTGCACGGGCCACGTGACGACAACGTGTCCGGAGCCCGGGCTGTCAGTCTGCAGCACCAAAATCAGGCTGCTCGGATTCCGTTTCTGAGCAGCCGTAAGAGAGATTCCAGAGGGACAAATTCAAGAACGACTTAGAAATTACAGACCAGATCACACAACTGTCATAAAGCTATCATCAGTTAATAAAACAGGGTTTTCTTTTCATTAGAAAAAAGTTGGCTTTTTTTCCTCCCTTAAAAAAAATATTGATGTTGGAAGCCTTTGGCACTTTGTCTGACCCTCCGTCTGCTGACTTTTTCATTTCCTGTTTCTTTCTTTCCTTTTTTTCTTTTCGGCGATCTCTGAATCAAGCTCCCCATGTGTTAAAAACAAATGTACGTTCCCTAAAAATAGTTGAGCTTCAACGTCCTGGCTCCCAGAGCCCTGACATTCTAGGGTCTGTGGCTTCTGTGAACAAAGAGGCAGGCTCCCTGCCCCCGCCTCTGCTCCTCCCCTGTGCTCCCACAGAAACTAGGCTGTGGAGACATTTGTAGGAAGAAGTCCAAGAATAAACATGAGAGTATTCTGAATGAAAAGTAAACCTCTAGTAAGGAAGAACACAACAGTGTCTGTAAAGTGCTTCCTAGACAGGCTTGGTTTCAATGGGAACCCTTATTTATAGCTCTATGGGGGCTGCGGTGGGGGGAATGAGCCAGAAGATAAACTCACTTAGTCCCACACGTTTTCTCTTTCTCTCTCTCTCACACACACACACGCACAGGCACACCCACTCACTACAGCTCCCTGTTACTGAGTAGTAATAGGGCCCTGCAGGGGCTATGGGAGACACTGGGAGACCGCTTATCCATGAGCCAGAACCCATCCTAGCCACCCTCCGCACCACCAGCAGCCTTAGGAACTTACAGACAAGCAATAAGGGCACAATGCAGAGTTTTGCACATGACGGAGGGGAGGGAGAGACACAGGGGCTGCTGTGAGGTCCCAGAACAAGCGTGGGACCTCGGAAGCCTCCCCAAGGAGCGCAAACTGTAACCCACACATAGAGCTTGCTCAGTTGGCCCAGTGACAGAGGAGACATTTCCTACCCATGTACTGGGAGACCCCAGGCCCATTCACTGCAAGCAGAGAGAACCGTTCAGGGTGTCTGTGGCAGAAGGGACAAGGGTAAGCAGAGACAGAAGGGTAAGAGGCGCCATCCAGGTGGGCAGAGAGGCCTCTAAGACCAGGAGAGACATTTGACCTTGATCCCAAGGGCAATGGGAAGCAATGAAGTGGGGATAGACACAAGCAGATCAGCACAGGGGTCTAAGAGTATTCTGAAAGAGAAGTTTAAGCTCCCCCCATCCCCAGCATCTTCTTCTTTATCTTTCTCCTTTCCCAACAGGTATCTGACTCTGCTTTGTGGTACTTTAGGATGGGTGTGGGATGCCCAGGGCAGTAAAAAGATAATACCCTGCAAAAACCTCTGGCTTTTATTTGCAAAAGCCTAAGCATTTGAGGGAACGTGGCAATTTGGAGAAGAAGCTGTGAAGGTTTTCTAGGGAGAACAGGGATGGAGCTGGGGGCTTCCCACCAGCTTAGAAAAAATAGATTTCCTGGGAGTGGAGAAAAGGGAGTGGTTAGAAGGTTCTAGAACAGTGGGGATAGGGGGATACAATTGCAGCAGCAGCAGGAACCCGGAGGGTTCCTGAAAGAGAAAGAGACATGTGGGCAAATGCTCATCCCAGAGAACGTCTGTCGGATGCCTCGAAAACCTTGACCGTGCAAGACCCCCAAAGCTCGACAGCTCCAGGGGGTCAGGAAACCCTCAGGGATATGCGAGAAGAAAGGTGCTAACAGCCTGGAAGGACAGACCTTCGAAACTGAAGGAAAGGTGGTCATGAAAAATAAAACGCTGTGATATTTCTCGAACTGCTGATGGGGACCACGCTTCGTACCGTGTGTGCACATGGAAAGTCTCCGTCCAGCTCCCGTGTGACCAGCAGATCGGAGAGAAGCGGGTAAGAGAGAGAAACTCCACCTTCCCTGGGCTGAGAGAAGTGAGAATGAACAGAAGTGGAGAGATGGGCAAAATATTCGGAAAAGGAAAGGGCAAGTCCTCGGCGACTGGTCAGACGTGGCAATGAATGAGATGGAAAACTCCAGAATAACTCCCAGGTCCCAGGCCTGAACAATCGGCTGCGTGGGAGTGTAAGATATGATCCACTTCCTGCAGTGGCCAAAGGCACAGGGGGGCTGAAGAAGCTGGCCTAGAAATTTCCCCGGAGCGAAGAGCAGCCATCTTATACAGGGGATGTCACATTTGACCAAGAGCATATGAACAAAGAGATACCAAAGGCTTCCAAAGGCAGAAACTGTAGTTATTAGCTAAGTAGATAATCTCAGAGGTCAATACACTGCCAGAGATATCATCAAACGAAGTCCTTCTTGTCCATGTCTCAGAAACAGAAAATGAAATATTTATGAGGCAAGAGGCCTCAGGAGTCCGATGGCCGGAAGGGCTCCCAAGAGCAGGAATCTTCTCTCGAAGGGGTCATGTGGCAGCAGCTTCTGTTTCTGTACTCCCAGACCCCAGCACTTCCCGTCCTTAAAGCGAGACTGCATTTGGGATTCATTCCTAATCAGAAAGAAAGGTCCCCTTACCTTCCGTGGAAAACCCTCTTAGTCACCTGCTGCTTTCCCGTTTTGCTCTTTGGAGCCACAAAGACTTAGCGCTATTCCTTTTCCCTACTACATACTCAAAGCTGTCTTCCCATTTCCTCTAAGTCTTCCCTAGCCCAGGCCATAACCATATATCAGCTCCTTTATCTCTTGTTTTCAAAGGATGTAGTAATGGAAACAGCAACTAATATTTATTGCATGTTGCGGGAGCCGTAAGAAGTAGGAATGTCTTCCCCACTGTACTGGGATACCTTAGTCACCCGCCGGCACAGTGGACAGGACTCTGAAGTCCTAGAGGTGTGTGGGCAACGCAAAGAAGGCGGGAGCCTGGGCCCCTGTGCGTGGATGGCCACTAGGCTTCTTGCATGAGGCTGGGATGCAAGTAAGAAATAAATTTTCCTATGTTGAGCCATTGAGAGTTGGAATTTTGTCTGTTATCGTGGCCGGTGTTACCCCAAGTAATCTAGAAATTGCCAGTGGAGGTCAGAGTCTGCTAGGAGAAAACCCTGAAATGTGTGGCAATGACTTCATGGCCCATTCTAAAGGTCATAGAAAGGGTCGAAGGGATCAGAATGATGGCACATGTTGGGTCTTAGCTGCCTTTAGCAAGGCATGGCAAGGAAGACATTAGCTCAGGAAAGAACTGGCCAATTTTCAAGCAAGGCTGGAGGGAACAGAGTAAGTCTAGGGAGCAAGGATCTTACTAGGTTGGAAATGTCAATTGCTTCTAGACCCCTAAGAGTAAAAGACGAAGTCGAGGACTACTTTGGTCATAATGCCCCAGCAAGACTTCCCAGTTGAACAAGGTCACTTGGTCCTGGAGCAAAACCCAGATTAAAGATATTCTATATTAAGGAATAAAGGTATTCTCTATTGAAGGTTTTCTCTTCTATTGTGACCTCAGTGAAGCTGCCATTTTTTTAAGAGAGAGGCATGGAAGGAAGGCAGTGAAGCGCTATGAATGTTTAAGAATAATGTATAAGAAAGAAATCTGTGTGTGGTGACCAGCACGAGGAGATGACCGAACCCAACAGACCAGAAGCCTCCTATGCTTCCAAGATTATTCTATTGCCAAAGAAACACTGAGCCTGCCCACCCCCGCCCCGCCACAAAAAAGAAGGAAAAACTCTTTTGGTCGTTTAAATGTTAGATACGCTTCAGACACCAGAACTTAGACCACAAGGAAGTCGAACTGCCTACAAGGGGTACTTGTCCATGCCCAGTTTAGGGGTGTTCATGGAGGATACCGGGCAAGGAGGATTCTCAGAGGACAGATCCAGAGTGCTCCGATGGAGAACAATGGACAGAGGGTTTCTCATAGAGCATGAAACCACGAAGAGCCTTTTCCAGAATGGACAGAAAACTCAGAGAACCTGGACTCTGAGCCAGACGCTCTAAGGCGATGGGATTTGGAGCGGTATCCTTTCGGAAAGAGGTGAGCATGGAAGACGACTATGGAGGGGGGCAGGTGACCCAAGGCTGGAGTGTGGCAGACACTGCTATGTGTTCACTAAAACTCCTTTTCTTTCCTCCTGGGCACAGAGTAGATGGACTGCCCAGAATCCCTTGCATTTATGTGTGGCTACCGGACTGAATTCTTGACAACAGAGTATTTCTGGAAATACTATTACTATTATGTAGTAATCTCTCTCCTCAGCTGCAGGTACAGCTATAAGGCGGAATGACCTCAGGGAGGGGAGCATCCACATTTGACCGTGGAGGGGTCAAGAAATAAATTTTAATTGCATTGGGTTCCTGAGAAGTCAGAGTTTTTTTTTCTGGTAGTAGATCTTACCTTAGTAGACCTATTTTAGTAGCAATCGATCTAACCTCAATAAATATAACATGTTATCTCACTTCATCTCCAGTTTCTAGATGAAGAAGTTAGAGAAGTTAAATGGCTTATTCAAGCCAACTCATTTAGTAAGAGGGGCGTCTAGTGCTAGAAACTTGGTCTATCTGGTTTCAAATCCCATGCCTTTAATAAATACGCTATAGTGTTTTCCGGAAAAGCAGACCTCCAGATCCTATAACCTCTGGCTCACCCTCCTCCAGATATTTCTAGTTTGTCCACATTTTGTCAGACCTCCCCACACAATAGTTTATGCCATAATTTAGGGGTGTCATGATCCGAACTCCTTCTCTTTTCTAGAATCATCTTCTATGAATGGCAACCACGAGCGACCAAGCCTTCTCCTCATTGACTTTTTTTAAAAAATTAATTAATTAATTAATTAAAATAAATATATAATGTATTTTTATCCCCAGGGGTACAGGTCTGTGAATCGCCAGGTTTACACATTTCACAGCACTCATCATAGCACATACCCTCCCCAATGTCCATAACCCCACCACCCTCTCCTGACCCCCCAGCAACCCTCAGTCTGTTTTTTGAGATTGAGTCTTTTATGGTTTGTCTCCCTCCCAATCCCATCTTCTTTCATTTTTTCTTTTCCTCCCCCCAACCCCCCCACATTGCATCTCCACTTCCTCATATCAGGGAGACCATATGATAGTTATCTTTCTCCTCATTGACTTTAATCAACCAGTGCCTCTAGACCTTGTCAGCACTGCCAAGCCCCTTTCCTCAATTGGAATTTAAATAATTATCTTCCATCCAAGAGGAGACTTGATAATCAATCCTATTTAATTTTTTTGTGCATAATTTCAGTCAAGATAAGTTCTAGACTGTCCACATTTTTCTTGAAGCACTCAGATGACCATGCCCTTCTGGGAGTACCCCACACTGGGACAGAATCAACCCCGTGTGAGGAGCCGTATTTTTGGATTCTTACTATGACCAGTCACTGTGTCTAGGACCTTCTCCACATATTCCATGTTATCTTTTCCTCATGCCCACTTCACAGATGAAGAAAGTTGTTTTGGACTGGTTAAGACTGCCCCGTTAGTGAGTAGAGCCCATCATTAGCCCTAATCACTGAGTGAGTATCTTACGACCACTTTTTTCCACTCACCCTGGAAGAGAACGGATATTGCATGGTGAAACTTGGAAAGAATGATTTTAGGAGATTTTAAACGTGAAATGGAATTATTTGGGGGAGGGTCTCTATGTAGTAAAAGAGTCCATACAACTAAATAATGGAAGTAGAAGGAAGTTACCGACTAGATACCTTGAGCCCAAGCTACCTAGCCTGCCAGTCTACAAAAGCAGAGAGCTTTTCCCCTGTGAACACTGTCCAGTAGAAGGAAATAAATACTGATCGGTACTCTTTGTTTGAGCAAATGAAGGGGGACTTAGTAGGCAGATACAAAACTCTCCAGGAGACAAAAGTTTCAAACATACAACTATGCATTAGGCAGCTATTATGAGACATTGGTGGGGGTGGGGCAGGGCTTAGGGAAAGGGGAGATAATCGACATAAACATACGCATGCCTGTGCGCGCACACACACACACACATATACACATAAGACACAGATGTTGACTACCCCTGGCTACTCTTTCTTGGGTATTGTGGAGCTGAGGTACAACCAGGCCAGCAACATCATGAAGGAGATATGCAGACCGCAGTTCTGGAAGCCCTGCATTTAAATTCGATAGAAATATCCAGATTTAGCATAGCGTCGGCTGTGGGGGAGGGGGGCGTCCTCCAGCCTTTCTCAGTGTTCTGGGATTCGTGGGCTCTCCAAAGTTCTCATGATACCAACACGAGGAAATGGATGCCCTGTTTGACGCTCCTAAGTTCTGGGGTTTTCCTCATTTCTGCTCCCACCTAAGTCCTTCTTTGTTCCTCTCCAGTTCTCCTTCCCTTCTCTCCCACTTCTACTCCGTTTCCTTTATCCCCAAGTCTCTGTTTCTCCTTCCTTCCTTCCTTCTTCTCTCTTTCTGTCTCTCCCACACTCTCCCTTCCCTCCTTACTTTCTCTCCCTCTCTCCTTCCTTCTATCCATTTTTTTTAAAAGATTTTATTTATTTATTTGACACAGAGAGATCACAAGTAGGCAGAGAGGCAGGCAGAGAGAGAGGAAGGGAAGCAGGCTCCCCGCTGAGCAGAGAGCCCGCTGCGGGGCTCGATCCCAGGACCCTGAGATCATGACCTGAGCCGAAGGCAGAGGCTTAACCCACTGAGCCACCCAGGCGCCCCCTTTTATCCATTTTTGTATCTTCTTTTTTAGTCTCTAGTCTTCTTTCCAGCATGTTACTCTGTATCAGTTTCTCTCTCAAAGACAACGGCGTTCAGGAGCTCCCACAAGCCGTAAAGCACCTTGCTGCAGAGGCTTGCAGGGCACAACGAGAATGCGAGTTGAGGAGAGCCCATTCACAGACTAGACTACCTCGTACTCCCTGCTCACACGTCTACCAGGCGAGCTAGTCATATGCCGTCATTTCAGGCAAAATTGTTTATACATCACATAATGCTAGTCTATGTTGTGTCTGTTAGAGCCCTGGCAAGGAGTCTGCCCTGGATTGGACAGTGGGGCCCAGGCACATGGTCAACACCAAACACGAGAAATCCATATTTGGGCACGAGTATGCCTTAAACACTAACGGGGTTTGGCACAACTGTGGCTCTGGAAATCCAGCCCACAGATCAAGTCACACATCAGGGAAAATCAAAACAGAATTAAGTTGGCCACTTTTTCTTCGCATAGACACGAGAGGCATTTTGAGTCAAGTCTGCACAACCTTGTTTTTCATGTTCAAGTCAGCCTTTAGGCATGGCCAAAGGTTATCAGTGCCCCATCTTATACGACTTTTTTCCATGCCCAGATGAAGAGGGCACAGATACAGGCCCAAAGTGCGGATTCAGAGGCAGCCCATGAGCCAATGGTACTTTCTCTCCTCAAGAGCCTTGAGATCACTGGATAAACATGCATCTGCCTAGGACAGCTTGCGTATGTTCCCGGCTGGTGGATGGGATGAACAGGGTCAGGCCTGCGATCCTCGGAAGTGAAAGGACACAGCAGTAAATCTCTAAATGGAACACAGATTATTGGCTTCCCAGTATCCTTGACCTGGCCTTCCACAGACCCTGAAATTTGGAACCTTCTCACACTTATCCCTCATGATGCTTCTTTATACTCTCAAAGTCTCCATTGCACCGGTTAACTCTTTCTTCACCTACTTCTCTTTCCTTCCAGGTCTCAGCGGAGCTGGTCCTTTCTTGTTCACTTTGAGCATTTCGATCCCATGTCACGTGTGACTTCTAAATGAAAGCAATCGCTGTTCTCTAACTCTGCAGCATGTTATGCCTCCTTAAAGATGGTTGTCGCTTTCTACCGTGTGTCCAGTTGTAACCCGAGAGAATTCTGGTGTCACTAGAGGGAGTGCTAGACAAAAAGAATGGAAAATGCCAGGACCTGCTGGAGGCTTCAAAGGCTTCGATCCCAGAGGGAGATGTTCGTGTTTCCTGATGCTCCGAATTCCCCCACCCCAGTCCAGCATCTGCTCTCAAACACACACTTCTTCCCTCTGAGCATTTTGGAAGGCGGAGGAGGAGATACCCATCTGAAGAGAAAAAGAGAACTACAGCAGCTCAAGAAAGCTCAGTCTAAAGGTTTGCCTAGGGCCCAATGTAGAAAACATAATGATCAAGCTCACCAGCGAAGGAGAGATGTACAGATTTTAAATGAGACCAACATCACGCCTTCAGGCATTCCAGGCAAACTACAAGCTCAGGGCTGTGGCTCCCCAGTCACTAGCCACAGTCAGTATATCAGGGGTCTGGAATGAGACCCCTGGACTGGAAGAACAAACCTTGCTTACCCTCCCCAGAGATGGGGAATAATGCTGATGGACGCATCAAGTTCAAGACCTCTGTCTACCTACACCCACTCATACATCCTGTCAGTCGAACCCATTTCTTAATCCAGTGTTAAAAAGTATACTTTGGAGGTGAGGGCAGGATGAAGGAAAGGAGTGATGCTTATGCAGGTCCCAGGAATAAAGGATTTGGTGACCTCTGTCCCACATTCCTGGGAGGTAGTCTCCAAACCTTTGAGATGTTCTGAGTCATGAGTGTCCGCACTATTTGTGCATGTGCCCGCACCCCATTACATTCTGGTCTATGCTGCCAATGGGCCTCAGCATGGGGCTGGCGATGCCAGAAAGACCATGCGGGGCTCGAAGCCTGTGATGTCATGCCCATCTATGGGGAAAGGGACTCGACACTGAGCAGAGTGATCAGTGGTTCCCTCAGTCACGTCTGTATTTTGGAACCCCATAAAAACTCTGGATATCAAAGCTGAGGCAAACGTCCCTGGCTGTCACATATCCATGTGTCAGAGAACACAGGAACTTTACATTTGGGAACCTCCCAGACCTCACTCTGTGTGTGTGTCTTACCTTCTGGCTGGTTCTGATTCATCTCCTTTTGCTAAATAAAACCGTAATCCCAAGTAAAGCACTTTCCTGAGTTCTGTGGGTCCTTCTAGCCAATGATCAAACCCGAGAGGGTAGGGGAAATTCTCAAATTTGTAGCCCGTTGACCAAAAGTACAGATGGCCTGGGGACCTCGAGTTTGTGGCTAGTGTCTAAAGGGAGAGAGGTTTTGCAAGGGACGGTGTCCTCACCCCGAAAAGTCTAACTCTGGGTAGTTGGGTCAGGAGTCATTGCAGGGGTGGAGGAGATGTCCACTGAAGATCTGTGACAGAAAGACACTATTCCTCAATCCAGAGACCTGAGTTCATTATAAAAGAATCAGGACCCAAATAAGAGCTCCATGCTTACGTATGCCAGAGTCAGGATGGTGTCTTAAACCGCCCTGGGGTTTATTTAACAAGTGCAAAATCACGACGGAATTTGTTGAAAGAACTCAGGATTAATCTCATAATTAATTCTATGACTTTCACCAGTTTTCATGCAAGCCAAGTTTTGTAAAAAATCAAGGGGCGCCTGGGTGGCTCTGTCAGTTAAGCGTCTGCCTTCAGCTCAGGTCATGATCCCGAGGTCCTGTTCCAGCCCTGTGTTGAGCTTCCTGCTCTGTGGGGAGTCTGCGTCTCCCTCTCCCTCTGCTGCTCCCCCTACCTGGGCTCGCTCTGTCAAATAAATAAATCAAACCTTAAAAAAAATTAAAATAAAAACTCCTTCTATGTCTCAGTTAAGATGACAGTGGAAGGAAACACATCAACTACTAAGAGTAGAAGACTCAGAATTTTCCAAGATGTCTATCACTTTTTGCTTGCTGGTTTGTTGGCATTACGTTCTCCTTTAATAACCTATCCAGTAAGGTGAGTTGGTGGGAGGGGAGGGGAGAGAGGGCAGTGTCTGAGAGGAGGGTGTTTTCCAAAGGGTAAGAGAGGCACTGGGGCTCTTTTTCACACTACGTGTGCGTAACTCGCGCAATAATGATCTTCTCCTTGGTGTCATTCTGGCCCTGTGATCTTGGGCAAGTCACGTCACATCAGTTTGACCATATGTGAAATCCAGGCTTAAACAAGATGACTGCTAATATTTCTCTCCACTCTAGAATTCTAAGTGCACATCTGAAGACGAAAGTTTATGTGCCCGTATCTCAAAACATCCACAGATGTTGGAGGTGAGGGAGAGGAGTCCCTGAATGGGTGAGCCCCCTCGCTAGGGGAATATTTGCATAAAGCTGATTTAGCCAGTGAAAAATGGGCTGTGACAGATTAATGCTGGGAGACTTGCTCTGCTCAGTATCTGGCCCACACAGCCCGGTCTGATCAGATCTTCAAAGTCATATGGTCCCTATTTGGTTTTTACAATAAATAACTCAGACTTATGAGTTAGACACCAATTAATGAAATCATCTAGCCCAGAGGAGAGCAATCCTCCGGGGCAATCATTTTGGAAGCACAGACCATCCACTAGGGTTGCCAGGTCTGGGGCTTTTGTTCTTGCTGGTGGTAGAAATGATAGGAGTCCTCTGGATTCCAGAAGACGTTTTCTCTAAAATATACCAATGGTTCTCGTGGAGGTCAGGGAGGGGTTGGCTCCCACGGACAAATGGCAAAAGGCAAGTCAACCTCCTGGTCAGAGGTTGAACTCAGGACTGAGTCATATTTGGGGTCAGTAAGTGAAGGACAGAAGACTTCCAATAAAACTACAATTACTTAAATTGTTGTTTACTTGCATCCTGACAGGAAGGACTCCAGGTAGAATTGTTCGGAAAGTCCTTAAGGCGGTATCTTGAGGCATCATATTTCTGGTTGATATAGAAACCTACTGACATGTTCACATTCATTGAGAACCAAACCCACCATGGGTTCTCAATAAAATCAAGCGATCAATCAATTCTCCAGCCATAGAGAGGCTTCCTGTTCCAAACATATAGTCATGGAATGGAGCTTGGCCCAAGACCTCTCTTTCTTTTCCAAATGATGTGGCTCCAAACTCCAGGAAAAGTTCGGGGTGGATTTTTTTTTTTTCTCCTTCACCCCATGGCAACTGATGGTATGATGCTTGGCAGCCTTGAAAACAGTGATTTCTAGATTAAGACACCAACACCACGAAGTTTTGCCATCCGTTGGTCAAACGTTCACAACTTAATGGAAAGAGAATCTTATAAATTATCGCCAAGCAGCTGATTGATTGGAGGTGGCTGTACCTGTTGTTGTTGTTGTTGTTGTTTTTTCATAAATGCTCTGAATAAAAAATGATGTGATTTTGAAAATGGATATCTATTGTATGGAACTCTTTAGCACTGAGGGAGCTTGCTGGAAGACGGCCCTAAACTGTATTTATCTGTATCAATTTTGCATCCATCCGTATGCCTCAAAAATGACATCCTGCATTTTTTATTTAGTGATACACAGATCATAAATTTCATCTCTAAGTGTTGGGATATCTCCTTCCCAACATTAAAAATCCACTCTGAGGGTTGACAAGCCACTAACAGCGTGTAAACGCTGCCGTTGCGAAAGTGATTAGCGCCGAAGATTAATAACCATTTGGAGTTACCCCACTTCTCAACTTCCGAGACAGAGGTTTCACCAAATGTGAAATTCACTTCTGAGGGTTCCACTTGGTACACTGCGCTTTGAAATGATGCATGCTTTAATGATTCCTTGGGCACGTACTCCTTGTAAGACTGTTTCGGCTGTAACTTTATCGACCTTTTGATGGCCCATTTGTCTTTGGCTTTTGGAGAAGGGAACCAACGTTATGTGACCATATATGTTTTCTATTTAATAGCCATGTATCAACTCTCTATACACTTTTTACTGCGGCAGGATCATGATTTGATATATGAAGCAACGTTAGGTTTTTCCTTTGTGTGTGTGTATGTGTGCGTTTAGCACTGTGACCCTATGAGCATCTCCCGTTAGGACCATTAGCCATATGGTCTCCACTGGAGAGCAATTTCAGAGGGGATGGGGGAACAAAGGGGCAAAAGATGAGTTTTTAAATTCAAAAGCCGTTTATCCTTGAGTAGGACAGAAGCAGCGATGGGAATCGAACTGAACTAATCTCTCACCCCTAGCCAAAACAGTGATCCTTGGAGCTATGAAAGAGGGCGAGCGAGCGAGCGAGCGAGAGCGAGCTGAGAAATTCATGAGTGGCCTTAAGATTGGGGGGGAGGGGTACTTTGCCCGGGCTGGGGGATGGGCAACTAAGTGTAGAGAACTGGGCCTGCTTCCCATCGTGAATACTGGGAGGTGGCCAAGCCCCACAGAATTCCTTTTGTCTCTGTGCCTCTGGAAAGCAAGCTAGATGCTGGTACAGCAGTCAGTGGGAAGGAGAGAGGGAAGAGAAATAAGCCTTCAGGAGGCTTATGAGCCCGTGCAGAAGGACGATGGCCAGGGACCTAGGGAGGCATCACTCATTGGCAGCTTGCAGAGGGGAAACCCAGCCAAGATTCAAGGCTCCTTAGCAGAAGCCAGAAAATGTAGATACAACCCTTAAACAACTGACTCTCCCCTTAAAATTCCTGATCAAATGTCAGAATTGACTACACTGGTGTTTTGGCTGTCCAATAAAGAGGGAAATGAAATCCAAGGAACAGAGTCATCATTCTTGCAAGTTTGGAGCCTGAGAAAGACACCTTCTCCCTGAGTGCAGGTGAAACATATTTCTCCTCATTGTTTGCACACACAAAAAAGAGAGGTCAACTTCCCAAGGTCACAAATGAGAAGTTTGCTTGGTGAGTGGGAAGTCATCTGAGGGCTGCAGTAGCTGTGGAAATGGGGCGAGGAGCCATCTGGTCTTTCTGAGACTCTGTTTTCTCATCTGTAAAGTGGGGACAGCAACACTATCAATGATGACTTGCGCGTGGGGAAAGTCAAATAAGATAAAGCAATGAAGGTGCCTTTCAGACTGCAAAACTCTATATAAATGTACCCTATCTTAACTTTCTTTCTGAGCGACAGAAACATGGAGAAGTCAGTTCCAAAGGCAACAAGAGTACCCCGCAGATTGTGTGCAGGGCGTTCAAATAGTCTGCCCTTAAGATCCAAGACGTGAAAGTTCACTTGAGATTTCAAACAGTCCCGCTCAGTTTGCACACTGGGAGAGTGACTGATAGTCTCTTTCTCAGCACTGTGACTTTGACCACATCTTTGTCCAGAGCATGTGGACGACGCAATCTCTCCCTACGTACCTTCACCCAAAGTGCTGGTGGACGGATGCCCCAGAAAGCAGTATCAGCCTGTTTGTATTTGGTCCAAACACGGGCTCACCTTTCTTCCATGAGGCTGGTTTCTGATTCTGTCTACCAAACGAGTTCTCCCTATCAGAAGAACGCCCACAACACCTGACAGCTCGTCTTATGCTTCCTCTCAAGGAAAGCAAATCAGATGCCAAGAAGCTATGAGGGGGCGCCTGGGTGGCTCAGTGTGTTAGAGCCTCTGCCTTCAGCTCAGGGTCCTGGGATCAAGCCCCACATTGGGCTCAGCGGGAACCCTGTTCCCCCCCCTCGCCCTCCTGCTTCTCTGCCTCCTTGTGATCTTTGTTTGTCAAATAAATAAAATCTTAAAAAAAAAAAAAAAGAAGCTACGAGATACTGCAAAGAAACGGGACCTTGAAAGCAGGACTGCGTGATGGATAAAACAAAGTCTGGGAATGGCAGTGTGAGCACAGAGGAATTATTCAGTCCTGGTACTGACACCCGCGGGGGTCCCCCCCGGTCCCCCCCACCCGCCACATGCCTGTGACACCGTGTTGCTGAACTTACAGTAGCTCGATGCATGTGCCCAGAGGGAGTCTGTCTGCTCGTTGAATTAGAAACATCATAAAAGTATTTCTTGTGTGTGCCATTTTTACCATAGGGTCTTGTGTTTTACTATATAGTGGAATTTTATCCATACATATTACTGTCCTTCCTACGTACATTACAAGGGGTTGTCAAGGATGATTACGCTACACACATTTCTTGCCTCCAATGCTGACTTTGGAGTCAGATCTCCACATAAAGTGGAACTTCCTCACATATTTTAATAGTCAGCTCTTGTGGAACTGAACAAGATCTTAACTCGGAAAGACTCATGGAGTTCTCCATGGCAGGGTCATCTGACCCATATTTACCTACCTTTGGCGAGGTAAGTGGATTCCAGTTTTCTTTGGAAGTGAACATCCACACTAGATTTACAGACCCTCAGGTAAGATTTGTACCTCCTTGGCTAACCTAGTTATTTCACGTCCAGCTAGCCCAGTGCCAGGGCTACAACTGTATTTTCCAAACCCACAGGAACCTGGCTTCCAGAAGCACTGGCTTCGTAAGCAGAACAGAAAGTAAGGTGAGGAAGGCGTCACATGTACAACTGAGGGCTGACACGGGGCAGAGGAATTTGATTTGAAAATCAATACATTTCAAAGATTTTATTTATTCATTTATTTGAGAGAGAGAGCATGAGAGAGCAAGAGAGCACAAGCAGGGGGAGCAGTAGGCAGAGGCAGAGGGAGAAGCAGGCTTCCTGCTGAGCAGGGAGCCCAGTGCGGGGCTCGATCCCAAGACCCTGGGATCATGACCTGAGCTGAAAGCGGATGCTTAACCCACTGAGCCACTCAGGCTCCCCCAAAATCAATCCGTTTTAATCGCATCCCAAATGAGGGAGACAGACATGCCGTCCTTGAGAAGGGGTCACGCATGCAGGAAATCGGAAAATCATCCTAAACGACCTCTTTGCTTTGGCGAATGGTCTCCACAGATCTGAGTGAATTTTCTGGTGAGAAGAATTCCACAAGCCCAATGAGGCGACCTTATTATTGCCATTTTCAATAGGTAACATTGTGATACGGTCTGTTTCTCATACCTTTCAGACTGCTTACCACGAACAGCGGCAAATCCAGGAACTCGAGAGTGACCCTGACAGATACTGCAGTTGCGGGAGAGACTCAAGAGAACGGGTACCGCACCGTTTTCATTGCGATGGCAGACAGAGGAACCCCGTAGTACAAGAGAGGCAGGTGGGAAATTCCGGTGGCTCGTAGTGTTTATTCTGTTCACTCGTGATGCCTTCGTGCATGGCAAAACCAAGACCAGAAGCTTCTTCTCCAGAAATGCTGAGGCTAAGAGCTTTGCTGGCTACGGCCCCTGGGGGACAGATTTCTTGAGGTTATGTGCTCATTGCTTCCATCCTGATGAAGTTGTTGTTGTTGTTGTTTTTTAAAGATTTTATTTATTTATTTGACAGACAAAGATCACAAGTAGGCAGAGAAGCAGGCGGCGGGGGTGGGGGTGGGGAAGCAGGCTTCCCGCCGAGTAGAAAGCCCGATGTGGGGCTCGATCCCAGGACCCCGGGATCATGACCTGAGCCGAAGGCAGAGGCTTTAACCCACTGAGCCACCCAGGCGCCCCATCCTGATGAAGTTTTAAAAATAATTATCGAAAATGCAAGTTCCTGCATTCCTCTCTATGGAGCCACGGGTATTTAAAGGGACAAAGAGGAGGTCAGTGGGTGCCCCTCCGACCACAGCATTTCCACTTCTAGCTGCTTTATGTATGAAGATTTTGTTTTAGGTTTCCATTTTTAAACAGTTCAACTGTTTTGTTGTTGTTGTTGTTGTTGTTGTTGTTGTTTTTTAGTTTAAGATTATTGACCTAAACTGGAGTCCCAATTATTCATTTTTTTTCTTCCTTACTTGGACCTAAATAATAATTCCAGGCGATGAGTTTCCTAGGTGGGTGACGTGTACACTTAAAGAGGATAACCTTGACTCAACCTTCCACCGAAGCCTTTGACTTCATGGCATACGGTGGGGGTCTTGAATTACGAGTGAGCAAACCAGAAACACGTGTGGGAGCAGGCCTTTCTTCAGTGTCTGTCATTTCTCTGCTGACACGTCTCTCTCTGGCCAGATCCCGTGAACCGAGGACCTCCTGTTGGTCTCGTTGGTCTTCTGCATCCCTGTCTTTCCTTTATATGTTGGGGTTCTTCTGTGAAGGTAAATCCTGGTACAATGCAAAGTTTGCTGCCATCTTTTCTTCAACCCAAGAACTTCCCGGCCTTCCCTTCCTTTCTTGCTCGTCCGCCCGGCTGGTGGGAAACTCCCTTTGCAGCCCCGTTTGGATGACCAAGGAGAGATGGGAGATCCATCTTCCCAATTTTTCTAGCTAAAAGGATAAAGCTCAAACGTCCCTCCAAAGTCAGAGTCAAGTCTCATGATCATGTATTTTCTCCAGCAGCAGAGAAGGACAAAGGTCTCCTGGTGGTTTCTTGCACTTTTGGCCTCCAGCCCCTAACGCGTAGCTCTTTGCACACGAGGACTCAGGTTCAAGGTGGAGACTGACTGTTCTGCCGAGTATCCCCATACGAGAAAATGGGATACGTGTTTGGAGGGCAGTTTCATTTCTCGGGAAGGAAAGGCTTTTTGGCATTTACCTTGGAGATAAGTCACTTACAAGATCTGCCCATTGGTCCTGCGTGAGAATGTTCTGGGCCTATTACCACGCACCTGGGAAAAGAGGCATATCTAACTCCCACCGCAGGTCACCCTGAAGAGGAAAATGTGGTCAGGCAGAGAAGGAGGAGCGCTTCTTATCACAGAGGCCCCTCTGATAGAAGCAAGCACACTTTGACTGGTTGATGAACCCCATGCCTCCCAGGGTCAGCCTCAGCACAAAGCAGCAGCGTTCCCGTTCTCGAGGACTCCGGCGTGGAGGAGTGGCTCTCCGACAGAGCCTCATGACATTGAAGCATATCATGTCCCAGTGAAGCATTCTTCACGGACTCTTCCAACCATGGCATTGCTGAGGGTCCCCAGCTCTACAAAGGCCACAAAAGACGGGGCTCTAGGGTAGCAAACCCCAAAGGGCGGGGACCAAAAAAAAAAAAAAAAAGACCTCTGAGACCCAGGGTCCTGAGGCCAAGCTGTTTCCACCAGTCAGGTCAAAGCCAGAAGAAAGAGTTTGGTTGGACGTGGTGTTGAGTTTGTTGGCTTTTCAGGTTGACCCGCGGACCAAATAGGATACCCCAGCACGGGTTGGGATCTTTCAAGTTTGTAATCCACATAGAAGAAATGTGGTTATGTAAACGTTGCCAAGACTATAGGCCTTTTAAATTCCCAACTAAGAAGCCAGAGAAATTTATGGCAGTGTTGCTAGATGGGGAGGCCGGGTAAACTCACAATGTTGATCTTAGGTCTGTTTAAATTTCTCTTGCCTTCTGGCACTTTAAGCAGTCGTGGAAAGAAATCATTTACTCATAGGTGCATTAAGCCTCTGGAAACACAGGGGTACCGGGGAAGAGCATTAGGAACGTAATTGATGTGGCACATGGGGTCCTGGCCCACGGAGGGCAGGATCTCCCTCCCACGCTGTGGCCGTTCGCATCCTGGGGTGAGACAAACCCAACAGTACCTTGGTGCAATAAATAAGACGAATTCTATGAAGGCTCAGTTTTCCTACCAGGGAAGTCTTGGTAATTCACCAGCCCTCCTCTGAGCCCCCATAAAAGGACACACCGCTTGGAAAGGGAGCTAAGTCATCATATAAGGAAGATCTACATGACCTCAGAGCCTAAGGGCGTGAGTTGGTTTTTATTTTTTTTTTAAACACTGGTTTCCTCTGTTCCTCCGTCATGAGTTTGGAGTCTCTCTTCTGTTCTTTTGTGTCTGTAATGATTGAAGGATGAGCGACAGGAGTCATGTAATTTCAGCTCCTTTTAGGGCTGGAGTTGGAGGAGAATGAGCGGAACCCTAAAGAGAAAAATCAGCATTTAGCACAGGATCAGGCCTCGATTTGCCCAGGGCCCATCTTTGCGGGAGACTCTAGGATTCGATCCACAGTGACTACTTTTCCGCAAAAGGCTGTGATTCTGTGGGCCTCCCGGCGCGGGGGGGGGGGGGGGGGGGGGGGGTGTGTGGGTGGGGAGGGAGTGGCGCGAGGCAGAACGCCACGGGACTTGCCACCTTGCCCGGAGCTGGGAAGTTGCGGTGCAGGAGTCCATTTTCACAGGCCAGATTACCTTGATTTAATACAAGATGAAATGCAATCTGATATGAGGGCTGGTAATGGACTAACAAATGACTCAAGTAAAAAGTCATTTTAATGTAAAGTCCTAGACATGATGTATAACCTTTCCCAGGACGCCTGCTAATTGTGCACCGCCCCCCCACCCCACCCCCTCCCGCAAGGTTCGTGGCTAGAGGAATTTTCTAGATGTGACGCCCACCCCTTATCTACCCTGCTCCCGCCGTCTCCACTTTAGTGCTCGCTTGTGTGTAATCTGAGCATTTCAGACAGGGAAAACGTGCCGGAGTAGAGACTGGAGGAAACTCTGCCTTAAAAGAATTTATAACTTAACAACAAGTCAGGCTAGAATTTATTAGAATAACATATCCTAAGAATCTTCGAGATCCCAACTCCCATAATCAATGACGTAGATCTTCAGAAGAAAAAGAAAAGAATGCCTTGGAATGTTTTCCAGGCTGAAGAAAGCTAACTTATGTAAAGTGTAGAGAGTTATTCAGAGATATAGGGGATCGTGAAAGAAAGGAAGAGAGAGAAAGGAAGGAAACAAAACAAGGGTTTTGGTTTCTAATGTCCCTGCAGCAGGAATGACTTTCTTTGGTTTTCATTCGCTCATGTCTCTATCCTATACCCATTAAGTTCTTGGATCTGTGTATCTTTAGACACAGACGCTCAAATGCTTTTTTCCCTCAGGAAGTTACTCTCCTCTCGCCTTGTGAGGTCTTGGAACAAAAAGTAGTCAAGAAAGAAAAAAATGGCTGCTTCTCTGTCCGGCGGGGCGGGGGGGGGGGGCGGTGGGGGGAGAAAAAAATCACATTGCATCATGGAGCTCAAAAAAAAAAAAAAAGCGTGGTGGCTTTTCTGAGGGACGGGGCAGGGAGGGGGGCTGGGGGTGAAGACAGCCTTGGCGGGGCCGGGGAGAATCTCATTTCCTACACGTGTTCATTCTTCTCCTCGGGGGAGCGCATGAAGCAACAGCCCCTGTCTGTTTGCAAGGGAACCACACCAACTCCAACGGCGTCAGACTGCGTAGAGCCTCCTGAGTCCAAATGTGTAGGGTCTGGGTCTGTGAGGATTCCAAGTCTCTCTCTCTGGTCGAAATTCTTCACGTCATCCTTGGCGCTCACGACCACCAGCCTCCACTCCCACGCCCAGTATGAAGGCCTTTCTCAGGAATAAACAGAAACACTGCCCCCCGCCAAAACAAGTTTTACATGCAGACAGTTGATGGCTCACTCCCTTGAGGAAGGGGAACCAGGGTTTGGAAGGGCTCTGTTGATCTATAAATCATGGTCACCATGTCCACCCTTGCCGCAAGGATGTCCCAGGGTCCAGGGACCGTTTTGGAGCACAGACACCCCCGGAAGGGTCTCTTTTTGCTGGGTTCTTCATCAGATCTCAAAAGGCGGAATGCACATCAGACAACTGAGACCCTAAAGAGGGACTGGTGCCTTTGCTTGAGAGAAGGAATTTCTTAGTGATTCTGTTCCATCCTCAGTAATTTTTCTTACTCTTTGGAGGCAGATAAGGGATGGACAGGATTGGGGGGAGGGGGCGGAATCCATGTCCTACAAATGACTTAAAACCAAGAGCAAAGATGGTCCCCATCTACCCTTCTGAGATTTCTTCTCTTTTAAATAAAGGTAGTAATATCCACCTACTAAGCATCACTGAGAGGACCCAGGGGGAGCAGCCCTGCATGGTGTGTGATGCCCAGGCTCTTTGGGCCTCAGTTTCCCTGGATGATAAAGACCATTCAAGGCCCTACCTTATAGGACTGTTCTGAGAATTCAGTGAGAAAAGACACACGCATTCAGAAGAGCCGAGGATATACTAAGTGTTCAGTAAAAGTTCGCGATGATCACAACCCACGTCAAGCCCCTTGCAAGGCAGTTAGGCTCTCAATGAAAGCTAGTTTCCTTGCCCACAGTTCTGAGTCACCTGGGCCGGTACCAAATGAAGCCACACGAAATTTTGTTCTAAGAAAAAGACTTGCGATGCCAACCAGATCTGGGTCCAAATCCTGCTTTGTCCACTTACGACCACGTCATCCCAGACCATGTACTTTCTAGCGCTTTGGTTTTCCTATCTCTAAACCAGGCAACAAGGCTGACCTCACAAGATAGCTCCGAGGACAAAATCAGAGACTTGACAGAAGTCAGTGTTTCATCTGAGGGTGATACCTGGCTTGCAAGCGGTCAGATTCCAAAGACATAGGCTCAGTATTGACCGATGCGTAAGAATGTATTGTCCTCTAGCTCTGGGCAGAATTTCCAGGCTCAGCACTGAAGGTGCAAAGGTGCATCTCACACAGTCCTGCCTCAGGGAAACTTCGGGTCTAAGGAGGGAGACACATTAAGGAAACATCATTTTATTTCTGTGGAGCTCTTGGTATTACCAAAGTATATTCAGAAGGCCAGAAAAGACTCAAGAATGTATTGTTCCCTTTCCTGAAACATTTCCTTCCAGCTCTTCAGACAAGTAATTCTGATTTTTCTTCAGCTTTCAGGCTGGACTTCACCTGGTCTGGGAAATGTCCCCAAACTCCATGCCTTTACCCACCCGGAAGGCATCTGTTGTCTCCACTTTCTAACACTAGCCACAAAGATGAGGGCTTGTCTGTTACACTCCCTCCTACCTCAATCCACTAGCGTTTCCAGGGCTGTGTTCATTCACTTCCTTGGAAAATGCAGTATACATCTTTCATAGAGGAGGAAGTGTTATGCCCCCCACAAAGCTGCCCATGGGTGAAGGGACTGGTCTTAATGAATCAAATATTCTAGGACATCCTGGGGGCCTCTGTGTCTGGCCTCTGGTCCAAAGGAGCAAGAGGGGATTCTGTGATCATTGACACAACCCACAAGTCAAGAATTACTTCACTATCTCAGAAATAAACCCTCATATATATGGTCAAGTGATTTTCAGCAAAGGTCCCAAAGCCATTCGATGTGGCAAGGGACACTCTTTTCGACAAATAGTGCTGAGGAAACTGGATATCCATGTGCAAAGGAGTGAACTTGGACCCTGACCCCATACCATATATAGACAACTCAATGTGGATCAAAGACAAGGGCACATGGGTGGCACAGTCAAGGAAACCTCCGACTCTTGCCTTCAGCTCAGGTCATGATCTCAGGGTTGTGAGATCCAACCCTGTGTTGGGCTCTGCACTAAGCAGAGTCTGCTTGGGATTCTCTCTCCCTCTGGCCCCCTGCTCATGCTCTCTCTCTCTCTATTTATTTATTTATTTATTTATTTAACTTTATTTGACAGAGATCACAAGTAGGCAGAAAGGCAGGCAGAGAGAGAGGAAGGAAAGCAGGCTCCCTGCTGAGCAGAGAGCCCGATGCGGGGCTCGATCCCAGGACCCTGGGATCATGACCTGAGCCGAAAGCAGAGGCTTTAACCCACTGAGCCACCCAGGCGCCCCCCTCTCTCTCTCTCTCTTTAAAAATAACCTTTAAAAACATGGACCAAAGATCTAAACATAAGAGCTACTGCTATGAAACTCTTAGAAGAAAACATAGGGGAAAGCTTCATGACATTACATTGGGCAATGATTTCCTCAATGTGACACCCAAGATACAGGCAACAAAACGAAAGAATAGATACTTCGGGCTTTATAAAAATTTTAAAAATTTATACATCACAGGAAGCAGCAACCGAGTGAAAAGGCAACCCAAACAATGAGAGAAAATATGTGTCAATCACATATCTGATAAGGAGTTAATATCTAGAATATCCTAAACCCTAACAACTCCACAAGAAGAAAACTAAACCAGTCTAAAAATGGGCAAATGACTTGCATAGACATGTCTCCAAAGAAGATATCACACATGGCCAATAAGCACATGCGAAGGTGCTTTAAACCGCACTAACCAGCAGGGGGAAAAAATGCACATCAGAATTATCATGAGATACGACGTCAGACCAGTAAGACAGCTATTATCAAAAAAGCAGAGGACAGCAAGCGTTGGAAAAGATGTGACAGCCTGTAACCTTTTCTGCTGGTGGTGGTACAAAGAGATGCCATCACAATGGAAAACATCATGACAATTCATCAAAAATTAGAAACAGAATTGCCGGGGCACCTGGGTGGCTCAGTCATTAAGCATCTGCCCTCGGCTCAGGTCATGATCCCAGGGCCCTGGGATTGAGCCCCACATCAGGCTCCCTGCTTGGCGGGATGCCTGCTTCTCCCTCTCCCTCTTCCACTCCCCCTGCTTGTATTCCTTCTCTCTCTGTCTCTGTCAAATAAATAAATAAAATATTAAACAAAACAAAACAAAACAAAAAAACCCCCAAAACAGAATTGCCACATGATCTCGCATTCCACTTTTGAGTATGCACCCAGAGGAATTTGAACGGGAATCTTCAGGAGATATCTGCACACCCACCAGCATCACTGACAATGGCCAAAAGGTAGAAACAATCCAAACATCCATCACTGGATGAATGGGTAAAAAAAGAGAAAGAAAAAAGTAACATGTACATACAATGGAATCTGATTTGCCTCAAAAAGGAAGGATGTTCTAACACATGCTATGGCATGAGTCAAACTTGACGACATGATGCTGAGTAAAATCTACCAGTCACAGAAGGACAAAACTTTCCATGATTTTACTCATTTGAGGAACGAAGAGGAGTCCAGTTCACAGAAAGGCAGAGTGAACCAGTAGTTGCGGGGGGCTAGGAGGAGGAAGGAGTGGGGAGTTCATGTTTTTTGAGCACTGAGTCTCAGTTTGAGCTGTAGAAAGTTCTGGAGATGGGCGGTGATGAAGGTTGTATGGTATGTTTCATGCTTCTGAATTGTACACCTGAAATTGATCCAGATGGTTGATCTTCTATATGTTTTACCACAGTTTAAAAAAAATGAAAATAAAAGATTTACTTTGAACTAAGTACATTTGGGTAATGAAAAGAGGCTGAGAATGCCACCCCAGATTGGATGCCTCCACCTGCGTTAAGTCGGATTACTCTGAAGAGGGGCTGAGGGCGGTGTCAGTTCAAGTAGATAGGTGATGGTAGAGGGTAGGATAAAGCCTGGTGATGGGCGCAGTGAGGCTATGATTTGGAAAACCCAACCGCACTGGTTGGCCCGAGCTTCACTTCCTGTGTTTCCAGATTTTCCTATCTCTTTCAGGGACATGAACTCCGTCTGGTTTGAGACATTAGCATTTTCTGAAATGTTGTCTTGACGTTCTTGTTGATGGGCAAGATGCTCTTTGCCTCTTATCTCCTTTGTTTTTAATGGAAGGAGGCTTCATGGTTGGCCAGAAGACCACAGAGCCAGGAAGACTCGCATTCACATCCCAGGGTCGGGGCTGTGGAGTTTGAGCTCTTTTGAAACATGGCTCGAAGGAAAAGGACTGTAACAAAATGCTATAGAATGAAAATTGGAGGTTTTATGGGTCCTTGAAACTGGGATGAGCTCTGACTCCTTAAGTCTTCTCCTGCCAAAAGCAGGGGAGGGCAGGAGGCCAGATTCAGGCCTGGCTTCTTGGTTGCCTGGCTCACGTTCACAGAGACACAGCTCATGGAAGAGTAACATGCCTCCCTAGGTTGGTGTCCTGGTGCACATGAAGACGCCATGCAGGAAAGTCATCTTAAATGGAAAACAAGCTAGCAAGGGGGAGGCAGAGTGAGATGCTGGAGGTAAGCTCTTAGCTATGGGAAATGGTCTTCTCAAAGAAAATGAACCAAACCTACCCATGATTCTTCTAATCTCCCTTTGTGAGACCCAAGGAACCTCTACGTAGAATTCGGTTAATTTTTCTCAGTTGAGGGATGAGTAGCCTTTTGTTATTAGCTCCAAAGTAAATTTATCCAAGTTTCTCCTAGTCAACAGCAAAGGGAGATACCAAATATATTTGTTCCATGGACAATGTCAACTTTCAGAGAGCAAACTATTTCTAAACCTGAGAACAGAATTCATCCAGCTGTAGGTTTTGGCCCATTTCCATATGGATTCATCTAAGAATAATTTCTCTTAGGCCAGTTGCTTTCTGGCCTGCTTTATGTGGGTGGTGCCCTCATACTTGGAACTCACTAGGTCAGGTCCCTCTCTGCTCCTAAAAAAGGAAGGCTCAGCCAAGAGGCCCTTTAAGACTCAGAGCCAGGGAAACTTTACATAGGAGTGCCCAGTACATGAGGCGGAACAAAATGGAAAGTGGTGTGAAGGAGGAATTAATTTTCCAGAGTCACGTGCAAAATTCACTTGGGAGAAGCAGAAGGGCCAGGAGACAGCAAATTCATTGCCCAAGTTTAAGGAAAGGTGATGTTTCAACACTGCTGAGTCGATCCTATGCAGGCCCTACAGGGAGCTACTTCAATGCCCTGTGGTTGTAGACCCAGTGAGGGTTCTAGCTCCGAGAGAGATGAAAACACTACCAATGACTTTAAGAAAGTCTACCAGACTCTCCTCACACTTTCAAAGTTTTAGCTGATTTCCAAGGTCTCTTTGTTTGGCCCAGGGCTATTTCTATTAAGAACAGCCCAGAATAATCTCTGTGAATGGCTCAAAGGTTAAACACGAGTCTTTGAAGAAGAATTAAGGAAACTGGGATTGAATAGTCTAGACATACATCTCACAGAAGAATGTTCCCGCAGGTTTCTGTCATTGCTGAAATTTAGTTAAGTGGTGTGTGTCACTTTAAAAACACGGCGCCCAAATTCTTGGACATTCCTCTACTGAGAAGTGAGGGTCAGTTTCCCCTCCCTGAATCTGGGCAGGTTTGTAAGAGTTTCAGTCAAAAGAACTCCAGTGCTGGTCCTCTTGAGAGGCTCACTCTGGGGGAAGCTGGAGTAACACGTCAAACTCCCGGAAGATGGCCATGTCCAGCTCTGGTCCACAGTCCCAGTTGAGCTCCCAACTGACACCCAGCATCAAGTGTCAACCACACCACAGAGCATGGGGACCAGCCACCCCAGTGCAGCTTCAGCTAACCCAGCCCCATGCCTCTACTGATTACAAGTGCTTGACAGATTCCAAACCAGAACTGCCCAGCAGAGCCCTTCCAGAGTCCTCATCCACAAAATTGTGAGCAAAATTCAAAGATCATTTTAAGTCACTGAATTTTGGGAGACGTGATTATCCAGCAAGAGTACCTGGAGTGTGATCCCTTAGTAGTTTGGTGATTTCTGTGCAAAAGGTACGGAGACAACTTTGTTGAGATTCAGGGCACAAATGGCCGATGTAACATTGATGATGGCTTTTGCAAAATTCCCTTTCTGTTCTTAGTAACCATTATATTCTTAAATATTACACACCCACCACTAGGATGACAGGTAGCTAAACTGTCATGGGTACCTTTCAGGTAACAGGAGGCTGATCTTTCATGATATTTGTACATTCACATTTATAAAATCTAAATCTGTATTTTTCATTTTTGTTATACATACATTTTTATTGGTTAGATGGCAAATATTTACAAAGCACTTAGTATATGCCAGACACTGTTTTGAGTGAATACATTTATTCTTCAGACTGATCCCAGGAGGCATGTATTATTACTATCCCCATTTTATAGGTGAGAAAACTGAGTCAGAGAGAGATTATGTATCTAGCTAATGGTCACCTAATTTTTAAGCATTGGATATGGCATGTGACCTCAGGCAAACTGGCTTGAGACTATGGACTCTGACCTCTGATGCTTCTCAATTATGCCTCATTCTATCACCAATTCATAGACACACACACACACACACACACATACACACACACACACACACACACACACACAGAGTAACTCCACAGTGGCAGATATGCTAAAGTGCAAAAGAAGTAAAAAAAAAAAAATACACAATTCAGGATAATGTCATGAATGTAACTGATCACCAGAACTCAAGTACCAATAGCAAATATGTATCTATATGGGCGAGGATGAATGAATCCCAGTATAAAACATCTGAAAATAAGATTTCGTATGATCGTCTATCCATTTACCCCCTCTCAAGTACCTTATGGTATGAAATTTTATCATATCGGGTTAGGAAGCATCTCAAGCCTTCCCCTTATTCATAAACACAGTGCAAGCATCTTTCCAAAAAACCACCAGCAATTTTCTAGAACAAGTACAGAATAATTTTGACAGTAAAAGATTACCAGACATGCTGTTGGGGCCTCAGGGAGACCAAAAGTACAGAGACATTATTTAAAGGGGTGTCCTACAGCAAAACAAGTCACACCTTTGCCGGTAAATTTGGAAAGCCAGCTATGTATTCCCTGACTGCTAATCGTGTCCCTGAAAGCAAAACGTGCCAGTGAAAATCTCCCTTTTCAAACAGCACTGTGGGTGTCACATAATAACTATGACATGAAGTGTGGAGCAACAATCATCTGCGTGGGTCATGATCTAGAATGCCAATCCAGAGCTAGAATGCCCACCTCTACCTCCCGGTTCTGACCTGTGTGGAGCTGCTAAAAGGATTAAGTTAGGCAATACAGTAAAGCACTGGAGGCAGGGCCTGGTCCAGGATGCTTGTTGTAAAATAAATGTTTGTCGAATCAGTAGACATGATGTGTGCTAAGATATTTCACCTTACAGTTGGACAAAGATGCTGTTGTACAATGTAACCCGTATATGTACATATATGAGGGAGAAACGTATGAGGACTTTTGTTTGAATTCACACTGAAAGCAAATACAACAGATGAAGAAAAGGTTTTGGTTCATAATTATTTGATGAGTTATGACATCAATAGAAAAGGCAGACTCATTAGAGTATTGGTGTAGTGTGAACCGATGTGTGTGCCAAGAATAAAACAGTAAAACAATAGGCAATTATTAAATAACTGTCAATCCATACCTGGTTTTATTCCCAAAGAACAGTACCCCAAAATATGCCTCTCTATCTCAATTAAATAAATGTTGAAGACAATAATGAAAATTGCAAATATCCTCAACTCACAGCCCCTGAATGTCTTCTTGACATTCAGTGGGAAAGGGGTAAATTTAAGCCCTTTGATGGCCTGCACTGAGCTGTGTGGACTTAATAGTGGTCATCTATGGCCACGGTTAGTCCACGTTACAGAGAATCACAAAACCTTTGTGACCTGCCACAATGTTTTGCTCAGACAGCTGGAATCATCTGGGGATTAGCTTGGCAGCTCTGTTGAATTTGGCAAGCAAGGTTGAGAGCGAGGTTCAGAACGAGGTTCTGAACTGACACACGCTCCCTCCTACTGCACACTATTGACAACAAGGTACAAGCCATCCGACACTGGAGATGGGAACTACAGTCTACACTTGCCTTGGGACTGGCCACAACTCCACATTCACAGGACAAAGGGAATGAATGCAAAGACCGGCAAAGCAAAAGACCGTTCTGGTGACTGAACATGCTTTCCCCCAAGATTTATTCTCCAAGGGATGCACTTTTTTAAATGCACTTCAGAATTGGTGGGCTGTATTTTTACAAACTGCTCATAACATGCCCTGTAATTTGAGAACACTGTAATTCTACAAGAAGTCCTAAGATATTGTGAGTCTTAAGTCCTAACTATAATTTCTTAAGAAGACAAAACTGGAATGCAAACATCTTATGGCTGAGAGATTTTCTGATATTTGATCATTTTTTATCATTTGTTGGAGAAGAAATACTAATGATGTATTATCAGGCACAGTTCAAGAGCATAAACAGATACTACAACAGAACAGGAAGAAATACTTTCCCCAGCTACATGCACGGCCACAGTGGATTATGAAACCATTTGCTTATAACTCTTGAGATGGAATTTCAAATTTCCAACTTCAAAACAGTGTATTTTCTTCAGGTTAGGTTTTGACACACTTCCAAACATAATTTTCAGGGAAATATTCTTAATTCCCAGGTTTGTGCATAACCCAAATGTAGACGACTCTGACAGAGCCATTGAATATCTGCTGTCATTGACAATAACTTAAAATTGGAATTAAGTGTTTCTAAATGAAAGGGGAGAAAAAGAGACAGAACCAATCTGGGACGGAAGCCGATCTATGCCTCAAGATATCCAGGAAGACAATATGGAGAAAGACTTCATTTAAATGTTATTATTTCCATAGTTTACATTAAAAAATTATTTTGAGTTTAAAATTTTATTATTTTATTATATAAATTTAAAATTTTATTATTCCAACTTAAAATTGGAATTAAGTGTTTCTAAATGTAAAGGGAGAAAAAGAAACATCCAATCAGGGACAGAAGCAGACCTATGCCTCAAGATATCCAGGAAGACAACGTGGAGAATATGTTATTATTCCCATAGTTTACATTAAAAAATTATTTTGAGTTTTCAAATTTTATTATTGCAAATGTATAACTTTTGAAACATACCTAAAACCAGTGGGTTACACATAGGCTCTTTTCTGTTATATTCCCTATAAACGACAGAAGTCTGAAAAGCAAAGAATGTTTAGCCAAAGTCTGAAAAAAAGCTTGCTGATCCCGAGAGTCAGCAGAACACAGATTCCATAAAGATGCAGGTACTTCATTAACTTAGAAATGGTTATCATGATAGAATGCTGTCATTCTGCACGGCAAAAGTCACAAGACTTCTTTGGCTGATAAGAATATAAGCAAATTAAATGATCTTGGTGAGAGAATTTCCCAAAGATAAATCTGACTGCTCCTTCACTGTTTGCAAGAAGCTTGGTTAGGAACTACAGAGTATATTCGTTTCCTATGTCTGCAGTAACAAATTAGCGCAAAAAGAATCTGGGGGCTTCAGGGGTCTGAGATCAAGGTGTAAACATGGCCACGGTCCCTCCCAAGGCTTTAGGGGAGAATCTTTGACTCTTTCAGCTTCTGGGGATTCCAGGCATTCCTTGTCTTGTGGATACAAGTCTCCAACCTCTGCCTCTGTCTTCACATGGCCTGCTCTGTGCACCTTCAGCTTCAGGACCTTCCTGGATAACCAGGACGATTTTGATATCCTTAATTACATCTGCAAAGACGCTTTTCCAAAGTAAGGTCACGTTCACAGGTCTGGGTGGACATTTTTTCCCCCTACTTTTTGGTCAGGGGCTGGGGGACAGGTACCATTCAACCCCTTACACTGGGAAAGAGGATAGTAAAAACTAAGAGAATGCATATGGAAGCTTGAAATTCTTTTAGTAAGGATGCTACAGATAAAATTGTTATCTCATATAATTGTTGTGTGTGCATGTATACCCACTGGCTACCTGAAGGCAGGGAAAACTGATAGGAGGTCTTGTAAGATCACTCCATGCTTTAATAGATTTGTTACATGCTAATTATTTATTATATAGTTAGTTTGAAACTGAATATTCTGGGGGCACCTGGTGGCTCAGTCGGTTAAGTGTCTGCCTTCAGCTCAGGTCAGGATCTTGGGACCCTGGAATCAAGCCCCGGGTCAGGCTCCCCACTCGAGGAGCAGCAGGAGGAGGAGGAATGAGGAAAAGAACAACCTCAGAAATACTCAAATCAAACCAAAGGGCTGAATTATGACAGTCTTTCTGCTAGCGACTTCCACAAACTACCTCATCCCAACGTCTAGCTAACACTTTCCCAAGAAGAATCTGTTGATATCTACTCCTGAATCAGTTTGTTGACTGACTCTGGAATCGAAGAGCTTGCCCTTGGGAAAATGACCAATGTGGGACTGGGAAGGCAGAACCCATGGGCCGATCAAGTCAGTGCAGGAGTGTTTTATGCATCAAATATATTTACATTCCTTGGCCGATTATCTCTAAGTGTGTGCCTGCTTTTCATTTAAACATAATGTAACCCCAATAGATTCTATCATAAGAATACAGCTGCAGGGAGATGATCTCATTGGTCCTTTGTAGTGTTTTTGGTTTTGTTATTTTTAAGATTTTATTTATTTATTTGAGACAGAGACCATGAGAGAGAGCATGAGAGGGGAGAAGATCAGAGGGAGAAGCAGACTCCCCGTGGAGCTGGGAGCCCGATGTGGGACTCGATCCCAGGACTCCAGGATCATGGCCTGAGCGGAAGGCTGTCGCTTAACCATCTGAGCCACCCAGGCGCCCTGTAGTGTTTTTTTTTTTTTTTTAAGATGTGAATTTAATAAGATTTAAATACATAAACAAATTGTTGACCATTCTAAGGGCAAGCGGTCATATCAAGGGCTCTTACAACAAATTTTCAACACCACAGCGAGCTTCTCCTCATTCTCTTGACTGACTTGTTTAAACTTTCCAAACTCAAAAAGAAGAACCCAAAAGAAGCACTACCCCTAACATTTTATTTGGTGGGAAGTTAGAGAGTCATATTTCTATTCCAAGAGGGAGAATTCACAATAAATTTTTTTTCACAAGAAATTTAAAATTAGCATATTCAGGAAGTTGACACAGTGCCCTCATAACACTTAAATATCTAACACTTCTGTTAGCTTGCTACAAAGCTGGAAGCCTTCCCTGAAGAGAACAAAATAAATTAACTTGGGGACATCAGGTTTCCAAAATAAGTCTGTTGATGTGAGCCAAAATTCTTAATGTCGGAGTCACCACCTGGGCCTTCGCGATTATACCAGAGGCAGCATCTTTCACAGAGTACTTAGAACTTCCCAGGAGAAGAATTTTGCCTCTGGTTTTGCTACTTCATTCTCTCCCAGTCGGGAAACACTCAAATAAGCATACTGGATCATTCAGAGAAAGGGAGTCTATGAGGCTTGGTTTTTTAGACAAGGCTTGACTGGGGGAATCAACAGTGTGAGGAGGCAGACATTCAGTCTAAATGGCTGCTCTCCCTCACATGTGGTGATCACTTGCCGTGACATGATTTAAAAACAAAACAAAAAATAAAACAACAACAAAAAAAACACAACAGACAAAAAGAGTTCTGCTGTAGAGACCACCCCTTCAGTTGGCTGAAGTTTCTATTAGGATTGTTTTCAGTCAGGAGTGATATGCCAAGCTTAGAGGTAGAAAGACACCAACAGAGATGTTTCAAAAGAAAGGAGATACC